>NC_077233.1:131014574-131389574 GCF_027887165.1 Monodelphis domestica
TGTTCTTGGCTTCTTGTAAAATTTTCTTCTTAGCTTGGAAGCTCTTGAATTTGGCGATTACATTCCTGGGGGTTGTCTTTTGGGGATTTAGTATAGAGGGTATTCTATGAACCCTTTCTATTTCTATTTTGTCTCCTTGCTCAAGAACATTGGAGCAATTCTCTTCTATAATTTCCTGTAGTATGGCATCAAGGTTTTTGTTTATCTCTGGTTTTTCGGGTAGACCAATGATTCTCAAGTTGTCTCTCCTTCCTCTGTTTTCCTGGTTTGTCACCTTGTCAGTGAGATATTTTATGTTTTCTTCTAATTCATTAATTTTTTGGCTTTGCTTTATTAATTCTTGCTGTTTTGCAATATCACTGTCTTCCAGTTGCTTAATTCTGGTCCTTAGGGACTGGTTTTGCTTTTTGGCTTGGTCTGCCCTTCTGTTAGATGCTTCCAGCTCTTTCTCCAATTGTGAGGTCTTGTCTGTCAGGCTGCTGACCTCTTTCTGGGTTTTTTCCCATTTTTCTTGCCAGAAGGTTTCCATCTTTATCCAGCTCCAATTTGAGTTCTTCCAGAGCTTGTGGATAATTTATATTTTGGGGGGCATGTTTTGATTTTGTTTGAATTACATCCTCTTTCTCTTCTTTTCCTTGGATATTCCCGCCATAAAAGTTTTCAATAGTCACTTTTTTCCCTTTCTTCTTGGAGGCTTGATTTTGGGCCATGTGAGCCATCCCTTCAGTGTTTTTTTTTCCCCTTTCCTTTTTGGTCCGAGGTCTGGGTGATATGGGCGGGTTTTCTGTGGATTTAGGTTGCCTCAGACCAGTTCTTCCCAGCCTCTGCGGTTTGTTAGTGTGCCTGCCCCCATACTCTGTGGTCTCTTCTCACCATTGCGCAGGAATCTCCTGTAAAGCCACTCTGAGGGGTGGAACTCTAGTATTCCCTGTCAGTTTCCAGGAAGTCTGGTGTGCCTCCCTCTCACTACAGCAAGGGGCGATGCTTCGGCCTTAGGCAGTTTTTACAGATTCTCGAGACTCCACACTGTTCACAGTTTGCAGGGTCCCTGTGGTCTGCACGCTCTGCAATGCGCAGGGTTCTCCTGTGAAACTGCCCTGAGAGGTCATTCCCTAGCAGTCTTTAGATCCCAAGGACCCTGGTGTGCCCCCCAGACAGAGATGTTCCTCACTCACTCACTGTCCCGGTGAGCACTCTGATCCCCTACTCTGGTTCCATGGGGGAGGGGGGGGGGGGGAAAGGACGGCTCAGTTCACATTTTTGTGCAAGTTTTTCCTCCTTCTTATAGTGTGGCAATGTTCAAACCCCACTTACCTTTGTTTCTGTGGGGTACTGGAGAGTCCCTCCATTCTTCCAAAGATGATTTTTATGCTCTTTTGAGGTAGTCTATTTCGTTCGGTGCTGGGGAGAGGAAGCAATTCGCATCTAGATTGCAGTCATGTTTACCCAGAAGTCCCACAATATTTTTAAAAACAAATTCCACAGACCCCATCCTTGATGTAGATTATAAAAGAACTGATTGATAAGTGTCTCTGGGCAACCAAGAAACCCTAAGTATTAACATTAGGTAGAGGTTCCCCGAACTAGAAGGAGAAAACTAAACTGCTGCTGTGAGAGAATAAAATAGTTATTACTTAAGGATATATGGCCTTGATTTTACTAGTTCATAAGCGGTATTTTGTCAAGAGTAAGAGTTCTCTTTTGGATACATCTCAGATATACGAGAGTAGAAAGCCCTTTCTGGCTGTAAACAGGATCTCCCTAACCGTCCAGAAAGGAGAGTGCTTTGGATTGCTTGGCTTCAATGGAGCAGGGAAAACCACTACCTTCAAAATGCTGACAGGGGATGAAACCATCACATCTGGGGAGGCCTTTATTGATGGATTCAGCATCATCACCCACATTAAAAAGGTAAGATGCTGGCTGGAACCATATGGATTCACTACCTCAAGGTAGTGTGTATATAAAAGGGGAAGTACAAGGGACTGGAAGCAATGAGGTCATTTGGAGGGACAATGACTGTCCCTTAGGCTACATCTACTGGGGTAAGTACTAAGTTGGTGATAGAGGCTTAGGGAAAGTTGAGGAAGTAGAAGCATTTTTAAAGTTCAAATGGAGGGCATCTTCAGTAACTCCCTTGACTACTAGAGAGAAGAAAAATAAAAAAGAACTCCAGATTGTATCCTTAGCTTCACTATAAATAGAGAAACTGACAAATTCATCATTCCCTTGAGACTGGCAAGGAGAAACTCTTCTGATGTCTCCAGAATCACACATTCATTATTAGTCTATACCTAGCCTCATTATCTTTCCAACCTACTGGTTAAGTAGTTGATATCCAGGCAGATCTAATTGCCTCCACTGGCCACTAAAGGTGTCTGGATAGATCAGTGCTGTTTTTTGGTTTGTTTTTTAGCAAGTGAGCACCCAAGATCTCTGTTAGCATAGCCTTTAAATTTGCAAAGGACCTTCTATTATCCAAAATAGTATTTCTGCTATCCAAAAGTATTTCAAGTCTTACCCCAGGTTTTGTTGGTTCTTATTTCTTGTCTGTCTTTATATTGCCCTGAAATGTTACTTTTCCTAGGGTTGTACAGACTTATGAGGGAAAATGTGGGGGTGGTACACCAAAAAAGGTGTTAGTCAATCCTAGAAGGAACTGAATTTGTGTCTTGACTCCACCATAGGTTTGTCACTTTAGGGAAAATTATTTCTCTGGTACTTAGATTCCTGATCTATAAAATGAATATAGCACTAGATGATCTCTGAAGTCTCTTGAAAGTCCAACAGTCTGTGATTTTATGACCTGCCTCAGAAGCTGGTCCCTGAGCATGAAATATGAAGTCTGTGTTGGATCAATATAGCCTTTCTTACTCCAAGGTGATGGCTTACCTGAGGTTTTATCAATAATAATAATAACAACACATATATAATTATCTAGTACACATAAATTACTGGTCTCTTAGAGGCTACCTACTGCTATTATAGTGTAACTAACTGTTGGCAAGTGACATACTAGCAATATACTTGAATGAATGGATGATTTTAATTTAAGCCAAATGTGATCAATTAACTAAATCAGTGTGGCCTACATACATACATATCTGTTTAGGTTGGACTTGGGATCTGAAGACTTGAGTTAAGCTCCTTAACTTTGTGACCTTCAGTAAGTCACTTACTTTTAAAATTGAGAGCTAGAAATTACCTTAAAGGCTACCTACTCCAAATCTCTCACATTATATATGAGAAAACTGAAGGCTAGAGGTATTCTGTGTAAAAATCCAGAATTCTTTCCACTGTACCATATTGTGTCATTTCAGCTCTCTAGATCTAATTATGCTCATCTGTTTATTTAAGTAGTATTTGATGACCTCTAAGATCAGATCTCATGTCCCAGAATCTGTTAAAACATATTTTTGAAAGAAAAAAAAAGTAAAAATGTGTCTGTCTTCATCAATAAAAATCTAGATCCCATTAATGCTATTGCTAGGTTTTGAAATATTCATTACCAATATTACTATTCTGTGCTGATAGACAAATTTCTCTGCTTCTGAATACCTATTCAGTCCCCAGGTTCAAATTTCTTTATGACTCACGTCAACATTTCCTTTACTTTTCTCATCTTCATGATGATACATAACTAAACACTATGAAAGCAGAGTTAAGTTGGTAATACCATTGAACTATTTTATGTCATTTTCCAGGCATAACTTTGTCTCTATGTTTTGTAAGGGACACACGTTCCCAGAAGGATTTAGCAGAGAAACAGATTAATGGTTATCTGTTGACCATCTGAAGGGACTCTCCTAGGATTATATTGCAAAGTAATCCTAGAGAGAATTCTGAAGGAAAAAAAGAGACATTGAGAGGTGATAAAACTCCAAGAAGGCCAAATTTCAGAGAATCCAAAGCCCTCCTGGAAATAGAAAGCACATTGATGGGCTGTGAGAACAACCTTTTCTGGGGAAGGGCATAGATCAAAAGGACACCAAGTCTTTTGTCTCATCAGGTTTAAATTTTTAGACAATGTGAGGGAACAGAGTTGGGAAACAGACACCACATTTAATTTTTGGAAGCTATATCCCCTACAAAACTTTTGGGATGTATTCCCTGGACTCAGCTATTTACAATAGCGCAAGATTTTCTTATTTGGGGCCACTATTAAATCTGTATCCATTGCCTGGATCTTTGTTGTTATTTCAGGTACGACAGAGAATTGGTTATTGCCCTCAATTTGATGCCTTACTGGACCACATGACAGGACGAGAGACTCTGGTCATGTATGCCCGGCTTCGTGGCATCCCTGAGCGTCACATTAATAACCTTGTGAAGGATGTGCTGCAGGGGTTGCTCTTAGAGGCCCACTCGGACAAACTCATCAAAACCTACAGGTGCAATACCATAAGTCCCCATTCCCTCTTCTATATGCTTTTCTTTTAATAAGCATGCCGTTTCTTTTCAGAATTAGAGATTAAAGAGTAAATCATTCAGCTTAAGCAATAAGGTGCCCATGTTAGGGCCCCATGGCATCTGCCAAGTGCTCTCTTGAGCAAATGATTCATGAGGACTTATCAAGATTATAAGTTTTTTCTGCTTATATGATACAGTTTTTATCCTGCCAGAATCTTTGATCTTAAATGAACCTAGTTCCTTACTAGCTTATAAGGCAACCAACAAAAAAGATCCATCTTATGAGATACCCTCCATAATGGAACAGAGACAGAAGGAAAATAGAGGTTAGGGTTTTTGTTGTTGTTGTTGTTGTTTTTAAACCCTTACCTTCCATCTTGGATTCAATACTGTGTGTTGGTTCCAAGGCAGAAGATCAGGTAAGGGCTAGGCAATGGGGGTTAAGTGCTCTTCCTCTCTTCTCCCTGTCCTTGTCCTTGTCTCTGCCCCTGTCCCTCTCCCTTTTCCTCTCCCCTTCTCTTCTCTTTTCCCTTACCTTCCACCTTAGAATCAGTACTGTGTATTGGCTCCAAGGCAGAAGAGCAGTAAGGACTAGGTAATGAGGGTTACGTAACTTGCCCAGGGTCACACAGCTGGGAAGTGTCTGAGGTCAAATTTGAACCTAGAACCTCCCATCTCTAGGCCTGGCTCTCAATCCACTGAGCTACCCAGTTGCTCCTGGTTAAGGTTTGTTGTTTTTTTGGTTTTTTTATAATTTACTCCTCTCCTGTTCTATATCTCGAAACCTCTCTACCTCCTACCTCATTCTCTTCTCTGTTTCAGTGTATGAGAAAGAAATGATCCTTCTCTGCCTAGACCATTCTCTCTATTTGTGCTCTAGATTCCAACCCCTCCTCCCACCTCCATAAGCTTGTCCTTTAAAACATTATTTCCCTCTCTAATCTTCAGGATCTCTTTGTCTACTAACTCCTTTGTTGCTGCCTACAAATATTCCTAAGTCTCTCCCATCCTATAAAAACAACAACAGCAACAAAAACTCTTTACTTGACCCTGCCAGCCCCTCAAACTGTCCTGCTATAGTTCTCACTTTCATGGCCAAACTCAAAAAAAGTTATCCAAATTAATTGCCTACACTTCCTCACCTTCTGCTCACTTCTCAATCCTTGTGATCTAGCTTTCAAACTCATCTTTTAACTGAAGTTATCAAAGATTACTTAAATAATAAATAAAATTACTTTTTTTCACTCCCTAGGACACTCATTCTCTGCACCTTTTAAAACTGTCAACTGAATATATGTATCTTTCCACATCACAACTTTCCCACATTGTGTTTTCAGTGGGTTTTCCAGAAGCCACAGATGACATGTGAAGACCATAGATGGCACAGAAAACATTTTGAAGCTCACAATAAAATATATATAATATTGTATAATATCAACAAATTTTGCATTTTAATGCCACAAATATACACAACCTTTTTTTAAAGTTGAAATAAGTAAAAAAGTTAGTTTGCAAAAAAAGAATATGAGAATCAACAGATGACACACAAAGACTAGAACTGCAGAGATATCTTTAAAAGTTTAGTAACTCATAAATACATAAAATGTATGTACTATTATGTGTGATATTAGCTATACAGTATATTCTCCTCAAATTTGTTTCATTTTAATTTTTAAAATTTCTATATTTTAAAATTTATTTTTCATACAATGTTTTTACTTAACATTATCTTGCATATAGCCTATGACCAAATATTTAACCCACATTTTACAAAAAGGTACTGTAAGCACCCCATAAAAGAAAAAGAAGAAAATCAGACTTTTTCTCTGGTAAAAAGGGACGGCCAAAAAATTTTATGTGGATTTTCCATATCATGGGGGTGTTGTGCCCCCTAACATTTGCAGTGTGGAAGAGATACCTGTAGTCTCCTCTCCCCTTAGCTTCTTTGACCCTATTCTCATTCAGTTCACATCTTCAGAATCATAATCTTTGATCCTTCCTTCTACCCTAATTTTCATATCTAATTAATTGCCAAGTTGAGTTGGTTCTGTCTCTACACCATCTCTTATCATCACCAAATCTCTACCATCAATCACCAAGATTATTTCAGGAACCTCTTAAATGCTCTCATTGCTTCTGGTCTCTTTCTTCTCCATGTCATTTCCCCCATAGATGCCAGTGTAATATTCCTAAGATGCAGGTTCATATACCCTTGTTACTACCCAATCTAGAAATTTTCAGTGGCTCTTTATTACCTCAGGAATAAAAAAAAGACCTGGAATTTAAAGCCGTCCATAATCAGGTTACCAGATATCTTGCCAGATGTTTTATATCTCTCCCTTCCACAAACTCCACATCCCAGGCATGTGGCCTACTCGCCTGTTACCCAAATCAGTGTTCCATTCGATCCCCACACCTTTACACCATCCTAGAATGCTCTGCTTCTAATGCCCTCCCTCTTCAACTCCACCTTTTAGAATCCAAGCTTCTTTCAGGGCTCATCTCAAGTGGTAACCCTTATATAAAGCCTTTCTTGTTCTCCCTGGTTGTTGAGTGCTCTCTTCCTCCACAAACTGACATATCTGTTTGCATGTTATATTACCTCAGTGGGAGGTAAACTTCTTGAGGACAGGAACTGCTTCATTTTTGCCTCCATATTTCCATTATTCAGCAAGAGGAAATTTGGCACGTGGGATAGAGGACCAGCCTTACAATAAGAAAGATAGAGGTCTGGGTCCTTCCTCAGGCACCTCCTAGCTCTAGGACCATGGACAGTCACCGAACTAGATAAAACTCTAAGTTGCTGATGTTCTTTGGTGCAGAGTTCCACACTGGGAGAGGTTCACACAGGTGAAATTATAGGCCAAACCAAACAGGCCTAGCATGGCCTAGCATACTTCCTTATACATTGTAGGCATTCAGGAAACAAATCCCTAAAACTATATTGCTTCGCTAAGAAGAGCCCCTACTGGGCCCACTGTCTTTTTTTCTTGCTAACTGGTCAGTCAGCAAACATTTATTTATTGAATACAGGTAGCTATGTTTGGAGTCAAGAAGACCTGAGTTCAAATCCAGCCTCCAACACTTACTAGCTCTGTGACCTTGGGCACTTCACTTCATTCAGCCTTAATTTCCTCAACTGTGAAATAGGGAAAATAATAGCTCCTATTTCCCAGAGTTTCAAGGATCAAATGAGGTAATGTTTGTAAAAAAGCACTGAACATAGTAGATGCTATATACGCGCTTATTCCTTTCTCTTTCCTTTCTCCTATGCAACAGGTATTATCTTTCTAAGAGAATCAGTTCTACAATCACTGTAGAATAAACCACCTTCCATTCACTAACCTAGAAATTTTGCTTCCCCTATGATCTGCCTTCTTCAGGCAGCCCCAGGGTGAAATAGAGGCCAGACAAGGTCTTGAGACTTTTGCCTTCAACTTCTGCTTTCCATTCCCACAACTTAGCTGTCCTGATGTTGTTAGATTATAAATACATGTGACCCAGGTCACCATCCCAGGAACTAACAAGCAGACATTTGTGGAACACCTCCTATGTGCCAAACACTATGCTAAGCCCTGGGGACACAAAGAGAGTCGAGAGATGGCCCTTGCCCTCCAGAGGCTCACAGTCTCCTGGGGGGAGGCAGGGTGCAAATAGCACAGACAAGGCAGGCTATAGAGAAGATAGCAGGGAATAATGAATGGAGAGAAGTAGCTTCAGTGGAATGACAAAGTCAGGTTATAGGGGTTAAGAGAATGAGGAGAGAAAGTAGAGGTACCCATTGTAGATGGCCTTTTCAAGCTTAGTAGCAGAGAGCAAAAAAGATATTGGTCAATAGGTATTGGGGTTGGAAAGGAGAAGTGAGAGCTTTTTCAGGATAGTAGAGACATGGGCAAACTGTTTGGAGATAGCAAAAAAAATGAGTCAGTAGAAAGGGAGACCCTGAAAATAAGTTGGGGGCAAGCAGATAGCTTAGTGAATAGAAGGTCAGGCAGGAGGTCCTGGGGTCAAATCTAGCCTTAGACACTTCCTAACTGTGTGACCCTGGAAAAATTACTTAACTGCGATTGTCTAATCCTTACCACTCTTTAGCCTTGGAAATGATACTAAAATAGAAGGTATGGGTTTAAAAACAAAAAAAGAAAGAAATTAAGTGAAAGAGTGGGGATGATAGAGGGTACAATCTGTTAAAGGAGACAGAATCTTTTTAGCAAGTAGAGGGGTTGACATTGATAAGGAAAAAGGCTACTTAACCACATGAGACAGGAGTAAAAGAGAAAATGGAAAAAAGGCATCTGAGTAAAAAAGGGAAGAAGAGGGAATTTCCAGTGAATCACTTTAGTTTTTTCCATAAAATATGAGGCAAAGGACTTTAGCTGAAAGGGGAGGAGAAAAGGGAGCCATGGATGGTTTGAGGATGGATGAAAATGGTTAGAAGAGCTTTTGTGGAGAGTAGGAAAGTAAATTGATAAAAGAGGTATAGTAAGTTGCCTAGCAGCAACGAGGACCCAGTTGAGGTTATGTACAGTTAACTTGTAGTGATCCCATTCAGAATGGTTGTATGATTTCTTCCCCTTTTGTTCAGCAGCAAGTGTACAGAAGCAAAGGTGATGAATTGTAGGAGTGATCTGACTTTTTTTAATCCTGTATTTTACATTTGGCTTCATGCTGTGATTTTATTTTGAAACCATCTTTCCCTCCAAGAAAAACCTCTCCTTCTCTGAAGTTAGATACCAAAAGTTAAACTTTCCCTTAATGACCATCAGTTTAAAAAGAATTTTCTTCTCATTAGTTTCATTAACCATTATCTCTGCACTTCCTACAAGGTTTGTGGAGTTCTTTGAGAAGCTAGAATTATCTGACCATGTCCCATCTTTAACAGTTAATGTAGTTTTATCTAATTCCCCAGTAAGTCTGCCCTTATCCATAACCTCAGGATGCAGCTAGGACCCATAGAATTCACAAAACCATTACTTAAAGATAGAGAGTATTGCCATCTCACATACAGAATACCTGAATTCTTTGTTTATAAACCATCATGATCTCGTTTCTATAATTCTGTCCAATTACATTATCTTTGTTCTATGCTTATGAAAATGTATTGGCGGGGCAGCTAGGTATTGAGAGCCAGGTATAGAGATAGGAGGTTGTGGGTTCAAATTTGGCCTCAAATGCGTCCTAGCTCTGTAACCTGGGCAAGTTACTTAACCTCCATTGCCTAGCCTTTGCCTCTGCCTTACAACCAATATAGAGTATTGATTCTAAGATGGAAGATAAGGGTTTTTTAATGTATTGCACCCTCAATTCAGAGTCTTCTGGGCAGGGGGCATTTGGCCCATCCTTTGTTATCAGGTTGCATGCCCCTGGTAATAAATGATATCTTTCTCAGAGAACTGAATCAGTTCACCTTTTTGTTAAATTTCACTCTCCCAAGACTGGCTTAGCATTATCAGCAATATGATATGAGGGCCAAGAATTCAAGAGAGGACAGTATACTATTGAACTGGTTCATCAAAGTGTCAGAATGGGGAGAAGAGGGAAAAGTAGCTAGTGCAATGGAGATAGCCTGAGAGAGAGTTGCGAGGTCAATGAATTGGAGTCATAATGCAGATAAAGAGTAGGGTTCTGTAAGGGGATGGCAGAGGGAGGGGTAAAAAGCCAATAAATTGTGGTTTGAGGAGGAGATTTCAGGACTTCTAAGCATAGAAGTGGTACATTTCTAGATGGCAAGATCAAGGGTATGACCATCTTTATGTATGACTGAAGTGGGGTAAAGAAGCAGTGAAGAAGTGAGTAGGAGCAGGAACTGAGGGGTTAGGGCAGTGATGGCAAGCCTTTTGAAACTTTTTAGGAACCCCTTGCCATGCCCCACCCCACCCCAGACTATATACCCCTGCTCCGCCCACCATTGCATGCCCCACCACCTGACTGTGTGCTGTGCCCCACCCAACCCTGCTTTCGGGGATGGGGGCGGTATGCAGTTTGGCTTAGCCAGGGCTGAGCTCTACAGGGAGGCTCCAGTGCCCCATACCCTCCCCTTGCATTTGGGGGACAGGGCCAGGCTCCCAGCCAGCCAAGCCAGGGGCCTGTGTGTGCCCACAGAGAGCCCTCCACATGCCATCTTTGGCACATGTGCCATAGGTTCACCATCATGGAGATAGTGTATATGAAGAAAAATCGATATGTATATCGAAGTCCCCTGCCCTAGCATGAGGGAAGGAGTTAGAGAGGAAAATTGTGAGCCACATGTCAAACCCATTAAGGAAGGGAAATAACCCATAGACTGTAGGGAGTCTGTAGACCACAGCCATCAGGATTTTGATTGGTAGCTATGACTAGCATGAACTTCAAAGGGAGAGAATTTTCTGAGTGATGGAGAAAGGAGAACCTGGAACTGGCAGTGGAGGCAAGAAATATTCCAGAGAGAATGAGTAAAGGTTCAGTTTCGGAAGTATCAGAAAAGATGGCCAAGAAGTCTATTATGAGGGAAAGTGACTTTTAATAATGACAAATTAGAAACAATTACAATGCCCAATAGCTGAATAGATATTTATTATCCAAAAATTGATATCTTTTTAAATTTTATTTTAAATTGGCTAATAAATATTAGCTGCAACTTAAAAGTCACATTGTAACCTCTTCTGACTCATTATGATTCAATTTTTCACATTGTCAGAGTTTATTTGTATATGTTATGTTATTTCTCTTGGACTGTCCATAAGACCATGCATAATGTTGCTTCACAATAGCATCAGTAAGCCATTCTAACCAAATGTCCCTACCTAGTCATTTTAGGCTAACTGTCAGCTAAATTCCCTCTCTCTCCTAGGGACCTCTTGGTAAACTTGATTTCTCCTACCTTAAACTCTCACCCCTTTCCCTGTCCCACCAGAGGAGATATTGTTCCATGTACCTAATTATCTCCCTTTAATGTTTCCCCTAGCAACATTTTGTGGAACCAATGAATAACATTAGGTAATGCCAATATTTCTATAGACTTTGCTTATTTATATATATATACCATATATGGAATCTTTCTTTATGGTGTTACATTAATATATCTACCTTTTCAATCATTCTCCCAGCCGTTGGGCATTGTGGTTGCTTCTAATTTGCCATTATTCAAAATAGCAGAGTTTATAAAAATGTCTTTTCTGCATAGAACTCACCTGTATGAACATACCTATTTCTTTACAACACCATAAACAGACATTTATAATTGTAGCCTGGGTGCTCCTCACCATGGCCCCCTGCAATATGTGCCCAGGTCCACAGAACTCTGGATCAGTGTTCAAAACGTGTGGCTCCAGTCCATCTCGGATACTCTCACAGACCAAACCAGATTAAATACATGAAATCTCCATTAAGGCAGGTACTAGCCCTTTTTTCATCTCTTCCCACAGTCATTTAAGGGGGGCTGAAATCCTCAGGCCTAGCCTTTCTCCTTCTAAAAGCAGCCCACGATGCAAGCGTGATCCCCCCCTCCTGAGTGTGGAAGCTGAGGATTGCCATGTTCAGAGAAAGCTGTTGTCTTCCTGCCCAGCCCCACTCTGGAGCCCCCTCCCACCACCATTTCCCCTCCTGCACTATCCTGATGAGGGCCATTTCAACCTCAAATCCTGAACCCCCTTTTCCCCCCAAAAGGAGTATAGTCCATCTTCCATTCGCCTTGATCCAGGCTTCTCCGTTGAGATTAGTTGATCTCAATTAACCTCTCCTTCTGTCTCTGTCTCCAAGGGCCATACTTAAGATTGGGCCCTTAAAAATGACTCTGAAAAAGATGGTCCCAGAGACAGAAGGGGTCAACCTTCATTGCCTCCAACCAACCTCTCTATCCTTATTTTTTTTCTTTTTGTGCCTAAACAATTGCATTAGTTCTAAGTAACCAGGAGATTTTTCTTTCTACTCATACCTCAAGAGGCACAACCATGACCTTTAATCATATGTATCCAGCCCCTTAATTATTTGAGTCAATCTTGTATTATCAATTTTAATTCATAGACAGTGAACCTTTGACCATAACTCTTTGAAGTAACATCCTTAACACAGAGGCAAAGGCCTTTTCTCCCTTTTTTATCATTCTATCTTTCCCTCTACCTTATTACCACAACCTTTTCTTTATCATCCCCATAAACTCCAATCTCTATACCATCAGTGCTTTCTTCTCTTCCTCCTCCCTAGCTCCAATATCAATTACTTGGTGAATCAGATCAACTCTGTACAATGCTCTGTTGAATCCTTTGCCCCCTTGTTCTATTAATGATCATACTCCAATTCTGGATTCCTCACTCTGCCTGCTTCCTTTGTTCCTCTCATGTACTACTCAATGGAGCTGGAAGAAATGATGACTGGATCCACTGCCCAGTTATCTTCTGTTATTTAATCTCAGCTAAACTGTCACAGCAGCAAGGCAATCCTACTTCTCTGTAATCATTTCTCTATTCCACATCTCCCACCCTTTACTTTCTCAGTTGAGGACTTTGCCTCATACTTTACAGGAATAATAGAGGCCATTTGATAAGAGCTCCCCTTTTCTCCCCATCTTACATCTCTCCTACATCAACCCCTACTATCTCTTCCTCCATTTTACTCTGGTGAATAGGTGACCCTTTTTTTGCTACAAAGATCTCATCCTCTCCCATCCTTTCTAGCAGATTATCTTCCATTTTCATCTTCGCACTCTTTCTAATCTTCACTTTCTCCTTATATACTGGCTTCTCCCATGCTTCATAAAAACAAATCCATGTCTCCCCTATCCTTAAAAAAGGATTCTACAGAGTTCCCCCTTTTGTCTCTAATAACCTTTAAGATTATGGCCAAAGAAGAACACCAAACTGGAATTTTCAAGTTTAACCAACAGGGGTGATGAGCCCTTACACATAATGCAAATCACCCAACATCAAAAGACATTGGAATATCTGCCAAGCTTTATATTATTGTCTCACAATATCAGAATAGCTATCGCTTTTCTGCAAACTCAGAAATCTCTATGAGATCTTCTTTCAGCTTAATCTTATTAGCTTAAGTTTTCATTCCACAGAAACACTTAGCGTCATCTGAAAATGTAGACATGAGACCATGTGTAAGGTGACCAAAATGAGACCAAATAAAGGCAAATTCCAGTAACATTTTAAAGAATTCCTGCTTTTACACCATTCCTTCAAAGCATTTGTCCATCTGTTCTGTGAGCAGCACAATATAGTCTTCTTATTTGTAATTGCTATGTCTTTTTTTAAAAGTCTTTGACACAGGGCAACTAGGTGGGACAATGAATAGAGTGCCAGGCCTAGAGTCAAGAGAACCTGGGTTCAAACATGACTTCAGACACTTCCTAGTTGTATGACCCTGGGCAAATCACTTAACCCCAATTGCCTTGCACTTGCCACCCTTCTATCTTAGAACTGATACTAGGACAGAAGGTACAGGGGGTTTTATCTTTGTCAGAATATTGTCAAGGGCTTTCTGAAGGTCTAAATACATTATATCTTTTGAATGTCCTTTATTCATAGTCATAGTTATTCTCTCCACAATTCTAATAGATCATTTAAAGCTAGAAGTAACCTCAGAAGCCACTGAGTACAGCCTGCTCATTTTTTAAATAAGGAAACTGAGACCAAAAGAAGGTAATGACTTCCTCCACTCACACAGCTCGTAAATGTCTGAGGTCAGATTCAAAATCAGGTCTCTTGACTTCCATATCAAGCACTCTACTGTGTTCCCCTTCTCAACCCCATCGCACTTCATCCTCAATAGGTTATGCTTTCTGAAGTGTTCAGTGATTTCTAAGATTGTTGTGGATTAGTATTGGCTTACTGTGTAGGGAGCCATGAGTTGGTGATTTGCCATTTTCAGCGTCCCCAAGGTGATCTGTAAGTATTTGCCTTCTACACTTGTCCTTTGTTCACAGAAGTTGGAAATTAAAGTTCTTTATAGCTATCTTCTCCTTCCTCTGTCTCCCTTTCCACATAGTGGTGGCAATAAGCGTAAACTGAGCACTGGTATCGCCCTGATTGGAGAACCCTCGGTCGTTTTCCTGGATGAACCGTCCACAGGCATGGACCCTGTAGCACGACGACTGCTCTGGGATACAGTAACACGGAGCCGTGAATCTGGAAAAGCCATCGTCATCACCTCTCACAGGTAAGGCCAGGCGTTGTTCAGTTCTGTGGAAGGTAGGGAGGACCACAAAGGGGAACAAGAGCTGGAAAGATGGATCTCTGGCCTTACTTGTATTTCTGAGTTGCTAGAATTACAGGGAGGGAAGCTAAGCTACAGCCAAGGAAACTCCTGAAGGAGACGGGAGAAATGTCAGGTTCTTCTGATATTGAGCACCCCTTGTCTATGGAGGCACCTTATAGCTCTATATGCACCATATCACTCCTTTACCTGTCAAGTGCTTTTGATTCTTCCAGTATCACTACTTAACAATCCAGGCCAAGTGCCAGGCCTGCCTTCTAATGAGATGGGACAGAGTGCTGGCTCTGACTGGCACACAGCCCTTATTCTGCAAGGGGAGGGTGTTTCAGTGTTTCTTCCTGTCCCCCTGTCTCTCCAGCATGGAGGAGTGTGAGGCCTTATGTACCAGGCTATCTATCATGGTGAATGGGCAGTTCAAATGCATAGGCAGCCCACAGCACCTCAAAAGCAAGTTTGGGAGTGGATATACTCTGCTGGCCAAGGTCAAAAGTAAAGGAAGCCAGGCAAAGATGGCGGAATTCAAGACATTCATCAACTTGACATTCCCAGGTAAAGTAGTTTGAGCCTCAAGAAGCTCAGGTCTTCCCTTTCTAACTCTCTAGCTGCCCATGTTAACCTGGGGCCTTCCTGAAAAAGAAAAGGGTGGGGGAAGCTCTAAACAGACCCACTTAATAATTGTCCCTTCCTAGCATTTTTCCCATCCCTATGAATATAACTAAAACCTCTTAATTATTTTGATTTTTAAAATATGTTTAATTATTTCTTAATTATGTAAGTGCTTTTTATCTTTGGCTAGTTTTAAACCTTAAGTTGACTTTCATCTGCCACAAAATATATCCTTCTGGCCTTTTCTGACTGACCAGGTAGCCTATTATGAAGGAACACAAGCCCTCCTTGATACAAGCTAAGAAGCTAAGCATTGGGAACATAAATCTTTTCCCAGAGAAATAGCCACCCAATGTCTTCCAAAACAAAAAGACATATTTTGATTCCTGGTTTCTCTTGAAGTTAGCCTGCTGGTAGCCTTGATCATGTAAAATCATAAATTTAGACCTACCATTCCCTCTGATTTCTGCACCATCTCTGACTGCTAACCAGACAGATTACTAGTAGAGTTGTTACTTTTTTAAAGCATCTTGGTCAGCAGAGGACCAGCCCCTGAACAATAAATAAGATGAAGATAACTGAGAAGAGCTAAAGGTCCAGTATAGTTGATCAACTTGCCTCTTTCCAGAACAAAAGAAGTCTTTACTGGTTGGTATAGGTGATGAAAGACAAGGCATCTGGCACAAAAACGGAAGAGAAGCAGCAGGATAGGAAATCAGAAGAGAAATGAAAGGGGGAAAGGAAGAAGGCAGGAGACAGGGTGAACACACTCCTTAAAATGATGAAAAATTTCATTGGAAACAGAGTCAGCTTCACAAAGAGACTTAAAACAGCTCTGCATTCATTCCCTGAGCAAATAGTCCTATATGATTTATTGGATCAGATTTCATTTAATTGAAAAGCCATTTTATTCCTTTTTGTTGTTGCTGTTCAGTCATTTTTCAGCCATGGACAATTTTTTAAATTTGGGATTTTCTTGGCAAAGGTACTTGAGTGGTTTGCCATTGCCTTCTCCAAAAGAGGGAACTGAGGCAAACAGGGTTAAGGAACTTGCCAAGGGTCACACAACTAGTAAATGTCTGAAGCCAGATTTAACCTAGGTCCTACTCTCTATCCATTACACCACCTTGCTTCTCCACTTAATTCCTAGTCAATTATATGTTCTTCTTGAGTCAGAAATTTTAGTTTTCAGAAATATTTTTTGGCATCTTCATGCCTCCTATATTATTTCTCTGATTTATCTATGACTCTGGATGTTGTTCAAAGTTTATTAAATTATTGCAAAATAGATTTCATACCAAATTGATTCATCATCATCAGGTCCCCTATATTAGAATTTAAATTGTCTTACAACAATTAAAAACATTTCTTTGTGTCCCTTGTGCCTAGAATTCTGTTCAAAATTGGATGTCAAGGGGAGCTTAGAGAAAACTGTAACTATATCTTATCTGTGAATATATTTTTTTCCTGGAGATGAAGGTTTTAGAATAAGCCCCATCAAGGAGCAGAACCAGGAAAACATTATACACAGAGACTGATACATTGTGGTACAATCGAAGGTGATGGACTTCTCCATTAGTATCAATGCAATTTCCCTGAACAATCTGCAGGGATCTAAAAAAAAATCCTACCCACAAGCAGAGGATAAACTGTGGGAGTAAAAACACCGATGAAAAGCAACTGCTTCACTACAGGGTTGGAGGAGATAAGACTGAGGAGAGACTCTAAATGAACACTATAATGCAAATTCCAACAACAGGGAAATGGGTTCGAGTCAAGAACACATGTGATAACCAGTGGAATCATGCGTCAGCTATGGGAGAGGGAAAGGCGGGGGGGGGGGGGGGGGGGAGGGGGAGGGGAGGGAAGGAAAAGAAAATGATCTTTGTTTCCAGTGAATAATGTATGAAAACGACCAAATAAAATAATGTTTAAAAAAAAAAAGAATAAGCCCCATCTAAGATCGCCTCTCATGAATTCTCAAAATGAAGTATGCCCTCTTTCACCACAGCATGTATAAAGCACCACAGTAGTATAAAGTCCATTGAGTTACTGTTACAGAAAAGATAGATAATATCCATAACAATACTTACCAGAAAATCAAAGAACATTTCACTGTATAGATGATTTTCTTTTCAGAGAATACTAAAAACTACTTGGGAAGAGAGAAGGCTACCTAACCCTTGAGTCACTAATTAATTTTGCAAAAAGAGAAGCCAGGAGATGACACAGATGTCTATACTTCATGCTACATTTTGTGAAAAGAGGAGGCAGGTGATCAAAAAATAAACAAAAACATTAGAGACTTCTTCAAGAAAGCAAGTTTTAAGGCTGCCTCTGGGATGGGTATCCATTCATCCTTAGCTCTAGTACCCTCTCCATCTGAGTCTACAGCTACATCTTTGATATATCGCATAAAGATTGACCCTGAATCATCAAGAAAATTATGTTGAGTGTAGTCTTTTTAATAAGCTAGAGAAATGTATGCTTTAGGAAATGTTTCATCTATGATTATTTCATTGTTTTAAGTTTTATCTTTCTAAACGACTAAACTTCAGCACCTAGAAAATAAAGTTAAATAAAATGGCTCACCCTCAACAATACTGCAAAAGTGGCAGCATTCTTTTTTAGCAGTATCTGCTCTTTTGTATTATCCACACATATGCTTCCCTCAAGTGTGGCATGAATATTTGGGTTGACTCTAGCTTGAAAACTAGATCGAAAAATAAATCTACCAAGAAATGCCCTTCCTCACACCTCATCCCTCACAAGCGACATCTCTTCCTCTTTGTCAGGCAGTGTCCTAAAGGATGAGCACCAAGGGATGGTTCACTACCACCTGCCTAGCAAGGAACTCAGTTGGGCAAGGGTAAGTGAAGGGACCAGATCTCTCAGATGCCAACCATAGTGACTGCCTCTGAGAAAGGGTACAAGAAGAAAGATTCTGCTCTCACAGAGAACACATGATCTAGTATGCCATCCAGATATCTGGAAATATGGTGAAAGTCTTCTCCACAGGGAACTCTTTACTTTTCCTGCATGAAAATCCTTCTACTTCTTATCCTCTAACACATTTCTTCTCTCTACACTTCTCCAACACTAACCATGGCAATACTGGCCAGTATTTCTCAGTTCTGATTCTCTCTAACTGATTTAAATGCCTTTGACACCAAGCACAGGCTTGGTGAAGCCAGTGCTTAAAAGACATGGGACCCAAAGAACTCTATTAGCCTGGGGAGTAGGATGATCCAATGTAAAGGACCTCTGGGGGATTTTTCATCTCTGTTTCATTCTGCAACAAAGTGTTCTGGGGCTATGAAATATATTCTCCCATTGGATTCTGCAAAGACAGAGAGGTCTTTCCCTTTCCAAGACTTCTTCATTTCTAGTCCCTTAACTGTTGTCATCTGACACACTTAGGAACTAAAAACTCTTGAGTTTTCCCCACCCTACCTCCAGAAAACTTTACTAACAGTTACTGTCTGTTGCCCCAAAGGTGTTTGGTGTCTTGGAAAGATACAAAGATGATTATGACCTGGAAGACTACTCTATCAGTCAAATCTCTCTGGAACAAGTCTTCATGAATTTTGCTCATTTACAGTTTACAGAAGATGCATTTGCAAGTAGGTATATGAGATCAGCATTAATTCTGTGTTTGCTGATATATAATGTTAATAATTTGAGTCATCTATAGAAGAGATTCAACCCTATTTTCTGAGGCTAAAGCTTCTTGAAGATGAGGTCTCACAATTTCATAATTCTCCTGTGAGAAAAAGCTTGAAGAGATAAGAAAAAACTTTCTACAGAATAGTCAACCTGGCTAGAGGGTCTCTGTGGCTCCTTCCTCCTGCTAGGCAGGTGTGGGAGAGAAACACTCCTTCATGAGCCCCATATCATAAAGCTCCTCCAGCCTGCCAGCCACTGACAAGCTGCTTATATCAATGATAGATCACTTCCTCTTTGGGCTTCTTTGTCCCCATAAGGATGTGTGTCTGTGTCTATGCAGATTATTTTGCTTATATTTGTGACACTTCTGCCCTGTGTCACATCCTGATGTCCAGAACATTTCATCCTTTAGAATTTCCCCTGAGAAAAGTAATGCTCAAAATAATAGAGGAAGAAAAGGGATAACTCAGGGGAGAAATTGATTTACAAAATCAGAAGGCTAGGTTTTTTTAAATATACAAGTATAATAGATTCTAGACTTTAGAAATGAGTGCCTGTATCTCTGTTCCCCATACCACTGAGAAGCCATGTGGTTCCCTTGCTCCTTCCATCTATATGAGCACACTCCTGACTACTCATCTGTGAGGGACCAGAACTCCAACTGTCCTGGGGTCAAAATACCATTCAAGAAACCTTCCATGATCTGTTTGCTAGACATAACTGTCAACAGAACACATATAGCTTTTTATAAGTTCTGAAGACAACCAGTATGACCAACTGCTGCTGAGCAAGGGGTCAATCATGTTTTTAATGTCTCTAGATGCTGAACTCAATCTTGGTGGTCCTTCGGTGCCTCCACCAAAGGGGAATGAAGAAACAAGGGAAAGTTGGTATTTATTATGGTTGGGGTATTTGTGAATTTCCAGCACTAAGGGCACCAGGACCTCAAAGACAGAAATTACTGATTTAGACATTCTGCTAACTTTCTTTACTCCAGCCCCTCTTCAGGCCATCATGACCGAATGGAAAAAAAAAGAACCTCTTGCCCAGTATCAATACTATTCACACTATGTGTTTAGAAATCCTAGAGATCTAAGTTGAAAGGTTACAACTTCTATCCAAGGCCTTAGAACTCCCCTAGAAATTCTGGAATAGGTTCCAGTGAGTTTAAAAAACAAGATAGCAACGGTTGGAACTCCCAGCTCAATAGTCAGTCTTTCTCAAGAACAAGTACCTGCCTTGTGGAATCAAAGGAAGCTTAGCTAGAAGAATACATATGCTCTAGGGCAGCGATGGCAAACCTTTTAGAGACCGAGTGCCCATACTGCACCATCATGCCCCGTGTGAGCCTCCCCTTACCCCAGACAGAAGAGAGAGGAAGCATATCCATCGGGCTGCTGGGCAGAAGGGCAAGTGATAGGAGAAATGTCCTCAGACACATGTGTAAAGGGGGAAGGGAGCATCCCCCTCCGTCACACTCTGGCACATAGGCCATAGGTTCCCCAACACAGACTAATGCTGCATGCTTCTAAGAGGGGAGTGGGAGAATTTTTCCTACTCCCCTGCTTTCAGTATAGCCTAGCTAAGGACTTGGAACTCTTAGTTAGGATGCCCTACAAATGCTAAAGCAAAATAGATGGATAGGTCTACTCAGGTAGTCTCTCAAAACAAAGTATTCCTCAAGGCCCTAACTGTTCATGCTGCTATTTATTCAAGAACTAATAGGGAGCAATGAAGCCATCTCTCCATCAGGAAGGTGGTAGAAGCCTGAGAATGCTTTAAGACAAAATTCCCAGGAAGAAAAAGAGAAAGTAGAACCTCACTGACAGAGCCAGAAAGCTAGAAAAAGGTTGAGGTGCCTTGCCCATACTGACTCAAGGCAACAGGTGAACTAGAATGAAATTTGTGTTTTACCATTGTGCCCCTTTTCAAGAACTCTGAGGTATTTTTAACTTCTGCCTTCTAAATGCACTCTCTCAGAACAACTAAAGAGTTGATCATTAAAGGACATGTTCAGAAGAGTACTCTGCTGAGCCACAGAAGGAAGTCTGGAGCAGCAGTCAGGATTGAAAACTCCACAGGGGACTCTATTTCTGTTGTCATTGGTCAAGAACTACCTAACTTTTATATTATATGTATGTCTTCACTATGTATATATGTATGCATAAATATATATCATAGGGTATAAGTTTACCTTTTACATTTTTAAATAGTCTCTTCAAAATGGGAATTATTTAGATACAAAGTTAAAATGTCAACCTTTCTAATTACAGGACCAAGAACTTAGTTATGAACTGGGATCTGATCAGACTTTCCCCAAATGAAGGCAAATATATGTTAAGATGAAGAAGAGAAGGTACCATCTGGAAGATGTAGCCACAAGTGTACCTAAATTGGTGGAAAAGTGTCCTCATATTAAGTTGTGTATAAATGATAAATGTGTCATATTAAATCTTACTGTTATGAGAGATCCTCAGGCATTTGTTGGTTATAATTTAAAAGTAGAAGGGAGTGATCCCAGAGGCCATTTAGTATAACATCCTTATTTTCTAAATGAGGAAACTGAGGCCTGGGAAAGTGAGGGCATGTAGAAGTAGCAAATGAAGAATTTGAACCCACAATCTCTGATGCCAGAGTCATTGTTTTTTCTCATACACCATGCTGGCAATCCAAAATTTGCAAATACCTTTCTGTACAACTGTCCCTTGTGAAGCAAGTAGTTCAAATATTATTATTCCCATTTCACAGATGAAAAAAATTTCAATTCAGATTGTACCCTCTCCCGTGGATATGGCTTCCCCAACACCTCTCTCCTGTTTTGCTTCCTGTTTGTCTGACACTTTGGTTCTTTTCGCTGTCATCCTAAAAATCTGGGTGTCCTCCAAAGCCTCTACTCTAGGCCCTCTTCTCTCTAGATTCTTCTCTTTTATCTATTCCCACAGATTCAGTTGTCATCTCCATATAGATGACTCCTAAATCCACACACATATCTCTCCCATGTCCTGCTTCATTAACCTAAAAGCACCTCAAATTCAGCATGTCCAAAACTGATCCTTCCCCTGCATCCAAAAAGCCTTGTCCTTCCTACTACTACTCTCATTCTGTCCAGTCATCCAAGCTTAAACCCTAAGAATCATCTTTGCTTTTTCCTTATCCTCACCCAGTACATCCAACCACCTGCCATATTGTGTCATTTACTTCCACATCTCTAATATCTGTCTCTTTACTTCAGTTCACACTGCTGCCCCAACCCTACTCCAGGCCTTTATCAATTGTGACATTCAGCTGCAATGTGTAATATTGCTATTGTAATAGTCTCCTAACTGGTCTTGTTCCTTCCATTCTCTGAGAATCTTGAGAATTAGAAAATATATATTCCAATCTATTCCAGAAAAGATTTCTCTCTACAACAAACTCAACAAATGGTCATACTCAAGATTTTGTTGGATGTGTTCCAATGAAAGTAATATACCTATTTCACTTTGGGATAGTTCTTTTAAAAAACAAAAAGACAGGCCCTTCATAAATTTCTATGAACTGATATAAAGAGAAGTGAGAAGGAGAACAGTACATATGGAACTGAAATATTGTATGATGATCAACTTTGAAGGACTTAATTATTATTAGTAAAACAAGATTCCAAGATATCCCCAAGGGACTCAAAAGGGAAAATGCTATCCATAGCCAAAGAAGGAAATGTTGGAATCCAATTATAGCTCAAAGCATGTCATCTTTCACTTTATTTCCTACATGAGTTTTTTAATTGTATGTGTGATATATGTCTTCTGTCACAACATGAGGAATATGGAAATATGTATCACATGAAAGCATTGATATAACCTATATTAGACTATTACCACCTCAGGGAGGAAGATGAGGAGGGAGAGATGGGGAGAATATGAATTTCAAAATGTCAGAGAACAATTTCAAAAATTATTTCTATGTGTAATTGGGGAAAAAAAAACTAAGTTAAAAAAAAAAAAGCTTTCTTTCTTCCAATACAGGGAGAGATTGAAAATAAGTGAAAGAGGGCCAGCTAGCTAACCCAGACCTAGAGATAGGAGGTCCTGGGTGTTAATCTGCCCTCAGACACTTGTTGCTTAACCCCAATTGTTTAACTCTTGCCACTCTTCTGTCTTAGAAATGATACTAAGACAAAAAGCAAGGGTTTAAAAAAAGAAAAAATGGGAAGGAGGCAATCTGTTGAAGGAGATTGGATGGAATAAGATCACTTACACGAGTAAATAGTTTGGCCTTATTAAGGAGAAAGGCCACTTCATCATGTGAAACATCAAGTAAAAAAGAAAAGAGTGGCAGAAGGCACCTGAGTGATCAAAGAAGAGTAAGAGGAGAGAATTCATGGCAGATAGTCTCAATTTTTTCCCTAAAATATGGTGCAGGGTTTGAGGATGAAAGAAATGGTTTGAAAGTCTCTATGGAGAGAGGATGGTGAATAAATAAAGAAGGCATAGTATGATTGCCTAGCATGGAGCCAGTCAGAATTGTTGTGTGATTTTCTCCATCTTGGAGCCAGTCAGAATTGTTGTATGATTTTCTCCATCTTCAGTAGCATATGTGAGGGAGCTAAAGGGAAGTGATACAAGGCTGAGGCTTGGCTACGCATAACTGGCAATTTGATAAATGGCCTAAGGATTCAAGAAAGGAAACCAGTGTAGAGTGGTTCACCAGGGATCAAAAAGGGAAAAAGAGGAGAGAGTGGCTGGTGCAGGGAAGATGGGCAGGGATAGAATTGAAGGGGTTGGAGGTACAGTGTGAATGAAGAGTAGAATATTATAAGGGAAAGCAGTGGGAGATGTGAAAAACCAATAGAGTATAGTTGGAAAAGGGAACGAACATGGAAGTGATACATTTGTGGATGATGGCAAGATCAAGGGTGAAAGAAGAGAGACTGGGAGGCCCTCATGGGCAAATATCTGGCTTTACTGTGAGCAGAAGAAATCACAGGAGTAAGAGGTCTAAAAGTTTCCCCCAAGTTCAAAACCCGAGACTCCAAGTTAAAAATATACACTTTTATAGTTTCATATCTGTCCCCAAAAGGCCTCCTTTCCAAGAAATCCCCCAAATCCCCGACCTCCATTAGCCCTCCAAGGCTTCTCTGAATTAATTTGCTCTAAAGTACATTATAAAATAGATTCTGATTACTAAAGTATGTCTATCTTTGTGTATGATTAAGTAGTGAGGAGGAGGAGTTCAGGGGGAGTGAAAAGGATGAGAAACTAAGAGGTTAGTGTATTTGAGGGAGACTCATTAGGTATATTGAAGTTCCCAGTCAGAGAACAGGAGTTTAGAAGGAAAGGAAAATTGTAAGCCATATGTCAAATTCATTGAGGAAGGAGGGTGAGTGACCTAGAGGTCTGAGACAACAGCTACTAGGATTTAGATTGAGTGGTAATCATGACTAGAATGAACCACAAAGTAAGAGAAGTTACTAGAGAAAGGGAGAGGACTTAGAAGTGGCAATGGGAAGGGGAACACAAAATAATTTACTGTCAGACCTGTGGATAGGAGAAGAATTTATGGACCAAATAAGGCATAGAGATGCTAAATAGAAAATTTTGACTACCTTAAATTAAAAAGGGGTTGCACAAACAAAACCAATGTAACCAAGATTAGAAGGGAAACAAAAAATGGGGGAGGGGGGCGCCTGTGGAATTTTAGAGCAAATGTCTGGTGTGGGCTTCATTTCTCAAATAGAGAATGGAATCAAATTTATAAGAATACAAAGCATTCCCCAATTGACAAATGCTCAAAGGATATGAACAGGCAATTCTCAGATGAAGAAAATAAAACTACCTATAGTCATATGAAAAAATGTTCCAAATCACTATCAATTAGAGAAATACAAATAAAACCCCTCCAAGATACCACCTCACACCTGTCAGGCTAACTAATATGATGAAAAAAAAAGAAAAATTATAAATGCTAGAGGGGGATGTGGGAAAAGTGAAACACTAACACACTGTTGGTGGAGCTATGGACTGATGCAACCAGTCCAGGGAACAATTTGGAACCATGCCCAAAGGACCATAAAACTGCATAACCTTTGATCCAACATTACTACTACTAGGTCTGTATCCCAAAGAGATCAAGGACAGGGGGAAAGGACTTACTTGTACAAAAATATTTATAGAAGCTCTTTTTTTAGTGGCAAAGAACTGTAAATTGAAGAGATGTCCATCAGTTGGGAAATGGCTGAACAAGTTATGGTATATGGTTGTAATGGAATATCATTGTGACATAAGAAACAAGGAACAGGGCAATCACCTCACACACACACACACACACACACACACACACACACACACACACACACACACCCCAAACCCTGGAATGTCTTAGATGAAGTGATCCAAAGTGAAGTGAGAAGCAAGAGAACATCTTACACAGTAACAGCAATAATGTACAATGATCAGCTGTGAATGACTTAGTATCAGTAATGCAAGGATCTGACAACTCCAAGAAGCTCATGACAAAAAAGGCAATCTACAGAAGTAACTGATATCAGATTGAAGCAAACCATTTTTCACTTTATTTCCTTCATAAGTTTTCTTTCTCGTATAAATGATATGTAGCTTCTTTTACAACATGACAAACATGGAAACCTATATTTCATGATAGCACATATATAACCTGTAGCATATCGCCTGCCATCTTGGGGAGGGAAAGGAGGAAGAGAACATGAATCAAAAAATGTCATAAAATGATTAAAAGTTATATCTACAAGTAATTGGGAAAATATAATAAAAATGTTTTAGAAAAATAAGTGGCAATGAGGGGATCAAAGATTATTTCAACTCCCCCACCTTGACCAGTGAGTTGAGATTGAAGTTCAGTCAGTATCAGTATGAGTGGCCAGGGAGGCTGCGTCAACAGGGAGAAGCCAGAATTAAGAAATGGGAAAAGATTAAAATGAAGGGAAGTTTGTTGCCTAAGGGACTAGAACTCAGGAGAGAGACTAAGGCTGGATAAATTTAAGAATCAACTACATAGAAATAATTGAGTCCATGGGAACTGATAAGATCTTTAAAAGCAAGATAGTATAGGTGAAAAAGAAAAGAGGGCCCATGACAGAACTTTGAGGGAAAACCAGGGTTAGTGGAAGAAACCTAGATAAAATTTTGGGGAAAAAGACTGAGAAGAAACATTCAAATAGATAGAAAGAAAACCAAGAGAGAGTAATGTCATGAATACCTAGGGAGGAGTGGCCAGGAGAAGGGAATGACAAATAATGTCAAGGATGCAAAGAAGTAGCTCAGGGTATCCTCGAGCCAAGTCTTTAAAAAAAAAAAAAACACCTTACTTTCTGTATTAGAATAAGTATTGGGTATTGGTTCCAAGGTACACAAAGAGTAAGGACTAGGCAATGGGGGTTAAGCAACTTACCCAGAGTCACACAGCTAGGAAGTGTCTAAGACCAAATCTGAACCCAAGACCTCCCATTTCCAAGCCTATTTCTCAATCCACTGAGCCACCTCGCTGCTCCCAAGAGCCTAGTTTTTAGCTAATCATTTTCTTGACTCACAGTGAGGTCAGCTTGCTTTTCACATAGATCACAAGAGATATGGCTAATCTTCTTGGACAGTCGTTGAAAGTTCCTTGTGCCCTATTAGTCGCTTTAATTCAATGGCCAATGGCCAATATTCTCATCAGTTCGATTGAGTAATTTCTTCACTTTGATCGATGACAATGATCCATATTCTTCAATGTTTTCTGGTTATATAAGAAAACTTCACATTCTGTTATCAGATTGTTAAGTAAACTTGAATTTCTGAGGAAATTCCTCAATCTACTTCCTTTTTCCTAATAAAGAATGTTTGGGAAAACTAAATAACAATATGTACAAGTTGAGATCTTTACCGTATACCACATAATAAATGTAAGATGGATCATAAATTATTTAAAAGTTAGAGGAAAATTTAAATACATGTGTATGCACAGTTCCCGGCAAGAGAATAGAGGGGGAAACAGAAAAGTTAGTGCAAAAAGCAGTGTAACAACTGTCTGAATTTTCCTTAGCTAATTAACTGTACCTAACTTGAATTAAAATCCCCCAAAAGAACATAAACCCAGGGTAGAGACTTTTCTGAGATCTGAATAGCTACAATTTATCTAAGATCCCATATCTCACAAAGACCAGCAGATGGTAGCAAAGACCCACACAGCTGCCCAACAGACATCTGCAAGAGCAATATGGCCACCCAGGGTAAACTATCCACTGGACAGCAGAAACATCTAGTAAAGGACAGATCAATGAAGAGAAAAGAAATGCAGAATATTCCTTCTCAGGAGAGAAAGCAGCTAATTTGATCACATTACCAAAGCAAAAGTGTGAGTTGGTTGGTTGGCTATTGGTGGATTCCTTCCATGACCAAATGCATTCTCTATGTATGTACACATCCGTGCCTACTTTCTATGTCAGTATCTATGAGTGTCCCCTAAATGTGTTTCTTCTACCACCACCCACAACAGTGATGTGGACCTGAGGCTAAGTGAACCCTGCATGTAGAGTGGAAAATTGTCTTGGTATTTATCTTGCCATGCTCTTTATTTGAAAGCCTTTTGCTTTAAACCATGTCATCCATCTGGCTAGTAAAAGAAACACATTGATGAGGGCTAATAAACTAGAATTTGAATGAATGCTGAGCCATACCCATAATCTGCCTCAAAACTGGGGGTACCCACCTTACACCCATCAGATTGGCTAACGACAGCAACAAAAAGTAATGAATGCTGGAAGGGATGTGGCAAAGTCGAGACACTAATGCATTGCTGTGGAGTTGTGAATTGATCCAAACATTCTGGAGGGCAATTTGGAACTATGTCCAAAGGGCGCTAAAAGAATGTCTGCCCTTTGATCCAGCCATAGCACTGCTGGGTTTATACCCCAAAGAGATCATAAGGAAAAAGACTTGTACAAGAATATTCATAGCTGTGCTCTTTGTGGTGGCAAGAAATTGGAAAATGAGGGGATCCCTTCGATTGGGGAATGGCTGAACAAATTGTGGTATCTGTTGGTGATGGAATACTATTGTGATAAAAGGAATAATAAAGTGGAGGAATTCTATGTGAACTGGAATGACCTCCAGGAATTGATGCATAGTGAAAGTAGAAGAACTAGGAAAACATTGTACTCAGAGATTGATACACTGTGCTACAATCAAATGTAATGGACTTCTCTACTAGCAGCAATGCAATGATCCAGGACAATTCTGAGGGACTTATGAGAAAGAACTTTATCCACATCCAGAGAAAGAACTGTGGGAGTAGAAACACAGAATAAAAACAGCTGCTTGATCACATGGGCCATTGGGGATGTTATTGGGGACATAGACTCTAAATGATCATCCTAGTGCAAATATTAATAATATGAAAATAGGTCTTGATCAATGACACATGTAAAACCCAGAGGAATTGCATGTCGGCTATGGGAGTGGGATGGAAGGAGATAAAGGAAAGAACATGATTCATGTAACCATTTGAAAATATTCCAAATTAATTAAGTAATTAAATAAAATTTTTTTAACTAGTGGTACCCAAAAAGTCGAGAATAGGGATGGGAAGTTCTCCCTATAAAACTGTGAACAGAATTCCACCAAAGTCCTCCCTCTAAAGTCACAAGTGCTGGGGGGATAATGCTGATTTCTTGAAAGCCATATCAGGGAAACACAAGCTCTAGAAGAGCCTCCCAAGCTGAAAAAACTTTGAATATGGACTGAATAATTTTTTGTGTATCTTCTGTCTAAATATCACCCTTAGTAAATTGGATAGCATAGGCACAATTCTATGCCTAGAGTCTGCTCCCCAGGAGAGGGTGAGCATTTGTTAAGTTCTATGTGTCAGGCACTCTGTTAAGTACTAGAGATACAAATATAAGCAGAAAGATAATCCCTGCCACAACCTGAAGCTTATGCTCATAACCAAAAAAAAGGAACTGAAAAGAGAAGTGGAGGAGATGATACTCATGCAGGAAGGAATAACAGCAAAACCCAGAAAATCAGAAACACAGCCAAGTGGAGAAGAAAATGATTCTGGGCTGTAACTGTCCCCAAAACAGAGTTTCCAGAAAGAAATCACTAATGGGAGATGGGACTGGGATGGTAAAGGGATGTTCTAGGGTTAGAAGACTCTCAGCACTGGGGAAAATTCCAGAGTAGGAAAGCAGTTGAGACAGTAGTAATATCCAGAGCAAAGTCCAATGATTGGAGGGTCATACCATATCAACAAAAGAAAAATAGCAATTTATTTTTGTTAATGTTCTAAAGAAGCAGATACCCTCATACAGCACGGATAGGTAGATTTATAAATTAGTAGAATCTTCTGGGAGACAAGTCTGGCAGTAAAATGTGTTATAGAAACATTTGTCAAATTTTGTAATTAATTATATGCTTTGAGTCAATAATGGTAATTGTACTAACAAGGGCAAAACTTAACTATTTGCTCAAAAATAGAATATTATCACTCTTGATTAGATAAATGTACATTAAAACAACTCTGAGGTTCTATCTCACACCTATCAGATTGGCCAATATGACAGTAAAGTGATAAATGTTGGAGGGGATGTGGCAAAACTGGTACACTAATGCATTGCTGGTAGAGTTGTAAACTGAAGGGCAATTTGGAACTATGCCCAAAGGGCTATAAAACTGTTCATACTTTTTGATCCAGTAATACCATGACTAGTTCTGTATACCAAAGAGATCAGATAAAAATAAGAAATAACCTAGTTGTACAAAAATATTTATACCTGCTCTTTCTGTGATGGCAAAGAATTAGAAATTGGGCCATCAATTGGAGAATGGCTGAAAAAATTGTGGTACATGTTGGTGATTAAATACTATAGTGCTATAAGAAATGAAGATCATTTCAGAAAAAAACTGGAAATATCTACATGAATTGATGCAGAGTGAAATAAGCAGAACCAGGAGAACATTGTACACAATAACAGCAATATTGTGGAATGATCAACTGTGATAGAACTAGCTACTCTCAGCAAATAGAATACATAATTTGGGGTAATTCTGAGGGACTTATGACAAAGAATGCTGTACATCTCCAGGGGAAGAACTGTTGGAGTAAGATGCAGATCAAAACATACTATCTTCCACATTAATTCATTTACCTTTGTCTTTTTTTTGCTAGGGGGAGAAGGAGGGGGAATTTAAGAATATTCGCTTACAACAATGACCAATATAGAAGTACATTTTGTATTATAATACATGTATAATCCAGATCAAATTGCTTACCATCCAGAGGGGAGAAGGAAGGGAGGGAAGGAAACAATTTGGATCTTATAATTTTGGGGGAAAGTATGTTGAAAGTTGTTACTACAGGCAATTGGGAAAATAAAATATCTTTGAATAGAAAATATGAAGTTTAAAATAGAGTATTTATCCATAACCCAAATTTTAAACCCAAAACCAAAAACCCAAAACCCATAAAACAAATTTTAAGTGCAAAACAATTGGTGAATATATAGATAAACTATGGAATACTATCATGCAATAAAGAATGAGAAATATAAAGAAATTTGGAAAGGTTTCTCTAGAAATAATGTGAAATAAAGATAGTGGAATCCAAAGATCAATATGTCAATTTATTTTGACTACTCAAAAGTGAAGTAGAATGGAAAGAGCACTGGACTTAGAGCCAGAAGGCAGAGTTGGAAGCCCACCCCAGATGCTTCCTCTCTCTGTGGGCCATGGACAAGCCAGTAGAAGAAAAATGGGAGTAATAATATTTGCCCTGACCTCCCTCCAGGGTGCCAGAGCTGCTTTGAGAAAAGCACTAGGTCCATGTGGATTGTCATGATTAAAAAGAAAGCATTAATATTATTGAAAGCTCCCTTAAGTTCTTAACAGCATTTAATATTAGAATATTAAAATCTCACTGAGCACTTAACCAAATTATCTTCAATTCCCTTGTGCTTAGCACAGTATCCATCTCACACAGAATAAGGGCTTAATTAATGTTTGTAGAATTGAAATATATTCACAAAGGGGCAAACTAAGTAAGCATAGTGGAGTCAGGAAGACCTGGATTCAAATCTGACCTTAGATACTGCCTAGCTGTGTGACCCTGGGCAAGTCACTTAACCCAATTGCCTAGCTCCTATTGCTCTTCTGTCAGAGAAAGAAGAAAGAAAGAAAGAAAGAAGAAAGAAAGAAAGAAAGAAAGAAAGAAAAAGAAAGAAAGAAAGAAAGAAAGAAAGAAAGAAAGAAAGAAGAAAGAAAGAAGAAGAAGAAAGAAAGAAAGAAAAGGAAAGAAAGAAAGAAAGAAAAGAGAAAGAAGAGAAAGAAAGAAAGAAGAAAGAAAGAGAAAGAAAGAAAGAAAGAAAGAAAGAAAGAAAGAAAGAAAAGAAAGAAAGAAAGAAGAAAGAAGAAAGAAAGAAAGAAAGAAGAAAGAAAGAAAGAAAGAAAGAAAGAAAGAAAGAAAGAGAAAGAGAAGAGAGAGAGAGAGAGAGAGAGAGAGAAGAGAAGAAAGATAGAAGAGAAGAGAAGAGAGAGAGAAGAAAGAAGAAAGAAAGAAAGAAAAAGAAAGAAAGAAAGAAAGAAAGAAAGAAAGAAAGAAAGAAAGAAAGAAAGAAAGAAAGAAAGAAAGAAGAAAAGAAAGAAAGAAAGAAAGAAAGAAAGAAAGAAAGAAGAAAGAAAGAAAGAAAGAAAGAAGAAAGAAAGAAAGAAAGAAAGAAAAGAAAGAAGAAAGAAAGAAAGAAAGAAAGAAAAGAAAGAAAGAAAGAAAGAAAGAAAGAAAGAAAGAAAGAAGAAAGAAAGAAGAAAAGAAAGAAAGAAAGAAAGAAAGAAAAGAAGAAAGAAAGAAAAGAAAGAAAAGAAAGGAGGGAGGGAGGGAGGGAGGGAAGGAAGGAAGGAAGGAAGGAAGGAAGGAAGGAAGGAAGGAAGGAAGGAAGGAAGGAAGGAAGGAAGGAAGGAAGGAAGGAAGGAAGGAAGGAAGGAAGGAAGGAAGGAAGGAAGAATTGTGAGAGTTAGTGGAAAATGGGGTTCTGGAGGAAATAATTGAGAAGTTGTTATAAATATCTCTGTCTTGAAGGACATTTAAAATTTTTTAAATAGTTTGTGTAAAGCTCCAGAGAAAGAACTGTTGGAATCTGATGGGTGTGGATCAAAGCATACTATTTTTCACATCAGTGTGTTTAGAGCTTTATTTGGGGGGGTGGCTTTGTATGAGTGTGCTCTTGCAATAATAACCATTACAGAAGTGTGTTTTGCATGATAATAAAAATATTTTAAAGCCTTTTGTTCTAGACTCTGTTATTTACTCATTCCTAGCTATATGATCCTGGGCAAGTCACTTAAACTGGATTGCCTAGCTTTCATCTCTCTTCCGCCTTAGAATTGATACGAAGGACAGAAAGTAAGGAGTATAGGAATAATAAATAAAATGTGCATCCACATCCATTAAAAATCCATTTGATCCAACTGAGAAGAATTTATTTAAGCCTGCCCACTAATGCCATAATTGTTGAGACTGGGACTGGCCACTGAAGACTGACTGACTGAGAATCCCCCAACACACACACACACACACACCTGTTATGATCTATAAAAATGATTGGGTCCATCTCTCCCACTCTCTTCAGGACTTCCTCTTCACTTTTTCCCCCATGCTATCTTTTGGAATACAAATTGGGGAAGAAACTTGAACCAGAAGCACATGGCAGTGATAGACATGTGCTTGAATGCTTTCCCACCTGGACAAAAGGTGGCAACCAGAGTATTGAAAGGTTTTCTGAAGAAGCAGATTGGTATATGCCCCACTTGCTCAAAGAGAACAATCCTAGTTTTGGAACTGATCCCAAGTTCCAAGGTAGCTGAGTTTGAATTCAGGCATCAGGTCTTCTAGGGAAAGACTTCTCGATGCAGTGTGTTACTGGGATAGAGAGTTCTTACTTGGAGAACAAAGCCCGAGAGTTATGTGGACAGTGCAGATTTTGCTTATTCAACAGCCCCTAAAATATGTTTTTCTAGAGGAGTATAATCCACAAGGTGGCACTCTGAGTTTAGAAATGTATTATCCCGTGGGAGAGATTTTACCAGAATTCCAAGGCTTTGCCACAGTTCCAAGTTCATTTCCCTTCTGGTAGAGAGCTGATGGATGTAGTTCTCTGTGTCTGATCTTAAGCTCCTGTGGATTCTTTCTGTCTTTTGCATTTTCTGTGGGGGAAACAAATGCTATATGTCTGCTGTAACATAAATGGTACTAAAACTAGAACCTCCAATTGCTCCCATATAAATCAAAATGAGTACTTTGGCTCACGTAGCCCTTGGCACTAATCACTCTTCTACACTCTTCTTCTACAGGGAAGAAGAATGGAGAAGTCGTGGTTCCATACACAGTTAATGAAGGATTAAGATGAATCACCTTCTGGACTCCATTCTGGACTCCTTCTGGACCATCCAAGAATGGAACTGAGCAATGCCTAGTAACATCTGGTAAATGTAAATGGAGGACAGTGGAGCCAGGGACCAGAGCAAAGGAAGTATCTAGATGATGCCAAAGCACAGACAGGATTGAGGAAGTGAGAGTGAATCATGGGGTTGTTAAAACATACAAACTCATTCCAAAGCATCCCTTTTCCCTCTCCATTCCAAACTTTCCCTTTATTTGAACACTACTCACCTCCCATTCCCTACTGGCCAAGAGGAATACGGAATAGCAGAGAAAGAGAGAGCCCTATTTGTCATCTCAGAGCTACCAGAATTTGAAAGTTTTATTTCTTTATTTATTCTCTCATTTCTATGCTACTAAAATTGTTATTAAAAACCTAGGTGATCTATATATTTCCAACACAACTCAGCAGCAAGAGTTAGAAAGAAAAACGCCATTTAAAATCATTCTAGACAAAATAAAATACTTAGGAATCTGCTGAGACAAACACAGGAACTATATAAACACAACTACAAAACACTCTCCACACAAGTAAACCTAGAATTAAACAATTGGGAAAACCTAGATGGTCATTTGGCATGAGAGTGTCCAACTATGATACATGGAATAATATTGAAAGAGAAGAAGTCCAACTCAATGAGGGGAGAGTTTTCTTTTTTCCCAATGTAAGTTGGGTTGGACTGGAGCTAACAAAGGATAGAGCACGCATTATTCTTTCCAGAATAAATATATATTCAGATTATATCCTAGATCTTTCCCTTTTGAATCTGGAGAAACAGTGAAACTTAGAAGAAACTAAGCCTGAAAGCTAGTGCATGGAGTAGGAGGTTCAAGCATGCCAGCAGTAATTTGCCTGAGGGTACCTTGGCCTTGAAGTGGCTAACGCTGATTTATCTGCTGCTAGTTTTACTTGGCATTGAGGATCTCTGGCATATGCATATAGCCAACTAGGCCCCTTTCACATGTCTTATGACACTTCCTCCTGGAAGGGAATAGAACTTAAGACTATTTGTAGAAACCTAAACATGATCTATAAGGAGATTTTCCTGATGAAATTCCAGGGTGGTACAGCAAACTAAAAAAGAGAAATCAACCCTGTATCAAACCTGGTTAGTGTGAACCCAAAATTGTTGAGGACTTCATGATTATAACTGTTTATTTAAATTAATTGGTATAATTATTCTTTAAAATTAGGCTAATAATCACTCTATATTTGACTAAAAAATAACAACTAGCCCTTTTTAAAAAAATATTTATTTAATTAATTTAGAATATTTTTCCATGGTTACAACATTCATGTTCTTTCCCTCCCCTCCCCCTAACCTCCTCCTTTAGCCAATGCACAATTCCATTGGGTTTTACATGTGTCATTGATCAAGACCTGGCACTAGGGTGATCATTAAGTCTACATCCCCAATTATATCCCCATCAACCCTTGTGATCTAGCAGTTGTTTTTCTTCTGTGTTTCAATTTCCACAGTTCTTTCTCTGGATGTAAATAGTGAACAACTAGCCCTTTGAACATGATTCCAAGTTGTTCTCCAGAATAGCTGGATCAGTTGCTCCACCAAATTGGTGTCCCAATTTTTCCACATCTCCTCCAACATCTATCATTTTCCTTGTTTTGTCATTTTAGTCAATCTGATAGGTGTTGAAGTGATACCTCAGAGTGGTTGTTGGGTTGTTTGTTTTTTTAACCCTTACTTTCCATCTTGGAATCCATACTGTGTATTGGTTCCAAGGCAGAAGAGTGGTAAGGGCTAGGCAATGGGGGTTAAGTGACTTGCCCAGGGTCACACAGCTGGGAAGTATCTGAGGCCAGATTTGAACCTAAGACCTCCCATCTCTAAGCCTGGCTCTCAATCCACTGTGCTACCAAGCTGCCCACTTCAGAGTGCTTTTAATTTGCATTTCTCTAATCAATAATGATTTGGAGAATGTTTTCATATGACTAAAGATAGTTTTAATTTCTTCATCTGAGAATTGCCTGTTCATATACTTTGACAATTTGTCAATTATGGAATGCTTCATATTCTTATAAATTTGACTCAGTTCTCTATATATTTGAGAAATGAGGCCTTTGTCAGAGATTCTTAGTATTATCATATTTTATATATATTATTATAATTTTTTTTGCCCAATTGTTTTCCTCATAATCTTGGTTGCATTGGTTTTGTTTGTACAAAAACTTTTAAATCTAACTAGTCAAAGTTATCTATTTTACAACTTGCAATGTTCTTTATATCTTGTTTGGACATAAATTCTTCCTTTATCCATAGATATGACAGGTAAACTATTCTATGCTCCTCTAAATTGTTTTATGGCATCACCCTTTATTTCTAAATCATGCATCTATTTTGACTTTATCTTGGTATATGAGATAAAGCATCAGTCTGTGCTAATTTCTGCCATACCATTTTTCAGTTTTCCTAACACTTTTTGCCAAATATTGAATTCTTCTTCCAAAAGCTTGGATCTTTGAGTTTGTCAAATACGAGGCTATGATGGTCATTGACTGCTTTGTGATGAGTGCCTAATCTATTTCATTGATCACTACTCTATTTAGTCACCTTCCTTCATATGGCATACTCTTTGACCCAGCAATGCCACTACCCAGTCCATATCCCAAAGATATCAATGATTGAGGAAAAGAATCTACTGGTACAAAAATATTTATAGCAGCTTTTTCTGTGGTGGCAAAGAACTGTGAAATGAAAGGACGTCCATCAATTGGGAAATGGCTAGACAAGTTTTGGTATGTGGTTATAATGGATTATTACTGTGACGTAAGAAATGACAAACAAGATGATCACAAAAACTTTGTAAAGACTTATATGAAGTGATGCAAAGTGAAGTAAGCAAAACCAGGAGAATGTTGTACATATAAAGTATGATGATCGACTGTGAATGACTTAACTATTATCAGCAATGCAAGGATCCAGGATAAATCTTCTGGATTACTCCACCATCTTGGCTCCACACACCCCCAGAACTCCAGGATAATCCCAAGGGACTTGGGAGGAAAAAAAAAATCTATCCACTGCCATAGAAGGAACTGACGGAGTCTGAATACAGATTGAAGCGTATCATTCTTCACTTTATTTCCTCGATGAATTTTTCTCTACTGTAAGCAGCATATATTCTTTAACATTATAATAAGCATGGAAATATGTATAATATGATAATACATGTACCACCCATATCATATTACCTGCCATCTTGGGAAAGAGAGATGGGTGGAAGGAAGGGAGAGAACATGGATGGCAAAATATCAGAAAAAATTATTGAAATTTGTATCAACATATAATGGGGGGGGGAGTTTTAAATTAATTTTTAATTCCTTTTCTCCTGTTTTCTTCTCTCATTCCCTTCATTCCAAAAGTAGGTGAGCAGGAAGGCAGGCAAGAATTATTGTGTCTACCAGGCTGTTTGATGTGTAATGGGTCTGTAAAGAGAGAAAGGGAGATAGTTTCTGGACCAATCTACATGGAAATGACACATCATATCCACAAACAGGTGTCCAGTCTTCTCCTTTACTCCCTTATCAATCTTGGAGGATAAAGAAGAAGTAGCAACAACAAGAGCAGCTCATATTTTCTGTACTATTTTAAGACTTGCAAAATGTTTTCCTCACGAGGATCCCATGAGGTTTAGAGCATAAGTAATTTCATCCCATTTTACAGAAGCAAATTATAAAATCACAGAATTCCCAGAGTTGAAAAAGACTACAGAGATCATCCGCCTGACCCATAGCTGAACAAGAATCTCTTCTACAGGAATCAGGGATTGACATGATGCTTAGAGATCCCTGAATCCAACCCCGTTACTTTATAAACTTTGCCTTAAAGCTCAGATCCATTGTAACTTTGCCAAGGACATACAAATAAGCAGCTCGAAGATGGAATTGGAATCTAGATTCCCTGATTCCAAGACTAACAGTCTTTCTGGGGAGTCATGCTGACCTCTCAAAGATATGGGGAAAGGGGAGCTTTGTGGTACAGAAAAGAGCCTGTGTAAAAAAGAGTCTAATTTTGTATTTTTAAAACCTTTTCCTTCCATCTTAGAATCAATACTGGGTCTTGGCTCCAAAGCAGAAGAGTGGTAAGAAATAGGCAATAAAGGTCAAGTGACTTGCCCAGAGTCACACTGGTTGGCAGTGTCTGAGGCCATATTTGAACCCAGGACCTCCCCACTTCTGGGTCTAGCTCTCAAACCACGGAGCCACCTAGCTGTCCCCAATGAGTCTCATTCTTTGGATTTGTATACTCTAAACTTGGGCACTTTTTGGTTTGACCTTCTTGCCTCTTTATCTCCTAAAGTACTTTTGTTGGTTTGTTTTAGTTTATTTGTTTTAGCTTGTTTGTTTTTGGTTAAACATATTTCAAAGACATTTTGTTGTTTATTTGGGCCAGGAGAACTAGGAGGGGCCGGGGAGCAGGAGAAACAAAGGGCTCCTCTCTCTTTTCCCAGCTTTCAGTCCCCATTGTCTGTCCTAAGGGAAGAAAGCCTCATGGGGGAAAGAGCCAATTGAGAGGACTGTGGCCCTATCTCCAGTGGGGCCCTATCTCCAGGATCCACTTAGGAAGGAGACTCTACAGGTGCTTAAGGGTTGAGGACACCAAGGCAGGGACCCAAAGGGCTTCTCCCATCTTAGCAGGATCCTATCTTTCTCTGACTGCCAGAGGAAGAATGAGTAGAACATGTCAAAGAAGACAGCCTCAAAGATGCTAGAGGCAGATTATTCTGGAGCTGTGGTGTAGAGGCCTAAAGGAAGCAGGGCAAAGAGACCAAGACTGGTCCCCAGTCATGAGGCAAGCAACTGATCCCAAGAGACAAAGCAAGAACCTTCTAAGGATCAGAGAAGGGGTGGTGAGAGGGGGTGGAGGGAAACATCAAGGAGGCTTGAAGCTGAGCCCCCTAAGCTATGGATCCAAGATTCCTAAGCCTAACACCAAACTAGTCCTGGGGCCTGGGGAGGGGAGGAAAAGAGGCTGAGTGGCAAGTGAAGAAGGCCCACGAGTAGACATGAGAGTGTCAATCAGGCCAGGAAACCAAGCTGGCCACTGCACAATCAATCCTGCAGGGCACTTAGGGGAGAGAAAAAGGAATGGGGCAGGAATGGGAGATGAGGGAAACCAGAACTTGGGAACTTGGGGTACCTTCCTCCAAACCACTAAGGTGTCCTCCGTGAGCCTCTTTAAGAGAATGACATAAGAGTCTTGGGATCTTTGACTCAATAACTCTGGTGCCTCTGGAGCTCTCTTTGAAGTCTGCATTTTTTGCTTTGTCATTTCATCATTGTCTTCAGGAACAGGCAAAAAGCATTTAAAAAAAAAAAGGAATGGGAGAGAAAGGAAGTGTAGAATTGAGATGATGAGCTGGCAATTTATCTTCAGCTCTGAAACCAATAACAAAAACTCATATTTATGTGATGTTTTAAGATTAATTTTAAAATTAGCAAAACCACAGCACTCTCAGGCTTATTATTATTATTATCCCAATTATAATTATGTATATATGATTATACTATATTCCATTATAAATTGAGACTCAAGGGAAGTGACTTGCCCAAGATCTCACAGATAATACATGTCAGAGTCAAACAATGTACCTAGATCTCTCCAGACTCTTGCTTCAATTTTACTTCCACTGTACAATACGGCCAGTTTTCTCTTATTTACTTATTTCTTTCCCCACACAACTGCCTAAGTTCTTGCAAGTCTCTACAGATTTACTAGGGAGTAGATAGCCCATATGCAATTTCTAGTGATTCCCAAGTAGGGTTTGGGAGCCAAAGAAAGTGAGGCGATCCCCCAAGGAATTTGTACTGATTTCTAAGTCCTCTTCCACATCATAAAATCCTGTGATCTTCCCCAGGCCCTTTGGTTCATGAAAGCTTCTGACACAAGGAGAGCAAACCTGACAAGCTAGACTCCAGCAGGGGGAATGGAGGTGATTCTCATCCTAGAATTTGGAGGGGAATGAAGAAGGGAGGAGAAGAGTAATTAAGGAGATGGGAAGGCGACCATTACAGGCTGGCCATGATACTACTGTGAGGTTCAGAGAAAGGGTCAGCAGAGGCTTTTTAGAGAAGATGCTTTGTCTAAGCCCCAGGATACTCATTAATGTGAAGAGAGAAGCACACAGAACTTTTTCTTCAATGTCTGCTTGGAGGTCAAGATACTGATTAGAGACTTGGCCAGGCCCAGCATCTTTCCAGAACTTCCAGTGGACTTCCCAAGGTCATACAAAGACACGCCAAATCTTTGTCAAGTAGGAAAATTATGATCCTGGTCCAGTAGTTCTCCAGGTGTGATATGGGGAGTTTTGAGGATCTCCCAAGCCTCTTTTAGAAGGACTTTGAGGGCAAAATTATTTTCATAATCCATTTCCATAAAATAATTTGTAATGTTATAAGTTCTAATTGGGTCAGCACAGATAGATGTAATCCACATAAGCAAAAGCTCTTTGGGGTAATCATTTTTAAGTGTAAAGGGATTTTGAGATGCAAAAGTTTGAGAACCACTAAGTGGAAAAAGCTGAATGGAGCTGAAAGTCTAGATTTGAATTGTGGTCCTCCCACTCGCAACCTGTTCTACCAACCAAAGCACTTACTCTCTCCTGGCTCAATTTCATCCCTTATAAAACGAGAAAGCTGATATTGGTTCATAACATAATTTTGGAAGAAGCCTGACTTGGAGGCAGAAGGCCTGGGTTCAAATCCCATCTCTTCTACTTCCTACTTCCACAACCAGGGGGAAGTCACTTCCCCTCTCTGGGCCTGCTTCTTGACATAAAACATGAAGAGTCCAGTCGAGATTAGTGGTTCAAACCTTTTCAAGGAAGGAGATTCCTAAAAAAAAAAAAATTTAAGTTTTATGATCAAAAAACTTTCATAAGGCCATACCTTCCCTATAATAAGTAGTTATATTTTTAGTAGTCTCTGGTTAACAAAATGGTGCACCTATAGATTCATGAAACTTAAAATAACTGCATCCCCTAAAGATTCATGGCCATCATTAGGGCCAGTGGACCGCTCAGTACCAGTGGACGCAGGGTAGAATTCTTTAAATTGACTAGTCATCTTGCCGGTATCCTTGGTGGATCTTGAGGTTAGGACCCCCCATTCTGTTCCAGTAATGTCCTTAAGTTTCTCATCTTGAAGCAGGGACACAGTGGCCAGGTACTTCAGCCCTGTAGGGCCATCAGAGTTAACAGGAGGCCTCAGAAGTCTTTCCTCTCTTACCCTAATTTCAGCCTTCAAAGGAGCAACAGCTCAGGGCTGTAAGAACCAGCTCCCCTATATTCAAGGAAACTGACTGGATATCTACACAAGGGTACCGATAACAGAGGGGATTCTGGAACTTGACAGGGAAGCTAGGGGAAGCAATCAAGGAAAGAAAGCCTCAGATGCTCAGAAGAAACAAAAATAACTTGGATGAATTGGTCTGGGCAGGGGCAGGAAGTGCTGGGCTTCTGTTCAGGTATTTTATAGGGGTGACCCAATCCAGAGGAAGATCCTAGAAAGCACGGATCATGATGCTAGAAGAGGCTCTAGAGACCATCTAGTACAGGGATGTCCAATTGCAATGGATCCACCCATCATCCAGAGGAATACTGACTTTAAAAACCCAAATTAACATAACTTAACCCATGTTCCACTTTGGGGAGTTTAACATTTCTGGTCTAGTCCATAGGCTCTTAATATGGGATCTATGAATTTGTTGTATATTTTGGTAATTATTTCAATATAATTGGTTTCCTATGTATTTTACTTGACACATTTAAAAATATTTTTCTGACTGGAGGTCCACAGACTTCACTAGATGGCAAAGATATCTTGTATTTACAAAAATGGTAAAGAACACTTGATCTAGGCTAAATTCCTTATTTTACACAGGAAACTAGAGCCTTCAATGTTCCTGAGCTCCAAATCCAGAGATCTTTGTGTCCAACTATGGTGACCTACCAGGAAGACCTGGCCAAGCAACTTGGGAATGGCCTAGGGAGGGGACTATCCTACCATCAGCCAATCAGAGTCGTGCCTGGTCGTAGAGAAAAGACGCCAAGACACCAGCCTTTGTCCTACACCAAGAATAATACTAAATTCCTGTTGAATTGTTCAAATGTTTTTTTCATAGAAAGGAAATGGCATTGGAGTCCAGAGATACCCAGTGGGCGATGGAGACTTTGCTCTTTGGATGGCACATGTCTAATCGAAGGTCACTGAGGGGCTCTAAAGGGGAAAGTGTGTGCAGAGTGCCAAGCTTTGGGCTATTTCATAAAAAGGAACGTCTAATGGAGATGGGGACCAGGGTGGGGACGTAGGTGGAGAGGGGTAAGAGACAGGGAAGGCAAGTACGCCTGAACTTCACCTTTAGTGCTGAGGCTAGATGGGACATGAACCTGGCTTCTAGACTCCTATGAAGAGTTTAGGCTGTGATTCAGGGAGAAAACCAGCTCCCATTAGATGGCGTCTCCCTCCTTCTGGCCATCCTGGCCAACCTCTCTCCCTGGCCTCTGATGGCTCTCACATCAAGGTGAGTCCCTTGGTTGGGTCTTGAGGGGTTTTTTGGGGGGAGGGGCTTAGCAATTGGCCAAAATTAGTTTCAGTTCCATTAGATGGGCCAATCTAGAAGCCAGGATGCATAGAAAAGTTAGAACTAGAGGGTCTAGGCAAGCCATGTGGGGAATTACCAGTGCCAGGCAATGGAAGCCAGTCTAAAAGAGTGGGCAGGAATATAAGCAGAGTTTTAGGGCACACCATAAGCAAACAGCCAATGTCAGGGAAGCCCAGCAGAAGGAGATGGTGTAAAAAGAGTTGAGCATGGAGTGATATTCACAAGCATTATCAGAGATATCTGGCAGCTGTAGCAGCTATGTTTGTTTAGGAGAAGAACTCTCTGCCCTAGGAAGATGGGCAAAAGCAAAAGAAAAATTAGAACTAAAGGAAGAGAGATCCTGGGTTCAAATGTGACCTCAGACACTTCCTAGCTGTGTGACCCTGGGCAAGTCATTTAACCCCTATTGCTTAGCCCTTACCACTCTCTGCCTTGGAACCAATACACAGTATTAATTCTGAGAGAGAAGGTAAGGGTTCAAAAAAAAAAAGGAAGAGGGGGACTTGAGACCCAAGGGGCAGGAATGTATTTTAGGCCTAGGATAGGCACATGAATCAGAGGCTAGGGCTGATCAGTGGCTAGAGCAGGAGCTCAGGCCCAGGAATTAAGAATATGAAAGCAAATGGGAACCGGCACTGAGGGTTAGACCCAATGCTGCCATGCCTAAATTGTGGATTAGGGGCTGTCAAGGTCCTAGTGCCCCTACCTGGGGCCAGACTAATCCCAGAGACATATAGCAGAGATAAAGTGGGCCCGCATGTTAGATGCAAAACCCTGGAAAAAAAGGATGCCCAGGCTACTCCCTTCTTGCATGGATCCAGTGGCTGCTTGGAACCTTGAGCCAACATACATTCAGACTTCAGCAACAACCTTCGTCTCCCAAACCCTAGATGAGGAAGTGTCTGCTGAAGGCCACAGGATTTTTTTTCTTTGTAAAAGCCTCCCTTTCTAAAAAAAGGGAGGCTAAAAGTATCTGAGATTGTTCCTGGCTGGGGGAGGAGGAAAAATGCCAGAGATCTCACAAGACAAAGTCTAATTTAAGCAAACCATTCTATCTGTTAACTGCTGTTTTCTCACTGTGTCTGGTTCACAGGAATCCTGAAGTGGCCAGGCTTTACAGCCCTCGATACCAAAATTCCTGACACTAGCTAGTTTCCAGATGGTACTAAAACTAAGAAGCTTGGTCCAGATTCTTAGCTTGGGGTACCATGAGTTTGATTAAGGCTCGGCACAGGCTGGCACAAATAAGGTGTTTGGAGGGAGGGGAAAGCAGCTTGCTGCTATTTGTGTTTTCCTCCCTGTGATCCTAATTGTCCCCCCTAATTGCTGTCCCCTGAGCATCAAAATAGTCAGCTGGGTATGAATGCTATAATCATGCTTCTTCCTTAGCCCTGAAACCTCAGACATCAGATTTCTCCTTCTACTATATCTCCTGCTTCTAAATTCTACTCATGATGTTAAGCCTTATAATGTCTTTCCAGCTTTTAAATCCCAAATCCACCTCCATCCCCCAATTCAGGCCCTATTATCACACTAGCCTTCTAGCTGGCCTTTCTGTCTCTCAACTCTCCCTCCTCCAATTCCTCCTCTAAATGCCACCAGATTTAGCAAACAACCCTGAAAATATGACCTCTGCTCGAGGTCCTCACTGCCTGCAGAATGAAGTTCTCACTCCTTAACTTGATGCAATACCTCTGATCCCAACCAATTTTCTGACTTCCTCCCTTCTAGACCATCCCTATGCCAGCTAGGCCAATCTTCATACAATAAATATTTATTGTGGGGGGCAGCTAGGTAGCACTGTGGATAGAGCAGCAGGCTTGGAATAGGGAGGACCCGGGTTCAAATCTTACCTCAGATACTTCCTAGCTACATGACCCTGAGCAAGCCACTTAATGCATTTGCCTAGCCCTTGCCACTCTTCTCTTTTAGAACAGATAGTAAGACAGAAGGTAAAGGTTTAAAATATATATATATATATATATATATGTATATTTATTAAGCGCCTGCTACATAGCAGGACATCAGGCGAGTTGCTTTGAAGAGCACACAAAGATGGAAAAGATACAGGTGCTATCCTCAAAGGATTTACAATCTAGAAAGGGAGATGAATATATAGATGAACTCCAATATAAGGCAAGAGTGTGCTGTGCCATAAAAGGGGGACAAACTGCCTTCGGGGAAGGTTGAGAGAAGGGAAGAAAATAATTTCCAACTTTGGGGACCCAGGCAGGCTTCCTCGAGGCAACATTTGAGCTGGCCTTTTAAAGAATGGAAACAGGGGAAGAAAGAACAATAGAAGTAGAGGTCCAGGAATGGGAGAGCATGGGCCACATTCAGAGAAAGAGGGACAGGACAGTTCAGTTGGACTGGAGCATAGATTGGGAAGGAAAGTTAGTGCCAGACCAGAATACACTTTTAACCTTTAGCATCGAGTGGAGGAGTTTTGCTTTTTCATAGACAACACAAAGCTGTGAAAGCTTGAGTGTTATTGGGACAGGAGATGGGAAATTAATTGGCTGGATAGCTTGGTAGACTGGAAGCAGAAAGCCTACATGAAAAAGTAAGCAGGGTTTAGTGGTAGTGGGAATGGAGAAGTGGATGGCACAGAGATATTTCATATATAATTGACAGGACTTGACAACTGATGGATTGTTATAGAGGCAGGGGAGTTGAGAGGATTCAGGTTGTTCCCATTGTGTCAGCAAAATAGTTCACAGGATCTAGAATCAGAGGGACTTTGGAGATCACAGCATCATTTATCAACAACAGAGGACCTCAGAGCAGCCATCTAGTCCAGCCCCTTCTTTTTATTGATGAAGAAACTAAGTCCCAGAGAGGAAAGTGATTCAACCAAGGTCACACAGGAGGTATGGAACCAGCAAGAATTCAATCCCAAGACTGATTCTAAAACCATGGCTCTTTTCTTCAGCAATGAATGAAGGGCACCTGGACAAGACTGAAGATGGATAAGATCTTCCAAAACAACTGCCCTGGGAAGTGTGTTGCAAACTAGATAACAGAGATGACTAATAGGATTGCAAAAGGCTCATTCCTGACTCAGAGCCTTGGCTAGTTCCCCTGCCTGGAGTCTTCTCCCCAAGAAATCTCACATATTTGTGAAGGTTCTCTCAACTCTATGAACCCATGTCTGTGACCATCCCTCCTCTAAATATTAGGGATGAGGGCTCTCAACTAAAGGTGGCATACATGAAGGTGGCTCCCTTTCTCAATGTATGCAAACACTTTGGGATTGCAGAAAAGAACCAGGATTTTTAGAGCTACATAGAACCTTAATGATAATCTAAAATAAGACATTTTACAGCAACACTGCCCAACTCTCCAGATTAATGTGGAAAATAGCATTTTGCAAATCTTAACAACTACAGATTCCCACATTTTACAGATGTAGAAAATGAGGTCCAAAGAGAAGTGACTTGTCCAAGGTCACACAAATAACATATAGCAGGGCAGGGATTAGAATCCCAGTCTCTTGACTCCTGGGTCCAAGACTCTTTCCACTAGTGACGTACCAGATTGTCTCCTCTCCATAGCCTCAGTTGAAGAGAGGCTACCATTCTGGGCTTGGGCTCAGACGATCCCCTTTCCCTGAGCCAAAACACTTGGATACATCAGTTACCCTCTCTTCCCGGACCCATCCTCCATGCGCACAGACTGAAGGGCAAACTCTTTTAATGAGTCACACACCAGAGCTGAACAATAAACCACAGAAAATGTGGGGTAAGGAGACTTTAGGGGAGGTGCCCCAGGCAGTGTCCTCCTGGAGTATGGGGCGAGGGGGGGAGGTTGTTCGATTTTGTTTCTGGGTCGATAGGGCAATGAAAGGAGAGGGCACTAGTCCCTTAGACAAAACTCCATCCTCTCCCCATCCCTGTCTCCCCTGGAGAGGAAGGCAAAGCCAAGCAGCGGCGGGAGGAATTGAGAGAAGCCCTCAACCCCTAATATGGATGGTTCCCTCCTTCCACTCCAGGATCCAGCACCTGAGCATCCCCTCTGTGTCCGCGTACTAGGCGGAACGCTTTGGCTCTTCCCGACTCCCAGAACACCACCACAGGCCGCCCCCCTCCCCCGCAAGTCGCCGCACTTCCCTCAGCAATTCGAGCGCCCGAGGCGGGCGAGCGGGTTGGGTTGAGGGAATGGGAGGCGCAGACGGAACCCGGCGCCTGCGCCAGTGCCTCCCCAGGTTGGAGCCCAGCGGACCAGCCAACCTCCGGGCCGAGCAACCTCAGGGAGTCCGGGGCTCCTCGTCCCGCTCCCGCTGTCTCCTCCGCCCCCGGCGGGCCCGCCAGCACAGGAAAGCGGCAGTCAGGAGGCCAAGGCCGGAGCCAAGGGCGGCCACTGACACCCCCTGGGCGAGGTCCAGGCGGGGTCCCCGCAGCGAGAAGGTGATGCCCGTGGCAGCCGCTCCGACTAGCGTGGACACGGCGCCGAAAGGGAAGATGCAGCGGTGCCAGGAGCTGCCAGCTCCGCCAGTGGCCAGTGCCAAGGTGTGCAGGGGTCCCGCGGGGCCCAGGGCAGGGGCTGGGGTCGCCGGGGTCGGGGCCGGGGGCAGCCCTGCCTCGGAGGCCGGCGCGCACGTCGGGGTGCTCATGGTTCCAGGCGCCGGAAGCTCAGAGAGAGCCGGGTAGGAGGGTGCTGGGCTTGAGAGCTTTCTGGCTTCGGCTCCCTCAGGCTCTGGCTGCTGCCCCAAACCCCTCAGCTGTCTTTTTTTTTTTTTTTCTGGGAACCCAGACGCGGATTGGAAGAAGGAACCGTGATGTCACTGGGGGACACTGGGGCCGTTAACCCTTTGGGGAGCCCTCCAACAAAGGCTAGGTAGTAGAAGACGGCTTCAGAAAGATGCCATAGCAAAGATGAAAAACCCTGAGAACGGGTAAGGAGATGGGGGCTAAAAGGGACCTCAGGACACAAAACATCTCGCGGGGAAGGGATCTTGGTCTAGAACAGAGCGCCAGAGCGGGGAAAGGACGTTTGAAGAATTCTAAGCTCCTCGATGATTTATACTGTGGGTCCTCACTCCAGTTACACAAGTGGCTACTTCTGGAATTCCAGGTAGGTTGGTAAATTACTGTGCCTGGAAAATTCATCCAAGACAGTCCTCCCTCCCTCGCCTAATCCAGATGCGATGGTACTAACTGGGTCATGAGCCTGACTTGTCCTCCTACAAGCTGACACCCAAAGGCATACGGAATGTGTGGGGGTGTTCTTGTCTCCCCCCATGCCTTTTTTTGTTGCTAGATATGCTTTTAAAAGATGGACTGTTGCATGATGGAATAAGTACCAAACTGCTGATAAGATGTAGAAATATGTAGAAAGCTACCACTTCCAGTGACAACGACCTTGGGTCTTCCCCGTCCCTTCTCCCTGTCATTCTAGAATAAATTACCTCATCAAGAATGCCCAAGGCAGTATCTACAGTATTTCAGATCTTTGCTGCCTCTACTCAACTGACTTACCATCACAGGATAATGTAATTATATTTTTATTTGGATTATACTCTGCTTCATTATTTTAAAATATGGATCCACTTATCAAGACTTTTTACAGGAACAATCAGAATTAAAATGAATACCCACCAATACAAATATTTGAGTTCCTTTGTTAAGAACTTAAATGAAGATAATTGTTATCACCAGTTCCAGTCTGTTTAATAAACTGAGAAATGACTTACAATAGAAGCCTTTGTACCTTAGTTCAGGTCAGTGTAATTCCAAATCAAAGACATTAAGGACTCTGTTGAATGGCTTAGCATACATATTAGGCCAGGACAGACTCAAGATGGGCTGGTACCCCAGGTTTGATGGGAATGAAAAGAAATGTACAAAGAAAGGAAAGGATATTAGCTGAGGATACAGGAATCATTCAGTGGTGGATGATATCCTTGTGCTGTTGGAGCTACTGAGCTTTTAGAAGCCTCAGAAAAGAGCCCCCTGACCCTGATATATATAGATATAGAGATAGATAGATAGATAGATAGATAGATAGATAGATAGATAGATAGATAGATATGCTGGCTTTTCTACTTAGATGACCAAGAAATTATTTTAGTGGCCTAATGACAGGCATAACACCTCTTAAGAAAAAAACTAATCAGGACAGCCAGATGGCTTAGTGGATAGAGCCAGGCCTGGGAACAAGAGGTCCTGGGTTCAGATACTTCCTACCTGTGTGACCCTGATTAAATCATTTAATAATCCCCATTGCCTAGTTCTTAAGCTCTCTTCTGCCTGGGAACCAATACTCAGTATAGATTCTAAGACAGAAGTAAGGTTTTTTGTTTGGGGTTTTGTTTTGTTCTGGTTTTTTTGTTTGTTTGTTTGTTTTAAGAAAAAAAACTAACCTCTGTGGGTTAGACTTAGGAAAAGCTAACTCAGAAAAAAGACATTAGACCAGCAAACTCAGTTTTCTAAAAGTCCCTATCAGTCTAGATTGAACATGTTTCATAAAAGTTAATAGAGTATAAATGGAAAAAAAAAAGATAGTTCAATTTGTATAACAGTATAATTAAACAGTCCATCAAAGGCCACAGCATTAGCTTTTAGGGAGATTTACTTTAGAGATAGAGCAAGCTAGAAAATACGAGAATTTTCCATTCAACATTTTAGGGACACATTTTTTTCCTGTATCAGTTTAGTCTGTGGAAAGAGAAGACTGAGACTTAGCACAATTTCTACATAAGTTAAGACCCATCAAATTCAAATTCAAATTCAGCATTGCTACCTGCCATATGGCAGTTATTGAAATGGTTGTTTCATTTGTCAAAAATCAATCTTTTGTTGCATGATGTTTTGCAAGGCCACAATTAAAGATTGAAGAAATTGTTTCACATACTTTGCTATTAAGAGATCATTTTGGGGGGGCAGCTGGGTGGCTCAGTAAATTGAGAATCAGGCCCAGGGACATGGGCCTGGGTCCTAGGTTCAAATGTGGCCTCAGACACTTCTCAGCTGTGCAACCCTGGGCAAGTCACTTAACCTCCATTGCCTAGCCCTTATCACTCTTCCTTGGATCCAATACACAGTAAGGGTTTAAAAAAAAAAAGAAAGAGAAAGATCACTTTTTTTTCATAATGTGAACAAGACTTAGAAATAAGTTTTCTTCCTATAACTAACTTCCTTCAATAACTTCACTCAGCTACTGCTGAGCGAGGTCCTAATGACCACTCTTTGTTCCTTAGTATATTGTTGCTTGACTGACTACAAAAACCTAATGTGGTCAGATGCCTGGACTACTTGCTCTGCTGACCTTTCAAAATTTACCAGGTCAAAATCTTCAATTCCTTCACCTAAAATGGAAGAACAAATATTGAGGCAAAGTATCAAAGCCTGTTTTCATTGTGCCACATGTCAGTCTCAAGAGGGAGAGTCCCAAAGCCTCCTTATAGCACTGTCTCTTACTGGACATGAAGGATTCAAACTAAGAGTAGAACTACAAGAGAAAAGGAGGGCTGGAGGTCGGCTAATGCCCTTTTGATTGCCTCCACAGCCAACTAAAAAGCCTGACAGTCACCATAGAGGTGAATAGGAACAGGTTCAGGAGAATATCTCTGCATGCCCCCAAGTCTTTCACCAAGTCCCTTGCATTGCAAGTCATCAGGATTCTCCTAGAAACCAGTTTCCTAGCCTCCACCATGTGGAAAGTTGCATCAGGAGCATTCTGCCTGAGCCAATCATCCTTACAAAGGATCCAGCAGGCTTATTTGTCTAAACAAGGAGTGCCATGATGAAAATGTAATAGATTGGCATGCTATGTTTAGTGAAAAGGAGGAGACACTATTCAGGGCTCTCAATGAAAAAGTTGACAGTTTTGAGAAAACTTATTTCTAAGTCTTGTTCATGTGATCCAAAAAAGTGATTTCTTATAGCAAAGCACATGAAACAATTTCTTCAAAGCGCTAAGCAATTGCATCCAAAATGATTTAATTGTAGCCCTACGAGTATCACACAAGAAATCTTGACAAATGAACCAATCATTTCAATAACTGCCAACACTACTACTGACAGTGGGTAACGAACAGATGCCCATTGTGGTAGAGTATTTGGACAATAAAAAAGTCCAGTTGAACATTTTATATCTGTTTATAGAGATTATTAATTGATGCTCAGACCAGTTAAATGAGGTTTTTGGCAGTCTAAAAATGGTCTGGTCATCTGTGATGTCTGTTTTGAAGGCAGCTTGGTGGCATGACAGACAGAGAATTAGACCTGTAAGTCAGGAAGATCTGAGCCAAAATTCACTCAGACACTCACTGGCTGTGTGACCCAGGCAGTCTTCTGTCTGCCTCAGTTTTCTGATCTGTAAAACAAGGATAATAGCTCCCAATCCCCAGTGTTGTTGTGAGGATGAAACAAGAAAATGTTTATGAAGTGCTTTGAAAACTTAATGCACTGACTACATGCTAGCAATTATGGATTACTGGAAGATTTGAAATGCAACATAAAGAAATAACAAGATACTTTAGGTCCCCTGCTATACCCATTGTTTGAACGTTATCCTGCTAAATGCATTCACTTCAAATAAACATAATGGAACAGTTTGACTTTGGGGTGTTATTCAAACCTGGGGAGGGCCATGCAGAAATGGAGAAGACTTCACAAAAGTAGTTTTCCACTTGAAAATGGAAGTCACTGTTAGTTAACAAGCATTATATTAAACATCTACTATGTGTCAAACTAAGCTCTGGGGATAACAAATAAAGGCAAAAACAGTCCCTGCCTGCAAGGAGCTAACATTCCAACTGTGTACAGACAAGATGGATACAAAGTAGATGGGAGGTTATCTCAGAGAAAAGGGACTAGCAGCAGGAGAATCAAGAAATGGCTCTGACAGACTGAGATTTGAGATGTCTTAAAGGAAGACAAAGAAAGTGAGAGGCAGTGGTGAGGAGCAAGAGCGTTCTAGGCATGAGGGACAACCAGAGAAAGCTGGTTAGAAGAAAAGTGTCACTTGCCAGGGGCAACAAGGAGGCCAGGGGAGCTGGATTGTAGGGTGGGTGGGAGTCAAGGTAGGGAGGTGCCAGGTGAGGGGGGACTTTAAAAGCCAGAGTATTTTATGTTTAAACATAAGATGGAGCATGCAGAGCAGCACTCTCTCATTTTAAGCTTCACAATGCAACTCCCCCTAATAATATAAAAGCCAGAAGCCCTATCCATAAGCTAAATTCATGACAATTCATCTTTAGCCTTAAAAATGGTGAGCTATTTTCTCCTCTAGAGGATGGTAAAAGTATGGCTCTTTGAATTCTACATTGTAATTTATTGTAATGACAGGAAGGAGAAATCTACATAACTTTGGCTGTGATGAGTAGCCCAGAATAATTTTCAATCTCTTTCCGAGAACAGTCTGAAAATGTGTGTAGGAAATGATGGATCAATTTCCCCAGTTAAGAATAGAAAAACACCTGCTGGTCTTCATGCTTTTGAGACTTTGATATAAAAGAGGAGAGAACATTTTACTCATTTCTAGGCTCTGTGATTACTAGCATTAACTGATTTGAGCAGATTTGTAAAATTGTGACTACAATGAAAAACTGCTGTGACATTGGATATCGGCTGGGATGATGTGAAATCAGTGCCAACAAACTTAAAGCGTCCATATAATAAGTGAGGTAGTAGTGCTATGAACACTAGTTAGATTACTTTGATTGATGAAGGAATTAGATTTTTTTTTCCATGTTCCACACCTTTTATAAACCTATTCAGTACTTTGTAGCCTTATCTGTTACCAGCTCATGTTAAAGAGTCTTCTGGAAGCAAACATATGTTAAAAAAATCAATGTACAATGTCCCAACACACTCATCACTTCCTACCCTGAACAACTGGCTTCCTCTGTTAACTACAATGATGTGATTAATGATGTGATTTGGGAATTTGAATCCCTAAAGTCTTAGAATTGTCATTCTCTTGTGAAGGAAAAGGTAAAAACCTTAATCTGTGTGAGCCCTTTTAGTTATCTTATCAGGCAAAATAGATTATGAGAATTGACTGCATTTTTGCATATCTGGTTAATTCTACAGTCAAAACCTGTTGTAGGTTTTTGCCTCATTTTTAAGTTTGTATTTTAAAGTATTGTCATAAAGTTTTCAAAACTAAATTTCATTAAGCTTTAATTTCCTTAGTTTGATAAACCAGATGTCCTTGATGATTCATGTTCATCCTAAAGAATAAATAAAATTCCCTGCAGGTATACCCTAATGAAATTGCTACTTAAACCTATGCTATCACTTCCTTGCTAGATAACATTATCCCATATTGCTGATCTGGTCAAATTGGCCAGCATATCTCCCTAGGCAAGCTCAGTTCCCAGCTGGCTCTAGACCTATCTCTGCCCTGGGGGCCACCCACCTTGCTGCTTTAGAAGAAAACTTTTCCCCATCTTCTTCCAGGAGATAAATTCAGCTCCCTTTCTGCTTCAGAGGGGCCCCTCCCATGAACTCCTGGGGTCTGCCTCCCCATCCATCCCAAACGCTGGCAAGGATCCACTAAGATGCTTCATGGTCCATATACTCCCCAACAAGACCACCATTCACTAGAGCCACTCACAGGCTGAAAACACATTCCAATAGAAGAGCATTACTGAATATTCAGTTATACCGGCAGACAATTCCCTCCAGCAGGAAGTCATATATTCAGTTCTACCAACATACGATTCCCTCTAACTCTACAGACTATGTACGCAGTTACAGGAGATCTTCCAGCAGGGAGGGGAGGTCTATTCCTCCAGTTTTTCTCTTCCTTCAGGGGTGAATCTCATTCCTTGACTATAATGATCCATAAAGATCCTTTGTGCGTCCAGCTCCCTTTTCATGTAAGCCTGTGGTCTGCCAAGAGTTCCCAGACAACTGTGAATAAAGGGCTTTGTGACTGGTAGACGTGGGGGATGTTCTGCAGATCCAAGCAGATGGGCAAGACGGAAATAAAGGTTTTCAAGGGCAGGCATGTAGAGTGTGATGGAAAGAGCATTGGTGAATGGTCTCAAGCTCCAATCCTAGCTAAGATTATTACCTGCATGACTTGGAGTCCATTATTTCCTCTCCTGGGGCTCTATTTTCCCCCTCTAGAAAGTGAAATGGATCTGGTCCATTGTGACTACTTTGGGGGACTGAAGAGATTTCCACAGAGAAAGCAAATGCTACACGCATAAAGCTAGGAGACATATAAGATTATATATATATATATTTTTTTTAAATTTTATTTATATATACATATATAAATCCTTTGGCCATTTATCTGTTCTCATAGGATAACAAGAACCATTCCCTAACAGATAAATGGCCAGGGGATATGAGCAGGCTGTTCAAGAGAAACAAAAGGCAACAGATCAATAACCCCAGGAAAAAATACTCTAAATCCCTAATAGTAAAAGAAATAAAAATAAATGACAAAGGTAAAAGTGACTGTTGAGTGGAAAGATAGGCACACCAAGGTACTGCTTGGGGAGTTATGATTGGATTCCACCATTATGAAAAGTATTGAGAACTATGACTAAAAGTCACCAAACTGTGCACACTTTGATTCCATATCACTGTTAGGCATATACCCCCAAATAGAGAAGGAAAGAACAGAAATGAACAAAAATATTTCTAGCAGAACTTTTTGTTGTACCAGAGAAATGGTCAATAAAGGAAGTGCCCATCAACTGGGGCATATTCAAATGAATTTTAGCATATGAATGGAATTTCCACCATAACTCGGAGAATAATTTGCACAGCGACAACTTAGTTAGGAAAAATAACTTGAAAAACTTAAGCACCCTCAACAAAGCAACAACCAGTCCCCTTTCCACGGGACTTGCAGATAAGCACATCATTCATCTCCTGGCAGAGGGGACGCCCTCCAGGCTTGGAAGGAGTGAGATCTTTTTGGATATGGCCCTCGTGCAGATGTTTTGCTTGATGCTTATGTTATAACTGTTTCTCTTTCTGTTTTTAATTTGGAAGGTGTGTATATGTGGAGGGGGAAGAGAGGAGAGATGGTGATGCCAAAAGAAAAGAAGGGCCACTGAAACATTTTTAATGTGCACAGAAGAACAGAAGTTTAGAAAAAAACAGACAAACAGAATAAAATTTCTGAGTTGAATTTATTCCTTTTTTTAAACAACAGTTTCATATAAAATCTTCTTTTAGATCTCTCAGCCTATATATATGAAAATTCTTTTTTGGTGTTTCAGGTTGGAATAAAAATGTATTTTAAAATAAATAAAAGTACACATTTGTCTCTACATATGTAGTGAGTGCAATTGTGCCAATTGTGCTGAAATCACTGCATATTTCAAGAAGTCCCAAGTTTGAATCACAAATACCTTTATTATTGACAAAACTCACATTTTCAAAGTACTTTAAGACTTACAAAGTACTTTCTCAAGACAATTCTTTGATGTTCATTATGAAAAGCTTATTCTCGCCCAATACAGATGAAGAAACCTGACCCCAGGAGTAAGGTAGAGAGCTGAGACTAGAGCTTGGTCTTCTGGCCGCCCCATATCCCCTTCCACAGCTTCCTCACGGCCTAGAGAATCAATCCAAACCCCTCAAGCTGGCCCCACTTGTTGGCTGCTCTCTTCAAACAGCCGGGTTTTGCCATCTCTTTCCCTGCACTAACTCTGTCCCCCATCCAGAATTCTTTCTTCCCTGGGGCAGCTCCACTCTTCAAGTCCCACCTCCTCCAGGAAGACCCCCCCCATTGGCCTAGGCTAAAGAGGGATGAACTCTGGGCCTTTCAATAGATCTCGAGATCACTCCCTCCCTGAACAAAGGACCTGCACTGGGTGATGTGGGAAGTGGAGCATGGCTGAAGGGGCTCCGCAATTAGGGCAACGTCACTGATTTGACGGCGAGGGTCCCCAGAACACAATCAGAACCCGAGCCCCGACAGTCCCTCCACAGCCTGGCTTTCCTTCCCTTCCCCACGTGCTCTCCCTGCAGGACCAACAAGAATCCCTATGCTGGGCCTAGACTAGGCAGAAAGACAGACGGCCGAGGCTTCCTGTTCCCATCTGGGGCAGCGGCCCGGGGTCCTGCAGGAGCACGAGGCGGCCCAGCGGGCAGAGGGGGGCTCAGACAGACGGCTCGTCTCTCACCAGGACGGAGAAGCGCTCCCCGGCCTCACAGAGCTGGCTGTGGATGGCACGGTAGAGCGCCAGCTGAGCAGGGCTGGCAGGGCTCTCGGCTCCCAGCAGGGGAAGAAGCTCCTCCATCAGAACCTGGGGCGCACCAGAGACAAACTCTCAGAGACCACCAGAGTTCTAAAGCCACCAGCCTCCCCGTCCCGAGACCCCCCCACCTCAGCCTGGCCAGAGGCCGCCGGACAGAACGAGAAGCCGTGTGCACAGGGTCAGGTTCTCCCCTCGCTCGGACCGCGGGGCACAGGCTGTCACTGTGGTAAGAGCCAGCAGGAGCGAGCCTGAGGACGCAAGTGCTGGGCGCGGGAGGCCGTACCTCTTGGAGATGGATCTGCTGCTTCAGCATGGCCACTCGGAGACTGAGCGCTGCCACGGTCTGCAGCTCTCGGGCACTGGAGTAGGAAAGCCGGCTGCTGTTCCAGAGGGACCCCCTCCCTCCTACACGCAGGCCCAGGCCCCATGGAGGGCTCTCTGCAGGCCCAAGCCCCGACCAGTGCTCCTCCGCTGTATCCACGGGAGAGAAAAGGGGGCGTCAGTCAGGTCCTCCCAGCGGCAGGGCCGGGGCGGTCTGCATAAAGGTCACTAGCCAATCTAATCCCTCCTCTCCCCGCCATCTTGATAAGCTTCTCCATGGCACCAGCAGGGGCTAGATGGCGCGGTGGGTAGAGGGCTGGCTGGGCCTGGGATCCAGCCTCAGACACTAACTGTGTGACCTCGGGCAAATCACTTCATCAGCCATTAAGACAGACACTGCCTTCTGCCTCAGTTTCCTCAATTATAAAATAGGGACCATAATCTTCTATGGCATCTACTTCACAGAGTGGTGGTTGTGAACAAACGAGAGTATCTGTAAAGCGCGTGGCACCCGGTGCAGGGCACACGGAGGGCATCCTCCACTGCAAAGGGCGCTAAGGACTCCTTTCCCCCTCTGGTGTGCTGCCTTACACCAACTTCACCGTGAGAAAGGCCTGTAGTAGTGCTGCCTCGGAACAGAGAAGGCAAGGGCTAGTTCTTCAGCCAGGAGCAGCTACTGGGCACTAACAGGTGTGGGCAAAGGGGCCAACCAGCAGGACAGAGGAGGAACCCAGCCCCCAGCTCTAGCTGGGAAGTCAGCACCCACCCATCCTTGAACAGCTGTTAAAGAAGCACAAGCACACTGTGCTTGCCCCAAAGAAAAACAACGGTATACAGCACTTCCTTCTCTGAAAATGTGAGGGGCTATGGGTGGGAAAGCCTAGATGTCATCGGCTAGCTCTGCCTGACTTTTCCCCCCTCCTTTTTTATTCCTTGTCACAGGACAGCTCTCTACGAGGCAAAAGATAGATTAACAAAGAAAGTTATGCTACTTCTGAGCCCCAAAGAAGGTGAATCTCAAAGGGAACTTGCCTCTCCTTGTAAGGCTCACAGGAGAGCTCTCCATGCCCGGGGCCCCGAAGGACCAGGGCCCAGAGGCCTCATGGTGCTGTCCACCCTTACGCAGCCCTGACTCTGGCCTTGGGCCCTGGCAGGGGGCCTCACCTTCTCGAAGCTCTTGGAGTCTAAGCAGATGCTGGTCTACAGTGGCTTGGAGCCCTTCGAGGGTGACCAGACAGCGGTATTCCTGTTCCAAGCTCAGGGAGTCTGCAGGAGGGAAGGATAAAGGCATCTCTCCCATCCCCCTAGGACTCTCGCCTTTCCCCTCCAGCCAGGGAAGGCCCACGAAGCCCCAAGTTTCTCCTTCCTCACCTGCAGCTGCCTCCCCACTCATGGCCAGCGTCTCTTCCAGATGCTGGGTCAGTAAGTGGCAGGCCCGGTCCAGGCGATTCACTTCCTCCTGGACCTCAGCAGGGCTGATGGCTGGGCCAGGCATGTCAAACTCAGAGCAAGTCAGGGAAAGTTTTCTTCTTCCCTTTCCCCTCACTCCCAGGGATCTAGCCTGAAGCTTACGGATGTGGCAGGAAGTGCTCCTGGAATAGGCTTCGAGTCCCTGGCAGATGGCTAATGTGCCCCTTCCCCCCAATCTCCAGGGGTAGCAGTGAGCAATCCCTGGCAGGAGGGGCAAAGAGCTTCTGGTGGGAGGCCCAGTGGGCATTGTGGTGGAGGGACGGAGCCCCTCTGGTTCCATTAAGAGCCAGATGGGGTCTCCCATCATCCTAAGAGAGTGAGTGATGTCAGTGGCTATGGCTTTTAGCCAAACTTCCCATTAGCCAAAAAGCCTGGGAGCCAGTGGCATTCCCTGACCCCCGACCCCCAAAAAACACACCCCCCCCCAGCCCAGACACACGGTACATCTGGCAAGGATACAGTCTTCTTCATCCTCTCTAAGAAATGGGCTTTGGCAGCAGCCACATCAGAATCAGCATCGAACTGGGAATGCTGGATCTGGGCCCACAGGCTACGCAGCATGCACACAAATACACAACAAAATATACACAGATACAGACGCGGCTAAAACTCAAAAGTCATTTTAAACAGTTCCTGTTCCCACTGTATATGGTGGGTTCACAGAAGGAGAGCACTGGCAAATGTTTAACAATTGGCTCTCCAAAAATGCACAACATACTTTTAAGTTTAATCTACACTATTAACTATAATTAATCTTCATCATCTTCCTGAGTTTAGACCACAAAACAAGAATTCATGTCCTAATCTGTGGCTCTGCTAATTTCTGAGGTGTAAATGCTCACAATGAAAACTTAACAACCAGCTCCAGTGACCTGGAACCAGATGGTCCAAACACATTCGTGACTAATGGGAAAGGGCCTCTCACTTGGTGCCTTTATAATCCTTGGCCCCTGCTTTGAGCCATGAGGTGGGTTTAGAGCCTGAGGATCCTCTGAGGGAGGGAAAAGAACGAGTCACAATAAAGGGCAGTTGAGCAAGGACAATGGCTTTGAACAGGGTGATGGTTTGGGGAAAAAGCATCTGCTAGACAGGCCTCCTACCCTGGTACTTTCAGAACGGAGAGTCAAAACTGTACTCTCTCTCCATGAAGGCTAACTGGCTCCAGGGAAGAGGAAAAGGCAAGTGGCAATCAAAGGGCCTGGGCTAAGACAGAAGGTTGAAGAGTCTACTCTGGAAATTTTCAGCCAAAAATGCAAATCAGGTCTCAGCACCCGAGACAGTGGGGTCATACTCAAATAGAAATGGATCCCTGCTGGCTGCAATTAGCTCTGAAAAACATAAAAATTGTAGTGTATTTGTTTGTTAAATATTTCCCAATTAGCTTTTAATCTAGCACTAGAAAGTTTTGGAGGCGTTTGATGCCTCTAACCCAAGAAGAACAAATTATATCAGGATAGGTACTGATCTGGGAAATTGGAGTCCTGGGTTCTAGGTGCCAAATCTGCCAACAATTCATTGTGTGTTTGTGTGTTCTTAGTCAAAGCCATTCTCCTTCTCTACGCCTGCTTTCTCTTCAAAAGACAAAGGGATTGAAAAGGTCCCTGGTGGAGATATTAAAAGGAAATGGGAGTAGGTATTCCTAGTTCAGTTCTTCTGAAGCAAGACTGGAACTTAGCCAGAGGTTTCTGAGTCTCACCACTAACAACCTGGTAGAAGATATACTTAAAGGGTCTCACATTTTTTCCACCTTATAAGCAAACCTCACCTGGAATTTCTGGAAGCTATTTTCTTATACAAGAGAGGCAGCTGCAGCTGGGTCCTGCAAAAAAAAAAAAAAGAATCACACCTCCAGGCTGCCTGCCACACTCAGGACCTGGGTTCTCAGATAGCCATGAGAATAGGTAGACCAACAGCACCTCCAGGCTTCCCCTGACAGGTAGAAAAGCTGGCCCCATATCCATCTCCCTAAACCTCTGTCATCAGTGGAACTCTACAGAGCCATGAGGAGGTAGGGGCCCAGGACAAGACTGGTGGCCCCCAACACCCACAGACTACAGAACTACACAAGGGGCCAAGACTGGCCTGGATGGAGAGGAGAGGTATCTCCGATGGGAAGCCAGTGCCTGTATTCCCTGGCAACTTTGTGGACTCCAGCTAGAGCCATCAAGGCAAGGTAAAACTCAACATGGACCTGGACCTAAGAGTAAGAAGGGTTCATCATCATTGGAATCAAGGTATCAGGCTTCATAGTGGAAAAGGAGTCTTTGGATCTAATGGCTGAATCTAAGTCTAAATCTAGCTTAGAGCCTGGTACCCCTGGATCAAGCACAATCACTTCTCTAGGCTTTGGGGGGAAAGGAGGAAACACCCTTGGATTGTTGGTAAGTCTTGGGGAACTTGGAAGGTACTCTGAGAGAACAGGGCCAGGCCAGGTAACTGTGGTTCTCCAAAGTCCTTGTTAACCTGTGCACTTCAACCAAAGATAATGTTTCAGCTCTTCCTTGAGAGCTCTATGCTCCCCCTTCCTTCTGTGGACCCCATAGAAGGTCTAAATCAGTGGGCAAGGGCCTATAATCTGATCAAGCTCAGCCCCCTTGGCCAAAACTTCAAACATGAATGTCAGGGTTCAGGAAACCTACCCCTTCTCCTTGAGTGTGAAGGGCTCAGACCTCAGGTCTGGTGGGGTTTTTCCTTGTTCTGGCCCAGGCTTGGATGCAACAGCACCCACTTCTCTTGAAGCAGAAACTGGGGTGGAGGTTGGGACCCCAGGGACCTGGCCCTGGGAAGGCAGAGGGCAGGGCTGAGCCGGCCCCTCTAGAGGAGCTAAGTGGTCTGGCTGCTTGGCATGTGTGAGAGCATCTTTGGGAGCCCTGCCCCTATGAGAGGGGGCTCTGATAGGCCTTTTCACCCCACTGCTAGCCCTCTGAGAGGTAGCTGGGGGCCTGGCTGGAACACAAGCTTTTGGATTTGAAGTTCTGGGCCTGGCCCCAGGGCCTGCCTGGGCAGCAACCAAAGGCTGGACAGCTTTTCCACTGGAGACACTTTCTTCTGACTGGACCCGGACGATGCCTTTCCGGACGCGAAGGGCTTTCTCTAGGGTTTGGGTCAGCAGCTCCAATTCCTTGAGGTCTTTGGGAGTTGGTTCACATGCTGTGAAAGCTACGGGTCAGGGAAGTGTTCTCCCTAGGATCAGGCCCTGCTCAAACCCTCCCCTCAATCTAACAGGATCTGCCTTTCTAAGGTCTGCAGACTGGGACCATTAGAAAGAAGTAAACTGTCTTTCTGTCCAAGTCATTGAATGGTCCCAGGTCATTGCCCCCTGATCAATGGAGGCTCTCCCCTCCCCATCCAAATCTGTTCCCACCCCAGGAAAGGCCTAGACTGAGGCTCACCAGCTTCCTTGTCCCTCCTCTGGGCTGGCTCAGGGCTTGGGGGAGAGGCCACTTCCCTGGCAGGAAAAGAGAGAATCATGACACCTCCTCAGGTATGGTTTGTAAAAGGCTTTCTTCACAAGCACTCTGCCAGGAAAGTGGCTGCTACTGGAATTATTCTTCCCATTCTAACAAACAAGGACACTAGAGCTCCGTATAAATAGATGATTTGCTCAGTATATCAGAGTAGAAAGCTGAATTTGGGTCTTGGCAGAAGACCCGAGGGGGGTAAAAATCCTGGAGACCTTTCCACCAGGATCCACACTCTCACACACACAACTCTGGTCCCCCTCCCTCCCACAAACACGTCTCTATCACCAAAGAGGGCTCAGCATGGCAGTGAAAAGGGCACTCAAGAGGGCAAAACTGTGAGTGCCTCTTCCCCCGGGGTCCTTCTGGGTGAGATATGCATGATGGGGGAGCCTGGTGAACAAACCAAAGTCTCAACCCTGGGCAGCCAATGAAATGTTGGGCCCAAGCAGTCAGTCCTCAACCGCCCCCAGTCCAGGCGGGATTTGGACAGAGGTGGGCGCTATGGGCTGGGAATTGGCCCGCGGCCGACCCTCCCCTTCCCCGGCGATACCAAGGTTGAAGTAACACCCGGCAGCGAGCAAGGGATTGTTGCAAATCCTTCTCCTTCTTCTGGCAAGCCTCCAAGGCTCCTAGGAGCTCTGCAACCAGTCTGGAAATACACCCCGCCCCGCCCCCCAGCAGTTCAGCTGTCAGCTTTCCTTCCCCTCCTCACAAGGTCCCCCAGTCCCTCCCCGTCCTTCCTCCAGGTTCTCTGCCCACCTTATCCCTCATCTCTCCCCCTTCTGTCCACACTCCCTTCCCCCCCTTTAGTTTCCCCCTTTCCTCCTCCATTTCCCTCCTCTTCCTCTCCCCACTTTCCCCCCCAAGTCCTCTCCTTTCCCCTCCCCCATCCCGCTTTGCCTGTTTCCCCTCCCCCATCATCCCCTCAGCCTTTTCCTCCCACAGCCCCGATTTGCTCTCTCCCACCAGTGTATCCGACGCCTTCCCGCCTCCCCCGCCTGCGCGCGCAGGCAGTGCTCTGAAAGGCTCCAGGGTCCCAGAACGTGGTCAGAATGTCACCGGCATCACGGGCTGCCGCCAGCCTAAGTTCCAGAAGCCCAACCAAAGCAGGGATGTGTACGTGCATGGCGGTGTCTGTCCAACATGGGGATCCTTACCTGCGCGAGCAGTCGGCAGGCAGCATGGCGGCCATGGGGGGTGGGGGAAGGTGAAGGGATAACTGGGGGGAGGTGGCAGCCAGCTGCAGCTGCAACTGACACACAAGCACACACACACCTGCAGCCCCAGCTCGGCGGGAAAACTGCCGCGGTCCCGCCGGCGTCGAGCCCCGCCCCCGGATCCTGGCCCCAGCCCCGCCAGGTCCTGCTGCGTTGTGGGTGCTAGCTGGCTTCTCCCAGATGTGTAAAGCGGGGGCAGGGGCAGGGGAGAAAGATGCAAGCATACAGACCAAGATTAGAGCCTGATGCGGTGAAATGGCTGGGGTTTCGGGAGCCCGGGGCACCGGAGAGGCCCAACAGTCAGCACCGTCTTCTACACCTCTGCCAGGACTTGGCTCAGCCGGCCTGCTCCGTGGGAAGGATGCAAAAATGGGAGGAGGAAAAAGGACCTTAACTCCCCTTTGTACCTCCGTGACCCTGCGTGGTTTTCTTAATCCTCCAGAGCTTCAGTCTACTTACCTGTGTAACTGGGAGATTAAGGCAGTACATATATTGGGATTGGCCTGAAGAAAGAGTTACAGAAATGTTTGTCGAATAAAAAGATCAATGAGCTTTCAGTTGAGTAAGAGGGGTGGAGTGGGGAGAGAAGATATACAGCTACAATAACGATAATATAAATACCTACATCTGCTTTTTTTTTTAACTCTTATTTTCTAGCTTGGAATCAATATTTTGTATTGGTTCCAAGGCAGAAGAGCGGTAAGGCTAGACAAATGGTTCAGTGACTTGTCCAAGGTTACTCAGCTAGGAAGTTTCTGAGGCTAGATTTTAACCCAGACCTACCATTTCCAGGCCAATCCAATGAGTCTGCCCCTCAGCTCTAATTTTAATAACTGATTCCTCAATCGTGGCAAAGGTGGAGGACAGTAGCGGCTTAATTTCGGTTGGTGTGTTAGTTTCATTTGCTAAATTGCTATTTTCCATTTACTTTTAACTTTGTTAAAAAGAATTTGAGCAAGAAGAGAATACTAACATCTAGGGACATCTGAGAGGCCTTCACAAAGGAGGTGGTATCTGAGCTCTGACTTAAAGGAAGCTAATGATTCTGATGAAGAAGTACCTCCTGGGTATAGAAGCTAAAGAGCAAATAGGAGGAGGCTGTAGATGGAATATTGAATAAGAAGACAGCTTGTAGGCCAGTTTAGGGCAAAGTGGATAGAGTACTGGGGCTGGAGTCAGGAAAACTCATCTGCCTGTCTTCAAATCTGGCCTCAGATTTGGCTGTGTGACCCTGAGCAAGTCACTTAACCCTGTTTACCTCAGTTTCCTCACCTGTAACAGGAGCTAGAGAAGGAAATGGTTTACAATTCCAATATCTTTGCCAAGAAAATCTCAAATGGGGTCACCAAGAGTCCAACAAAACAACAATATGGACATCAGAACTGTTCTCTATGGCACAAATAAAATTTAATTATAGATAGAAAATTAAAATTTGGTTACTAACCACATGCTACAGTGGGAAGGATGTTAGGTTCAGTATCAGAACTCAGAAAGATAAGAGAGGTAGGTGAAAGGACCCATTTCAGAACAGTTTCAACTAAGTTTGAAGCTGAAAATGATGGTTCCAACAGTTGCTGTTAAATAGTAAATCCAGTTGAGCAGAGGAATAACTTGAAAGCAGAAAATCCAAGAAGTCACTTATATTATATTATATTATATTATTATAGTTTGACTGACTCTTCTCTAGTGAGATTTTAATCAAGTGTGAATCAGTTCAGCTTAGTGGATAGAAGCATCTGTTCAACAAAGAAACTATGTTGCTCCAGGAATTTTAATGGACAATTCCTAAGAGAGAAAGGAGACAAAGAAGTTTATAGTTGCAGAGTCGTGTTACCTCAAGCATATGAGTTTTCCTTACTCATTTATCTCCTTTGGAAAATACTGAATGCACTGGTGGGAGAGTGTATATAGAGCAATGTGAGGATTTTTATGTATTCATTATTCCTACATTTGCTTACCAATCCTACATGTATTGGATTGAAACTAGGCTGGAGCAATTTATATGGTAACATCAACACTGTAAAAAAAATTTTTTTAATTCTTTTATTTATTTAAAAAGCAATTTTGAAAGACTTAAGAACTATGGTCAACAAAATGATCAATAGTGATTATTGAGGACCACTGATAAGAAATACCACTCACCTCATGTCATGATAGAAAAGTAATGAGTTAATGTCCTGAATAAACAAATTTTGGGTCATTGCCAATAATAGAACTTAGTTTTGTTCAATTATGCTTATTTGTTAAAAGGATTTTGTTTTTTACCTTTTCAGTGGGAGAAAAATAAGTTGGACAATTAGAAGTTGACAATTGGAAAATAAATTAAAATTTAATTAACAATGTCTTTTTAAAAAGAGAGAACATAAAATAGTATACCTGTCAGATCTATGGGAAGGGAAGGAATTTAAGACCAGGCAAGAGATAAAGAACATTACAAAATGTAAAATGAATAATTTTGATTATATTAAATTAAAAAGGTTTTGTACAAACAAAACCATCACAAACAAAATTAGAAGAAAAGCAACAAATGGGGGGGGGGGGATGTATAACAAAAACCTCTGGCAAAGGTCTAATTTCACAAATCTATAAGGAATTAAGTCAATTGTACAGGAAACCAAGCCATTCCCCCAATTGACAAATGATCAAGGAATATGAATAGGCAATTTTCAGATGAAGAAATCAAAACTATCAATAATCACATGAAAGTGTTCTAAATCCCTCCTAATTAAAGAAATGCAAATCAAAACAACACTGAGGTACCACCTCACACCTAGCAGATTGACCAATATGACAGTAATGGAAAATAATAACTGTTGGAGGGGATGTGGCAAAATTGGGACATGAATGCACTGCTAGTGGAGTTGTAAACTGATCCATCCATTCTAGAAAGCAATTTGGAATTACACCCAAAGGGCTTTAAAATATTGTATGCCCTCTGATACAGCAATACCACTACTAGTTTTATACCTCAAAGACATAATAAGGAAAAATACTTGTACAAAAAAAATTCATAGCCACGCTCTTTGCGATGGCAAAAAAATTGGAAAATGAAGGGTTGTCCCTCGATTGGGGAATGGCTGAATAAATTGTGATATATGATGGAGATGGAATATTATTGTGCTGTGAGGAATGATGATCTGGAGGAATTCCATGTGAACTGGGAGAACCTTCATGAACTGATGCAGAGTGAAATGAGCAGAACAAGGAGAACAGTGTACACAGTAAGTAAAACATTGTGGAACTATACAGTATAATGGACTTTGTTACTAGTAGCAATGCAACAAGCCAGGACACTACTGAAGGACTAATGTGAAAGAATGCTATTGACGTTGAGAGAAAGAACTATGGGAGTAAAAAATGCAAAAGAAAAACATATGACATCACTTATCACGTGTATACATGGGTATATGATTTGGGGTTTAGGCTTTTAAAAAATCACTCTATAGCAAAAATAACTAATATGGAAATAGGTATTAAGTGATAACATTTGTACAATCCAGTGGAATTGCTTGTCAGCTCTGGGAGGAGGGAGGGAAGAGTGGAGGGAAAGAAAATGAATCATATAAACGTGGAAAAATATTTTTAAATAAATTAAAATATTAAAAGAAGAAAAAAGAAAAGAAGCCTAGTAGGAAATCTAGGTCAGACTGTATATAACCCACCAGGAAAGGCAAATCTAAATATACTGTAAGGAATGAGCCCCCATTGGCCAGTCACCCATTACATATAAAGCTTTTGATAGACCAATTAAATAGATTTTTCACTTTAACTTTGGCTTTGCACTGTCCAGCTCCCTCAAAGTTTATGTTTTCAGGAAAACAGGACCAGGACTCGTCTACTTAGAATAATTTTTTTAAATAGGAAAAATATAGTTCTAACCCCACCTTGCAGCTAGAATTTCCCCAGTCTGCCAAATGACCCCCTTTTTCACAGGACAAAGGCCATCAATATACTGTAGGCACATAATTTGTTAGAAACAGCAAAAAAATTTTTAAAGCACTTCCATGGATCCTTATGCCTATCCATTTCCCCAAATTCCTCCTTATTACTTTCTTTGTTTTTAAAAGTCGCAAAGCAGCTTTCTGAACTGTACACACTCACAAATCATGGAGATTCAATTAATGGGAATTGTGCATATCTGGGATACCAACACAGATTATAAACAAAGATGGCTGAAAAAAACAAGAGGAGAGATGTTGGTCTTCCCATTCCTGACTGACCAGTCAATTTGGCTTCACAATAGCTGATAGTTTCTGGCTCTTGGGAACTCTTTTCATTCTGGTCTCTACTTCTGTTCCCAGACCAATCTCTTCCACAACATTGGTCTTCAGTACTGGTCACCACAGAGAGAGGCTGGTTTCAGCAGCCCAGAAAGTCTTTCATACTTTCCCACTTGGTAGCATGAGCCTAGGGATCTTCAGTCCAACTGCAGAAAAACTCTGTTTCTTGTACTTGAATGGCTGTTAAAAAGTCTCTCTCAAGGGAAGAAAGAAAGAAAGAAAGAAAGAAAGAAAGAAAGAGAGAGAGAGAGAGAGAGAGAGAGAGAAAAAGAAGAAAGAAAGAAAGAAAGAAAGAAAGAAAGAAAGAAAGAAAGAAAGAAAGAAAGAAAGAAAGAAAGAAAGAAAGAAAGAAAGAAAGAAAGAAAGAAAGAAAGAAAGAAAGAAAGAAAGAAAGAAAGAAAGAAAGAAAGAAAGAAAGAGAAAAAGGAAGGAAGGAAGGAAGGAAGGAAGGAAGGAAGGAAGGAAGGAAGGAAGGAAGGAAGGAAGGAAGGAAGGAAGGAAGGAAGGAAGGAAGAAAGAAATTGGTAGCTTGATTCTTGTGTCCATGCATATATCTTGTCACTTTTTGACATCTCTCCATTTCATTTCTCCCTTTGGTAATTTTTGGAGGCTCCTTAGTTCCCAAAATGAAACACCAACAAAATCTGCTTAGTCCAGGGGGCCCAAAGCCCTTACTCTCTTCCTCTCCCCTAAAAGGCCCCTTTCAACTCTGGACTCAGACCTATATGGACCGAGTTCAGTCCTGGGAGAGACTAGGTTCTAAAATGAGGGATTAGGTACATTATCAAATTCTCTGGCTCTTTCTATGCCCCAATGGAAAATTACTTAAAAATTAGGCTTAGCTCAGTCTACTATAGACTCCTCAAAAAAAGAGGCAAAGGGACACAAAAAGGAAGTCAATGTACAATGTAAATTAGATATAGGATAACTATTTGTTTCCTCTATACAAAAGAAATACTATGCACAAAAAACCAAGAAATTTATTAACAGATTTAAACAAGCAACAGAAATCATTTATAACTCTTGTTATACTCTCCCAAGAAGCAGACATGTAAAACATTAAAATATAAACTACTTTGTGCAACTTCTGAATTGGCATTTTACTTCACATCTAAACAGTCCAAACAGTCCATCACATCCATATCTTCTGGCAACCCAAGCCACAGGTTGGACTTATCCTTCTGACAATGGTTGTCTTTTCCAAGAACTGGAGTAGGTGACTCCTCCATCAATTGAGGATAGGAATTCAGGAACTCTTAATCTCTCAAACTTAAAGGGTTACCTCCAAGGATAGGCAAACCATCTCAGGTTACCTATCCTCAGCAAATTGACTTGGGAGAGACAGTAACTGTTTTTTATTATTTGGAAGATGGCAACTAGTGATGATATTAGAAGGCATACACTGGAAAGGAATATAAGTAAGAAGACATCCAGGGGCCCTGGTTTCTAGAATACTTTTTCCCCCCTCATGGTATCCTAAAGAACTTCTCCTTAGTGTTGGTGTATCTTTTATCCTTGTAGAGTATGAAAAATAAACTTTCTGGGGACAGATAAGCGTCTCAGTGGATTGAAAGCCAGGTCCAGAGACAAGAGGTCATGGGTTCAAATGTGACTTCAGACACTTCCAGGGTGTGGGACCCTGGACTAGTCTTTTAACCTCCACTGCCTAGCCCTTACCACTCTTCTGCCTTGGAACTGGTACACAATATTGATTCTAAGATGGAAGATAAGGGTTTTCAAAAAAGGAAAAAAGAAAAGAACCTTTCTTAGGTGTCTACATTGCCCTTGGCTCCTGAAACAGACAGTGCCTCAAGTCATGACTTTTCTGGAAACACTACTAGGACTTGGTGAAAAAAACCAAATCATCTAATCTCCCATTGTTTACAAGTTTTCCTTTGGTTGATTTTGGTTGAAATGGGTTCTACCACTAAGTTTCTAGACACTTAAATGATGGATTCCAATCTTACTGATTTTATACATACCCCACAGTGTGACCTAGTCTCCTCAATGTAAAAGTGGAGATTTGAACCCGGGAATTCAATTCCAATAAGTCCTTGGCCACTTCCTAGAATGCTTTGCAACCTCACCTGAATTCTCACCTGGGCTGAGGACAAAATGATATTTAAACTGACTCTGCCTTCTACTCTCTCTCTCTCTGCTTCTGCTTCTAGGGACACGCATCTCCCAAGATATAGTGAGTGAAATTGAATGGGCCTTTCTGCCCTCCTAGCCATGTGCTTTCTATATTCGTATTTTCTTTATTTCTTAATCTTTAATAAACCTCATAAAATATAATACTTTTAGCAGAGAACTAATTTTAATCATAACAGTTTATGGCGACCACTAGATTAGATGAGAACTTCTCAAATTTTTTAGCCTAGATAATGATTTCTAAGCCACATTTCTCCAAGATGCTTTTTTAGAAAACCAACTTAATCAGCTCCTGCCAGCAGCCATCTGTTTTGGACTTTCTTGATTCAATATCGCTCACCTGGTCCCAGCCCTTCCCACCTGGCTACTATTGCCTGTAATCTGGACCTGTTTGATTCAGATCCATCACCTGGTCCCAGCCCTGCCCACCCCAGCTGTCCAATCCTGCTCCAGCTGCTGCTCCTGGTCTTTCTCTAGCTCACATGGCCCAGTTGATTCCCCCACCTCTGGCCTCCAACCCAGATGGCTCATCGCCCCAGGCCCAGCCCCAGGACCCACACTGCTGGTAGCAGACTCAATTTCTTCAGGATCAAACACCAGCTGGTAAAAAGTGGTGATGTTCCTTTCCTGTTTCCTTAGGCTACGATTAGCCTCCATGTGGACTGGGGGCAGGGGATCACAGGGAGGGAGAAAGAAAGAAAAGAAGGAGGAGGCTTTTCCAAACAGAAACTTAAAGCATGGCTACTTTAAGAGGATATCTTTTGACTATATTGATTCTTTCTTTTATATCACCTGAGTGCCAGGGAAAAAATTCAGCCCCCTGCAACTCTTTAGCCAAATTTGGGGAGACAGCTGGGTGGCTCAGTGAATTGAGAGCCAGGCCTAGAGACGGGAGGTCTTTGGTTAAAATCTGGCCTCAGACACTTCCCAGCTGTGTGACCTTGGACAGGCCATTTAACCCCCATTGCCTAGCCATTACCAATCTTCTGCCTTCTGACAATAGGCATCTAAATGGATAATTAAAAAAAAAAAAGGAACTTTAAAGAGACTGGAGGTTATATTTTTAAGGCATTTCAGACTCTGTGTTTTATAAAAATCTCTGTATTTTATTGCATTTGCTGATTGTTTTATTTAAGGTTTAACTTTGTGATTTTAAGTTCATATATTACTGCATTCAATACTATTCTGTTGCACTGAATAATTTTTAATGTACTGGGTTTTAACTACTGTTAAATTCTGTTGCTTTCCCCCTATAATCATACTGAACAAACATTATTGAGTAGGCCCATATAAAAACAGCTTTTCTAGTTTTGACTTTGTAAATTGTCACATAGAGGATAGATGGACTCCATCAGAAAAGTGCTACAACAACCTTTGGAAAATTTAAAGAGCGAATTATCTCAAACTGATTTTAAGGGTTCTTTAGACATGATTTTTAGATTTTTCTTAACAATCTCTGGTCATTTTGCCTGCCCCTACCACGAGGTAAGGCCCATTTTACTAGCTGAGGTGAAATACAATTATAACCCGCAACCTCCCACATTTATAAAAATGTGAATGGAAGCTGGGCAGTTAATCCCAGGGCATGTACCCCTAGAAGCCTCCCCAGAAAAAAGGGAGCATCTCTCATTTATACTCTTCAGCTCATTTTACATCCACCAGAATGATACCTAGAATTCTTGATGATGTTCTAGACCCAAAATAAGTTTTACTTTGTTTAAAAAGATGTTTACCAAGGTTGAAAGATTTGCTATGTTTGTAAAAATTGTGACAAATATCCATCAGTTCATAGGCTTTTAAAAATGCCATACAGCAACTCATATGAAATATGATAGTGGGTTTGTTTGCTATTGTAATTAACCAGGCTATTGATAATTGTGGGGATATTGATAACTACATATTTGTACTACTGTTCAATTCATTTCCTTGTACTCACAGTGGATCATGGCCAGATATGAAGAGGAAATGGATCTCATTTTTGGTGAGAAAGCCTTGTATTCTATATTTTCTTAACTGACACAAAGTGTCAATGATTATAAGCTATACTTTTTCATTTTTAAAACTATTTTATTATATTTTCCTTGCATGTGCAACATACTATTTCGGTCCTTTATTTTTTCTCTCCTTTTTATATTTGAAGCACCTGTCACCAGTATTAAGATTTTCTTTAATTTTTTGATTTTGCAGTAATATAAGTTTAAAATACATTGCTATAATATCAATGCATGCCCCAAAAGCTTGAGACTATAAAAATGATGCCACTAATTGTTTTTTAAAAATTATGGAAAAAAAAATTATGGCACTTTTCTTAATGGTTCTGTCTGATTCCAGGACAAGATATACAAAAGAGTCATTTCACAGGGCCAATGAAACACAAAGCGAAACCTGATTAGTGCCACAAAGAGCATGCAGGATATATTAGTGTGAAGACTCAAGGCTGCGAAGTTTAACATATGTTAAGATGTTGGCCTTCCTTGTATCCACACTCACTCTGAAAATCCTTACAGACGAGTATCCCAAACTTGACTCCTATTTGGCTTCTATAATCTAGTCCCTTTTCTGTCTTTTCTAGTGTGGCAACTTTCTGTAATCCTGGCTACTGACTGGGTAAAAGCATCATTGCTTAGATCATTTTAATTGGGCCCTGATTCAAGGACCTGTTATAGATTTACTCTTTCCTTTACTTGGAATTTTTACACATAAGACATTTATAGTCTATATTTAAATCCAGATATTTTCTTTATTATTTGGATTTTTCTGATGTCTTTTTAATTTCTCTTACCAATTGATTAATATACCTCATAACTCAGCCATGCATCCCTAAGTGATCCTGTGTTTTTCAATCACCCTCTTCACAGGGAAATGTAAAAAATATTATTATTTTAAATTGCAAAATTTAAATTCCTTTTAAGAAGAATTTTAGGTTAAGAAAGATGCTACCTCTCCGAAACTAGGAACTGAACTATTTGGAGAAGACACCATGAAGATGCCTCCAGACCACAAGCTACATGAGAAGATCAAGAATGAACTTTGAGTGTGGTTGATTGAACATTTATTTGTATGTATATTTTCATGCCAAAGGGGACTGCCCCCTAACTGGCTTTTTGTCAATGCGTCTAGCAATTATTGGTTTTGTTCTTTTTTCCTCTTATCCTCAAATTATTGTAATCATTAAGTTGATTATGTTTTCATGCTCCTTTTGGGGAATATCTTTTCCCAAACAATCAAAAGGAGGAATGTAAAAATGGATATTTGAGCCCCAGACTTCAATTCCCAGAATTCCTTGGCCACTTCCTAGAATGTTTTTTAACCTCACCTGAATTCTTACCTGGGCCAAGGACAAAATGATATTTAAACTGACTCCACCCTGTGAATTTCAAAACTACTCCACCCTATTCAGACTATTCTTTAGAACATTGGATTTAGCTGGTTCCTGATCAATAACAATAGAGATACTTGGAATAACAGAATCAGGTCTTGGAAACTACATACTCCACCCTACTCAGTGTAACAAGATTAGGAAGGGCTGCAGCAAACTCAAGATTTAATTATTTGAGAATATGGCCTTCAATAGACATGCGCAAAAAAAAGACAGACCTCTGGGCAGTTACCTAGGTCAAGCTAGAACCACCATTGGCACATGTGAGATGCAGGAAGTGAGGTAGAGAACAGCCTCTGGAGTTCTCTGGACTTCCTGTGAGGAGGGCTAGAGGGCAGTTGGAGGCTGGAGCTTGAAGTTGGAGGAGCCCTGCAGACTGCTTTCCTTCAGATTGCTCACGTGAGTGATAAGGACTGATCCCTTTCCCTGCCTTGGCTCTCCAAGGCCTTAACGCCCATTTTGGCCCAGCCTGAGCCAGAGTGGTTCTGAGTTAAACTTCTTTCCTTCTTTCCCTCTTTCCTTCTCTTCCTTTTTTCCTTCTCTCTCTCTCTCTCTCTCTCTCTCTCTCTCTCTCCTCCTCCTCCTCCTCCTCCTCTCCCTCTCTCTAATATTTTCTTCCTCCTATTGTAATTAAAACACCATAAAAATTTGGCAGCTGACTTGAGTGTTTTCTTTAGGAATTATGTAAGTGAATTCCTTGGCAACCTTAAATTAATATACATATCAGTCTTTTAAAGTGATTTCAGTATCACAGCCTTCTACTCTCGCTCTCTGCTTCCGCTTCTAGGGACACGCGTCTCCTAAGATGTATGGGTGAAATTGAATGGGCCTTTCGGCCCTCCTAGCCACTTGCTTTCTATATTTGTATTTTCTTTATTTCTTAATCTTTAATAAACCTCATAAAATATACTTTTAGCAGAGAAACTAATTTTAATCATAACATCAACCAACTGGAATATACTTCCTGTGCAACTTCATTCCATTTCATCTAATTGCTTTCAGGGACATCTAACTTGATCGAAAACTATTTTAACCTAATCCAAAGGCTTTGATTGATTCAGTGGAAATGTCTAGGCTTCCTTTATATCTAGTTCATTAAAAATATTTTTCCTTTTTTTAATCAGTGTTCCCTCTATTATCTCCAACCAATTTTTTCAAATAAAAAATAAAATCCTCAACATATAGCTGTGAAGTTCAACAAAACAAATTCCCACATTAAAAAACATGAACTTTCATTTTAAGTTCAGCATCTCTCTGATAGGAGGTGAGTGGTTCATTTCATTTTGGGACTGGTAATTTATCATTACATTGATCAGAGTTCTAAAGTGCTTCAAAGTTGTTTTTCTTTATGATGTTATTATTGTATAAATAATTCTAGTTTTGCTCACTTCACTCTGTATCAGTTGGAGTTTACCTTGGTATATTTTGTAAAGTGTTGGTATAAACCAAATTTCTGACATTTTACTTACCCAGTTTTCCTAGCACCTTTTGTTAAATGATGAATCCTGCCAATAACTGGGGTCTTCAGTTTATCAAATAATTATGCTGTTTGTTTCTGTATTGTCTATTTAATCTCTTCTACGGATTGACTGCTTTCCTTTTTAAAACAGTACCAAGTAATTTTCATGATCATTGCTTTGTAATCTTGTTTGTGATCTGGTACTGATAAACCTCCTTTATTCTCACTATTTTTTAGTATTAGCCTACAAATTCATGACCTTTTTCTCCCAGATGAATTCTATTATTTTTCTTGCTGTATAAAGTATTCCTCTGATAGTCCAATTGACACAGAACTGAGTAAGTAAATTAAGTTAGATATCATTGTCATTTTTATTACATTGTTTTAACCCACCTATGAGGAGTTTTTTTGGCCTATTTTGCCAATGATTTAGGTCTGTCTTTAGTTCTCTAAAGAGTGATTCATACAGTCCTTGGGGTAGATACACTCTCAAATATTTTATGGCTTCAAGTATAGTTTATACCTTTGATTGATTCACTTTAGATATATAATCTCATCTAATAAAGGTAGCTGGAAGTAACATCTAATTAGATACTTCAATTGATGTGGGGGAAATTGACTGATTGCTTCAATTGACCCAAACAAGTAAAAGTTTTTAATGGATAAGTAAGACATAAGCATCTTTGTAGGTTTCAGGGAAGAAGCTTGGCACAGTTTTTCAACAACTCTGTGAAGAAGAGGTTGGATTAGGTGATCTTTAAAAAGGTCTCTCCTGGCTCCAAATCTGGCTTTCTGCCTAGTAAATTCAGAATCCCTAACTCCAAATCTCCCAGGTCCAGAATTCTTGCTACCTAGTACCACAACTGCTACTTCCCAAGTGTGAGTTAATATTGCCAATTCAGTTAAACAAATGGTTGTAATGGACCTACTATGTGCAAAGCCCTACTAGGTGTCAGATACAGAGACAAAAGTGGCCTCAAGGAACTTGTACTCTGGATTTTCCTGACACTGTTTACTCTTGCTTCTTCTACCTATTTGACAATTCCTTCTTGCCTCCTTTGCCTGGTTCACCTTCCAGGTCACTCCCCTTAATTGTGGGTGGACTACAAGTCAGGGAAGCTGAGAGGCCAAGATGAGAAAAAAAACCAACCAATGAAAATACCCAGGGCTGGTAGATGAATCTGACCCCTTCTCCCTATTCAAATGGTCACTACTCTAATTCAGGCACCTCTCAACTGGAATATTCCAATATCCTGCCAATTCGTTTGCAATCCTGCCTTAGGTCAAATCCTATTTCAGTCTATCTTCTACACAACTGTTTTTCTAAAACATGTCTGACTGTGTCTTTCCTTGATCCATAAACTCCAATGGCTCCCTATGGAGCCAATCCCTAAAATGCTTTTAGGATCAAGTATAAACTCCTCTATTTCATCCTTCACAACCTACCCCAAACCTAACCTTTCTAGTTTGTTATATGTTAGCAAACTTCATTCATTCTATGCTATAGTCAGACTCGCTTTCTGGTTGGTCCTCAGACACAACACTCCAATTCCTATACCTGTGTTTTTTCATTAACTCTTTCCCATTTCTGTTGATTCAGAACTATTTGGATGGACAAACTCAAAAAGGGTAGTTTTTAATGTTTATATGTCTGTGATGTACGTGGTCTCCAGTAGAGTAGAATGTCTGTTTGGTCCTGTACTATTTAAGGTTGATTTGTTTGTTTTTTGTTTTTATCAGTGCTTGGATAAAGACAGAAATGATATGCTCATCAAATTTGTAGATGCCACAAAATTAGAGGAATTGGTGATGTCCCAGGTGATAGAATCCAAAAGGATCTTAACAGGCATTGAGATGAATTTAATTAAATGAAGTTCAGTAAAGATATATGTAAAATTTCTCACTTGGGTACAAAAAAAAAATTAACTTCCCAAAATGAGTAAGGCATGGTTGGATAACACTTCCAAAAAATATCTTTTAGTGAGTTTTAGGTTTTAGTGAGTTGCAAGCCCAATATGAGTCAACAGTATGTGGCAGCCTAAAAAGTTAACGTGTTCTTGGATTACATTAAAAGGGGCATTACTTCCAGGAAGAGGGAGGTGATGATCCCACTTCACTCTTCATCAGACTTCATCTAGAGGATTATTTTTAGTTCTGGGCCCCTCAATTTAATGACATTGATAAGGTAGAGACTATTCATAGGAGGGCGACCAGAATGATAAAAGAACTTGAGTCCATGCCATTAGAGAATCATTTAAAGGAACTTGAAAGGCTTAGCCTGGACACAAAAAGATTCAGGGGGCACATGATAGCTCCGTTAAAGTATTCAAAGGACTGTCATGGAGAGGAGAGACTAGATTTGTTCAGTTCCAGAGGCAAAACCAAGAACAATGCATGGAAGTTGACAAGAGGCTCATTTAGTCATGGCATCAGGAAAGACTTGAACTATTAGAGCTGCCCCAAAGAGGGAGGGACTGATTGGAAAGGTGATGAGCTTTCTTTTCTGGGAAGTTTTCAAGCAGAAGCAGGACAGCTACTTCTCTGGTATGTTAGAACAGGAATTCATGTATGGGTTGGATTAGATGGTGACTGAGAACCCCTCTAATGCTCACATTCTGTGATTCTGACTCTGTAAATAAATTCCTTCTCATCTGTTAGTTTGTCCAGAAGATTCTGGGCTTGGTCTCAGCATATACATATGCATACTCATGTATGCACACACATATACCATTACATTATATCCTTAGGAAAACCACTTCCAGGCTATAATGAACCAAAAGGTGATGGGCTTCCCTTGAGGACTGAAGGAATCTCTGATGGCTATGCTGATTTAGATCAGGATAACTGAAAATAGGGTTAGGGGAAACGATGAACTTCCCAATGTAGCATTCAGGCTGGGAGTGAAGGCTAGGTCTCAGCATACTAGAGTACGACCAAGAAATTAAGAGTGTGAGTCAAGACTGATCCATCTGAGTTGTAAGTTTGGCTTTCCAACCACAGGCTCCCCAAGGAGAAAATCAATCAACAACCCACAAGGGTGCTTCTAAATCAGAACAGGCAGAAAGCCCAAGTGAAAAGGAGGAAGGGCACTGCCAACGTTGCAGAACAGTGCCAGCTGGTTGGCTCCATTCCTTCTACCCCTTTCCTGTACTCTGATGGGAGCTGAATTAAGAACTCAGAACTCATGGCAAATGAAGGCAGGGCTCTCCTTGCTGGTTTATAGCATAGCAATTCACCTAGATCTAGAGCTGAAAGTGACCTCAGACATCATCTAGGCCAAGACCCTCATTTTACAGATGGAGAAAGTAGGGCTCAGGGAGGTGGCTTCCTCAAGACCACACACAAAGGAAGCTTCAGAGGCAAAATCAGAATCATAGAGCCTGGGATACCCACCCCCCCAGGGACCTGAAGTCATTTAAGTTTTCTGCAGTCAGCAGAGACAAGAGAAATGGCCTAAAGCTTAAGAGGCTCTCATACACTGATGCAGAGTGTAAACCTCAAAATTTCTCAGACTTATGTTAGGGGTTTCCCCCATTGGGGAATCTTCTACTTAAAAAAATTAACTAGCAGATGGTGAGAACTCTACTTGAGTGTGGGGGCTCCTAGCTATGGGAGTGTCCCTGCTCCACCCTACTTAAGACTGCTTTAGGACAGAAAACAGCTTGCTAAACAATGAAAGTACTTTGATCCATGCTTATGGAAGGGACAGGAAGTTCTTTGAGTCATGACTGTTTTAGAATTGATACAATGGGATACTAAGTACCTATAAAGGTGGGGCAACTTGTAAACTACTTAAACCTAAAAGGGTGATAACTTATTCAGAGGTTTTTTTCTTAATGAAATTTGTCTACACAGCAGCATTTTTTCCTGACTTACTAAAGAGATTAAAACTACTCAGCTGTGAATTCAAAATGGGCGGTCCTTTAGAAACATCTACAGTGATTGGTAGATATAAGGACTTAGGGGAGGTGACAGAGGAGATTTTGCCCTTAAAAATAAGAGCTCAGAGAAGAGCAGAGGATCTCGATTTCTGACTCTCATTCTGAAGGAAAGTTCCTTGAGGACCTCCTCTGAGGGGCTCTGTCCCTCTGGGGTAGGAGCTCTGGAGGCTCTTGAGAGAGGCCCTTTGAAACAATCTCTGGCTGGAAGACTCTTTGAGGAAGGACGCTGGCCTGGTGTCACTAGTGTCCTTGTTTAGTCAGACCTTGTGGTGAGTGTTAAAAAACTGACTGATTTCTCTTTTAAGACTCAGGTCTAGGCCATATTGGCTTGAGGCCCTTCATACTTATTCCTTTCTTACTCTCTCTCTCTTTCTTTGATTACTCATTGTATTGTTAATTAAAATCTCTATAAAACCCAATTGACTTGGGTATTTGAATAATTGGGAATATTTCCCTGGCGACCACCTTATATTTGATTTTAAAACCCAAGACACTGTAGTGAAACATATTTCTGCGGTCAAATTTACTCACTCTCTCTTATATCTATCACAATTTATATCTTCCACTATTTTAATCACTACAGTTTAAGACCTCAACCATTTTAAATCTCACAAGAGGTGACACTAATTGGAGGGTACCCAAGTGGAGACCTAAGCCCCTTTTTGAGAGCACTTGGAGGCCACATACCTGAAGGAATAATGGAGGTCTGCCTCTTAATGAGGCCTGTGAGGCCCAGATTGCACCTGTAGAGGCTAAACTCATCCTCAAATGTTTTCTTATAGGAATAGCTATTTTGGCTAAGTAGCATAATCCCCATTTTGGTTCTCAAACCCAAAATGATAGCCATAGGTGAAATGAAAGCTAAATGGATAGAGCTCAAAACTTGGAGTCAGGAAGGCTTCAGTTCAAATCTGTTTTCAAGACACTTAGTAGCTGTGTGACCCTGGAGAAGTCACTTAACCTCTGTCTGCCTCAGTTTCTCAATCTATAAAATGGGGGTAATAATAGCACCTACCTTTTAGTGTCATGGTGAAGAGAAAATGAAATATTTGTAAAGCATTTTGCAAATTTTAAAGACCATTTGAATATAAGGTGCTATTATTAAATGGAAGCCAAGAAAGTTTCTGGTGTTTTCTAAAATTATAAACCAAAAGTACTGTCACCTCCCTGGAGAAGTAAGAAGAACAAGAAGAGTCATTCAGACGTGGCTGGCTTACCACCCTCTAGCCAGTGACTGGTTTATGAGATGAAGAAGGTAAATCATTCTCAAAGGCTGAATTTGGAACACTTTATGTACCAGTAATAAGGCATGTCAAGGAGGTGCCCTGGGAGGTGGGAGGTGTTTGCACAAATTGAGGGATCATATATAACCAATGACCCAATGGGGCAAGGCTCTTTGGAAGGATGGGTTTCCCATTCCGCCGTTTATGTCCACCAAAAATGTTCCTTTCTCACAGAGAAGCACATAATATAGACAGACAATGGAACGAACCTCTCACAGAAACTAACCCAGAAAGCCTCTCTATCCCTTGCCCCGGGACCTCATGAGCAGAGTGTGTTGTGGAGGAAGATTCAGAGGATAGGCAGGAGAGCCAGCTGCCACGTCTTTTAGCACATACATGATCTACTCCAATTCTGGCCAAATTCTCTGAGGAAAAACACCAGCACCTTGGTGGCAGGCTGGCTGCACAAGGCCCCTTGGAGAGAGGGTAGAGATTTGCTCTGACTGCTATGGGCATTTGTTTGAAATTTGGCTCTGCAAAAAGTCATTAAGACTCTGATAGGCTATCGCAGAATTCCATATTCTATTGTTTCTAACTAAGAATCATACTATATAAGTGCCTATTACATGCCAGCCACTGGGAATACAAAGACAAAGGGAAATGATTCTTGTCCTCTGAGGCAGCTCAATGGATAGAGAGCCAAACCTGGAGCTGGGAGGTCCTGGGTTCAAATGTGACCTCAGATAATTCCTAGCTGTGTGACCCTGGGCAAATCACTTAACCCCAATTTAGCCCTTATCACTCTTCTGCCTTGGAATTGATACTTAATGTCAATTCTAAGACAGAAGGTAGGGGTTTAAAAAAAGAAAAAAAGAAAAAATCCCTGCCATCGAAGAACTTAATTTCTATTTAGAGAAACACGGCATAGGGTTTGCTGTTGAATAAAGCATAGTGGATCCTTAACTTTTGTGACTTAAAGCATTCCCTTCATTTTATTTAGTAACCTCATTTTCACTTTCACATTGGCAACCAGGCATATTCACAGCAATGAACAGTAGAGGAAAAAATGAGAGGCCCAATATGTGCAAGTGGCTGATATCCTATCTAGGCAATCACTGGCCTTATTGTGGTCATTTTAGAAGTAAGAAAAGAATTTTATTTGAAGAAGAGGCTTATGGTAGTATAATAGCCTAATAGCTAGTGGAATAATCTAGGGGCTAATCAGTTAGCCTTAGGGCTGATGAATTAGTCCCAGGTTTAGTAGAGTAGCCTCTCTGGAGGGATGGAATTGCAGCTCTCCAGGTGTGAAGTAGCAGATTTGCAGCTAATGGAATAGAAGTTCCATAGCTCTGGGCTGATGGAGTAGCAGTTCTCAGGGTGATGGAATAGCCCAGTAGGTCATGAAGTAGCAGCTTTAGGTATAGAGTGGCAGCTTCTACTCTATGGATCAAGATTGGCATATTTATTAGGGTCTGGGGGCTAGTCATCTCCCATTCCAGAGAAATTCTAACCTTTCCTGAAAACCATGGAAATTCAGGTGGAGGTGTGGTTTGGGGTTTGACATGTATATCACAGGGAATAAGAAGCATGCACAGGTTTGGGGGATTCTTCTAGAATGCCAGAGTCCCCAGTATGCATATTCCATGTTCCTCCATTGTCCACCTTATCATTTGTCAGTGTAGAAGTCTCTCTGCCCTTCTAAAATGAGAATATGCTGGGGGGGGGGGGGGATGCAGTACATTGAAGGACCACTAAAGGTACTTAGTTACATCTTAAAGTTCTAAACTAAAATAAATATAGAGACATGTACAAAAATATTCATAGTCACATTCTTTGTGCTGGCAAAAAAAATTGGAAAATGAGGGGATGCTTTTCAATTGGGGAATGGCTGAACAAATTGTGGTATCTGTTGGTGATGGAATACTATTGTGATAAAAGGAATAATGAACTGGAGGAATTCCATGTCCAGGAACTGATGCAGAGTGAGAGGAGCAGAAGGAGGAGAACATTGTACACAGAGATTGATACACTGTGGCACAATCAAATGTGATGGACTTCTCTGCTAGCAGCAATGCAATAAATGATCCAGGACAATTCTGAGGAACTTAGGAGAAAGAACGCTATCCACATCCAGAGAAAGAACTGTGGGAACAGAAATGCATTAGAAAAATATATGTTCGACCATGTAGTGTGATAGGGATGTGATTAGGGTTTTGATTTTAAAGAATCGCTCTACTGTAAATATAAATAACATGGAAATAGGTTTTGAACAATGATACATGTACAACCCAGAAGGACTGCTTGTTGGCTTTGGGAGGGGGGAGGAGATCATGTAACCATGGAAAAATATTCTAAATAAAAATTAGAAATAAAATATAGAACAATATGAGTAAATAATAAAACAGATCTGGCACAAAGCTGATGCCCAATATGAAATACTTCAGATCCAGTACACAGAATAGGTAACTGATCAATCTGCAATTCATGCTTGACTAATGCTGAAACTACATGTTTTGCAGTTGATGTTTAACCAGTGCTAACTAGTGAGAAATGCAAGATTTCAGAGTATGAAGGTCTTGTCCTATTACTACCCCTCACTGCCTACTGTCTGACCCATCAGTCATGTTCACCCTACTGTTGTAAAGAGCTTCCCATGCATTCAGAATGTCAGAGGTGATGTTGAGACATCACCAATTTTGGTGTCTTCTCACAGCAGCCACTAAAGTTCTAGTCCTCTCTCCTTTGGTTTTAAAAGGGCAGCCAAGGTAGCGAGGTTTATGGCTATATAGTTTATCTGAGATCAGTGGTTTGTTTTATTGAGATGGTAGCTCGTAAAGTCATGGAATTCTTAGTGAGAGTAAATGTTTTGCATGTTACCAATTTTATTTTGCATTGTATTTTGTTTTATTTCATGCTAACTGTTAGGAAACATTATCAGAATGAATAATTTGTTACAAATAATTTTATGCAGCAAAGTGTATTTTCAGCAATGGCTAGGGAAATATTTCAGTTTTTGGTAGTCATGGGAACTAACGCCTTATTTCCCATAGGCTCCACATATCAACATTCATATTCTTGATTTTTGTGCCATTTTCTAGGAATGTAAATCCTGCAAAAGTTGAGAATTGACTGTATTTAGGAGGAAGTATTATAGTCTGGGCCATTAAATATGGCTGCTTAAACATTTTTATTTTACATTCACAGATCTAGAGTTGAGCCATTGCAGGCCATCTAGTCTAACCTATTCATTTTATCAATAAGGAAACTGAGGTTCAGGGTGGTTTAAGTAATTAACATCAAAAGTCATATAGGAAATGTGTCAAATATGAGCTTTGAATTTAGGTCATCTTCACTAGCAAATGAGTTCTCTTTCATCTGCACCATGTTCCTTAGTGCCTAGCTTCTTAAGGAATAGTTTGACAGACCCATAAGGTTAAACCCCTATAATGCACGACATAATTATGATATGCATCTATGCCCTCTCAGTGAGAAGTCTTTCCAATGAGTTGACAAATTGAAAGACCTTTAAGATAGACTTGCAGAACTTTGTTAATTAGTGGTTTGGGTTTGGGGCCAGGTAGCCATGCAAAAGAAGAAAGATGGAAAAGCTGTTTTATGCCTTGTAAAATGAGCAGACCTTTTGGATAGCTCTGAGGGTGTGTTTTTCCAGTAAAGTTTGAGAGAAGGTGCATTTGGTGTTAATATATACTGTTATACACACAACTGTAATGTATTGTGTATGATTTTGTATGAGACATGGGCAAAGGAGGAAGACTATATTGTTGCTGGCACTTTTGATTATGAGGTGCATTGTTAGAGAAACAAAAGGAAAAATAAAGAACATCTATGTCCAGATTAAGTACTATGTTAAACATTAAATTGGAATGACAAGTTTATGTTATGCATATCTTTTGGTTGATGAGTTTATCAGTATTCATAATGTAATGTCCTAATGAATGAATGAAAACATGCATTTATTAAGATAGAGGAATGGAAATAGAAAGTACCTACTATGTGCCAGGCACTTTCTAGGAGCTCATATTCTGAGGGAGAAAATACATATAGGAGAGTTCAGCTGTAGGGTGACTGGAAAGGCTTAGGGTTCCTAGGATGCATTAGCAAGTCATATGGCAATGCCTAGAGGCCTAGAGGGTATGGTGACAAGACAGATGGTAAGAGCCAATGAACCACAGAGCAGATGGAAAGGTCTGGTGCTCCTTTAGCTTTTTTAAAAATTCAACTGTTCTTATTTCCAAGTTCAAATTCTCTCCTTCCACAACCTCCATCCCACAATGAAAATAAAACCATGTAGAGCTGAACAAAACTAATCCCACGTTGGCCATATAATTTTATAAAAATCACATGCTTCAATCTGCTCTCTGAGCCCATCATCTCTTTGGAAGTAGAGAGCATGTTTCATCTTCAGTCCTCTGGAATTGTGGTTGGTCATTTTGTTGATCACAACTTCTCAGTGCTATTTTATAATAGCATTGTTATCATATGAATTGTTCACTTGGTTCTGCTAACTTCACCTTGCATCAGTAAATATGTCTTCTCAGTTTTCTGTGAAACCACTCCCTGCATTATTTCTACACAATAATCTGTCATATTCATAAATCAGAAGTTGTTCAATCATTCCCCAATTGATAGGTACCTCCTCAAATTCCAATCATTTCTACCACAAAAATAACTACTGTAAAAGTTTTTGTACATATGGTTCTTTTCCTCCTTTCTTTGATTTCTTTGGATTTATAGACTTACTAATGGTATCTCTGGGACAAAGGGCGTGCACAGTTTAATAGCTTTTTGGGAATAGTTCCAAATTGCTTCCCAGAATCATTGGATTATTCATAATTAAGTGGTCTTTTATTTTACCAAAACAAATGTAGTTGATGAATCTCTATTAATGGGCAGTGTTGAGGGGACTATCCTATCATACAAGTGGAAAGAAGGGAGTAGATGCAAAAGTTGGAGTAGAGTGATTTCTCTCCCACAGAGGTAGGGCTTGTGAATGGAAGAAGTAAGGGGGAGAGAAAAAAGGAGTCTGCATCTAGCCATACCTATCTAGAATCTCTTCAAACATATCTTTCCCCTAGAAAAGATAAAATATTTGTAAAATAAACATGATTTGTGGGCATCAATATCGCTTACAAAGGGAAGAATCTATACAAGTCTTTTTGATAGGAAGTTTTGGTTGAGTTAAATCTTGAAGGAAATCAGGAGTTCCCAGAGGCACAGGTAAGAAGGGAAGGAACAGCAAATATGGGAAAGAGTTCACATAAAGCACAGAGGTGGGAAACGGAGTTGGAAGGAAACTTAGAGGTCCTTTGGTCCATCTTCCTCATTTTAAGGATGAATAAGTTGAGTCCCTAAAGGAGTTAAGTGACTTGCCAAAGATCCCACAGGTAGTAAAATCTGCTCCAAAGCTGATTGTACCTCTGGTCACATGTAGACTGAGAGGTCTATCCTGAACCCCATCTTCTACACCCAATTGCTACTACTCTCACTGTTGCTCACCCCCACCCTGACAAAATTACTATTTATATTTTATCCTTATGTACAGAAGAGGGCCCTAGATATAGTGAGATCTCATGGGATGCAAAGCCCCACTTGTATGGAGAGCTGTTCTCCCCTCCCCATTGGTATTAAGGGGCTAAATACAATAATAGTAATAATAACAATAAAAATAAGTAATTCTTGAGGATAGGTTTCCAATGCCCCATAAGGGAAGGGATAAGGAAACAGGCATTCTATAGAACCTACTATATGTTAGGCACAGTGCTAAACACTTTACATCATTTAACCCTCACAATAACTATCAAAGATGTCATCATCCTCATTTTTATAGGTAAGGAAACTAAGACAGAGATGAGGTTAAAACAGGGTTGCCTAGTTAGTAAGTGTCTGAGACCAGATTTGAGACTGGTCTTCCTGACTTCAATCACCAGGACTCTGTGTGCCTGCTAGCTGCCTCTACCAAAGAGAGAGAGACAGACCTTTGAGTCCCCAATAAATGGGTTTGGAATTCGAAGGCAAATTCCACTTGTTCCTTTTGACATCAGAAATGAATCAACAGGCTATCCGATTTCATCCCGTCCTTCTCTTCCCTCCGAGGAAAAGAGATAGGTGTCCCTCAGACCAAGAAGGTGGTTTGGGGGAGTACTTCAGGCAGAAGAGTGCAAGGCAAAGCATTGGGCTCAGCTGAATGAGATATGGATGAACCTTCCTTCACCTCTGCTACTCAGCAGCCAAGTGATGGTGATAGGAGGCTGGGTGACTAGGACAGAACTGGGTTCATAGGCAGCAGTGATTTAATAAAAAAAGGAACCCCGAAGCTGGAGTTATAGAAGACTTCTAGTTAAATGTTCTTATCATTTGCTGGATTTGGGGCTTCAGTTCAGAAGCCTTGTAAAATGAGGAGATTGAGCTAAATCATTTCTAAGGTTTCTTCAAGCTCTAAATTCCACCAAATTGCTCCAAATTCTAGTTTCTAATTTATTAGAACTTAAAAACGGAAGGGATCTTAATCATCATCTTGACCAGGGATGCTTAACCATTTTTGTTGACCTCTTCTCAGAATGTTTTTAAATGCATAAGATAGAATGCATAGGATTGTAAAGGAAACTGATTATATTAAAATATAGTCATAAAAATATTTACAAAAAACAAGTTCCCAGACCCAAGGTTAAGAAGCTCTGATCTAGTCCAGGCTGCTCCTTCATCCCCAGTAAATATGTGAGTTCCTTGAGCTATTTCAAATATTGTCTTTGCATTCCCAGCATCTAACGCAATGCCTTGCAAATAGTATATACTTAATAAATGCTTGTTGAACCTTTTAAGCCACTTGTGGGGTAATAATTTTCTCAACCTTGGTTCAGAGATTGGTTTGGGATGAAAAAGACTAGGGCAGAGTTCATAAAGTCCAAAGGGAAAAAATGATAACATAATGGGATTTTAGAGGGTTAGAGTAAGCATGGAGGTAGTCCCTGTAAAAGGTGAAGACTGTCATAGACCCCCCACAAATGGAAGTGGGGGGGAAAGTTCCTGAGAACCAAGCCATGGACAGCGATAGACTATGTACTGACAACCACTAGGGGGCACCTAGAAACTACATACCTTGACTGGATGGAATCCCACATCCTTTTGCTGACCATGCTGGAAAATTCTGAATTGTTATCCCTCCAGCCTCCTTCTCTGGCTTCTGTTCTTCTATCCCCACCCCTTCTGTCATATAAATATGTTTTCTGCAACCTCTTCTATCCTAAGCACCATCCCACTTTCTTCTTTCCACATATTTCCTAAGGCCACAGAAAATTATTCAAAGATCCATACACAATTGAAGAATATGCCTTGGTCCAGGAATCAGAAGACCTGATTTCTAGCTTTAGGTTTTCCATGTACTTGCTGAGGGACTCTGGGCAGTCACTTTTTTCCTCTCAGTCTCATTTTCTCCATCTATAAAATGTATTTGTTTGTGGGTTGAAGTTGGGCTAGATAATCTCAAAGATCTCTTCTGCTCTGATATTTTATGGATGGTTGTTAAAATCCTGGGTGTGTAAGGATGGTGGTAGTGGAGATACCAAGAGATCCAAATATAATAACAGGATACTTTGGACCCTCCATGGAACTACCCGGAACCTGTTCCCTACTTTGGACATGATTCTCCCCAACTATGCCCTAGATCTCTAATTTGATTCCTTTTCATGTGAATTTTTGGCTTTGGGCACTTTCTTCTTGTACTCTGACCTTTGGACCCTAATATATCTCATCTTCACCTTGGACAGACAATTTTTTAACTCTAGGCAGCTGCCTCTATTGCTTACCTTGACCTTTACTGACATCTCTATCACAAGGTTCACATTTTTCAAAGTCTTTACAATGAGGATTCTTATTCTGATACACTAACACAGAATTTACAGCCCCTTCCCTAATGACAATAATAAAGACCCCATATGCATCAAAATATTTATATTAGCACTTTTGTGGTAGCAAAAAACTGGAAGTATAATATATCTGTGCCATAAAAATGAATGTAGAGAAGCAAAGAAAGATTTATGTTAACTGATGCAAACGGAAATAAGCAGAACCAAGCAAACACTATAAACAATGACTACAACAAAATAAGTGGAAAGAACAAGAATAAATCAGTAGTGAATGTTATGAAATTATAATGTTCAAGCTTGGTTTGGCCTTACAAAAGAGATAGGAGAAGACATCACCTCTCCTTGTTCCTTTGCAGAAGTGGGAGACCATGGGTGTGAAACAGAATCTTTTTTATATGTTTACTAGTTTTAAAAACTGTTTTTTCTTTGTTTCTTCATGTTTTATTTTAAAGGATGGCTATCTAAAAGGGAATGGGATGGGAAAGAATACAGTGGGAAACAAAAGACATAATTTTAAAAAATAAATCCCTCTTCTATTGATGGGGAAGGTACAGGACCAGACTGGGGAGGAAGGCATCACCTGGGAGAAAAAAAGATTCTGGAGTGCCTATGGGGATGGAATGGGACATCAAGGAAGGGAAGGACAACTCTGTTCTTTGTTGTTCACATCCATCCAGCCCCCTCATTCACCCCTAACTATAAAATCAAGATTAATATCGAATATAACAAGATTTGAGCTGTATAGAGATGGCCACCTTAGTCTTGCCCTGTGTGTATGAAGTAGGGAAGAGCTAACTTGATGGTGTGTCTCTTACAACCCCCTTTTTAGGACAAATTGAAAAGGGACTTTAAAAAAAAATTTTAAGAACAGAATCCCCATTTCCATGTTGGAGTTTTTGAACAATTGTTTAGAAACTTATTGAGTAAAGCCCAAGTAATTCAAACAATGCGGGTGGTGAAGGAAGACATTCTGAATTAGTTGACTTAAAAAAATATGTTTGGAAGTTTTAGTGGATTTCAAACTCAGTATGATTTGACAGTGTGACATGAGAGCTAACAAAGCAAATGTTATCCTAAATTGTAGTAGGAGAGGCTGTGTGGAAGTGATCATTCTACTTTACTGTGTCCAGGTTAGTCCATTCTAGAACAATGTAGCCCCTGAATATCTAAGAAGCCAATAGGCAATCTAGAGTCCATCTAGGAAGACAGTGATGCCTTGAGGTGATGAGAGGCCAGTAGAGTGTGATATGCAAGGATCCCTTGAAGAAACTGATGCTATTTAGCCTGAAGATAAGCAGATTTCAAGGGGACATGATAGCTAGTCTTCAGGTATATACAGGAGAAATCATATTTGTTTTGCTTGGCTTTCAGATGGCAGAAAAAGGGGAAATGAGTAGAAATTGCAGAAGTAGAAAAGAAAAGCTCCCTAATACTTTGTTGCTGTTCAGTCATGTCCAACTCTTCATGACCCCATGGACCACAGCTATCCATGGAGTTAACTTGGCAAGGATACCAGAGTGGTTTGCCATTTCCTTCTCCAGTGGATCCTTTTGTCAGGCAAACAGAGTTAAGTGACTTGCCCAGGAAAACATAGCTAGGAAGTTCTGAGGGCAGATTTTAATTCAGGTCTTTCTGACTCCAAGCCCAGTCCTCTATCCATCCACTGAGCCATCTACCTATCTTTATCTCTAATCAGTCCTTTAAGCAACTGCAAAAATAATCTTAAAACACAAGACTGGCATATCAGACATCTCAGGTGTATAGTGATTAGAGTTGTGGTCTTGGAATCAGGAAGTCCCGAGTTCAAATCCAATCCTAGACACTAAACTAGCTGTGGAAGCCCAAGCATGTTATTTAACCTCTCAACCTCAGTTTCCTTATCTTTAAAATGTCACCTGCCACAGGGAGTTGTCCTGAGGATCAAGTAAGAAAATATCAAGCACTGTACAAACCTTAAAGTTTAAACTGGGGTTCAAATCTATTCTCAGACCCTTCCTAGCTGTGAGACTCTGGGCAAGTCACTTAATCCCAGTTGCCTAACTCTTACCACTCTTCTACCTAGGAACCAATGCTTGTATGTATTCTAAGACAGAAGGTGACGGTTTTAAAAAATAATAATCTTCACCAGCTCCCTAATAAAAGGCAAACCTGTCAGCCTGGCATTGAAGGTCTTCCACAATGCCTCCAACCTTATCTGTCCAATCTTATTTTGCATTTTTATTTTTCCACACATTCAATTTCAGTGAATTGGACTTCTAATACTTCCTTTTGTATCTCCCATCTACCTCTGTGCATTGAGAGAAATCATAATAGAATGGAAAGAATATATTTCTGGTATAAGAAAATGTTTTCCTGACTCCAGGCCCAGTGCTCTTAACCAGTGAGCAACAGATGCCTCTCCCAAATATTTAGCTCCCTTCAAAGATAAAATGGGGCTACCTCCAAAAGCAGCCGGTGCCCTTTCACTCTAGCTCCTTGACATATACTGGGTTACCCACTCAGAGTCAGTTCAGATGAGCTGTATCTGAATCCTGACCTTGTCCCTTTATCTCTGTAGGACCTTGGACAAATCACTTAGCTTCTCTGTGTTTTAGTTTCTTCATTTGTGAAATGAATTGGACTAGAGATTTCACGAATTTGTACAAATTGACCCTCCTGCCTAAACTAGTCTTCTACAACTCTACTTTTCTTTTCTTTAAATCCTTATTTTTTTGAGACTTATCTAAAGTTCTGTTTCCCATCAGCCTTCATTCCTCTGTTATTGCTCTTTATCACCTCAAATAACCTTGTATTTACTTTCTTGTTTATTTATTTTAATATTCCCCCTTCCCCCAGCAGCAAAATGGGAGCTCTTTGAGAATATCTCTTTGTAATCATTTCTAGGACAATATTTTGCACCCAACTGGCCTTGAATCAATGTCTGTGGAAGTGGATTCCTATCAATTAGAGCTTTCTAAATAGAATACCAGGGCTGAGGGGCAGTGAGTCCAACTTCACTAGAAGTCTTCAAGCAATGGATGGCCAACTACTTATCTGGTGATGTTTGTAGAGGATATGGTCAGGTATGATTTGGGTGAGTGAACCTGCAATAGAAAGTAGAAAGAGAAGTTTTTGACTAGACTGCATCAGCCCCATCATAGTTTTACCCAAATACCAACTTTCTCTGCCCATGTCAAGAGCCTAGCTTCTCATGTATTCTCTCCTATGATTCCTAGAGTGCCACCCAGGGGGAGGCTGAAGTATGAGCTTCATAGAGTTAGGGAGCAACATTCAGGGCTATAGCAATGAGCTCACAACCACACACTTGGCAGATAGGGCACTAGGCCAACAAAACTAGGCACAAAGGGCTCTGGACATTTGGGGTACCAGGCAATTCAGCTAGGATCTAGTATGTGCCTACTTTGTGCTAGGAACAGTATTAGATACTGAGGAAGACACAAAGCTGAAAAAGGGAAAGATCCCTACCAAGAAGTTTATGATCTAGAAGAAGAATGAGACATGGACACAGATAACTTTAATGGAAAATGACTAAGTTCCTAGGAGTGATCAAACAGTGAATCTCTCTTAGTGTGAGGGAACAAGGAGGGTGTGAAAACTGACATGAATAAAATAGCCCCCAAGTTGGGTCTTTAAGGAAAAGAAATCTGGTGTGCAAAGAAAGATGTCATCAAAGGTAGGACCTGATTTGTGAACAGAAAACTGGTTGGCTGGAGAGCTGTAAAGATAGGTTAAAGATAGATGGTGAAGAGCTTTGAATTGATATTTTATTCTGAGACAATGGGGAGACCGATGTATTAGAGTCAGGGAGGGTCTAGGTCAGCGGTTCTCAACCTCTCAATCTGTAGCAATGAGAATACATAATGCATATCAGGTAAATAGTTCCATTCCAAATCATAACTGTAGCAAAATTAGTTTTGAAGTAGCCACCAAAATACTTTTTTGGTTTGGGGTCACTGCAACATGAGGAACTGTATTTCGGGGGTCACACGATTAGAAAGGTGGAGAACCACTGGCCTAGGTGATTAGGCAATTGACTTTGTGAGTGATGTGAAGGCTGGATTAAAGGGCAAAGAGTTCAGTGAGGAGGCCGCACTAACAATCCTTTACTCCCGAACAAACTAGGTGAGGAATGTTATGGAATATTTCTGTGCAATAAAGAGTGATGATTATGAAGAACTAACTTGGAGAAACTTGGAAAGACTTGGATGAAGAGAGAGTAAAGAAGAACCAAGAGAAAATACAAAAATTTACTATAGGGGGCAGTTGGATGGCTCTGTGGATTGAGAGCCACGCCCGCCTAGAGACGGGAGGTCCTAGATTCAAATTTGTCCTCAAACACTTTCTAGCTGTGTGACCCTGGATAAATTGCTTAACCCCCACTGCCTAGCCCTTACTACAATACTATGTTTTGGTTCCAAGGTAGAAGGTAAGGGTTAAAAAAAAATACTATAGTGAAAACACTGGAAGACAAGAAGTCTGCTCAAATACAACAGATGATACCATATTATCTGAGCTTTAAGATATACCCCTCCTTTCTGTTATCAACAGATTGTCAGGGGGAAATTGCTTAGTAGGGCAGTTTGGGTGTTTTGAAGGAAGTGTCTGGTGTTTCAAAACAAAATATTTCAGTATATTGAAAAAAGTATAATACTCTGAGTAATTGGAGAATAAACTAGAATGGTTGCAGTTGAAATGGAAACTTTAAAGAACTACATGGGGTTTTTTTTCCAACCAATAACGTACCCTCCCCTCTTAAGACTACCTATCTTTCATGCCTTTAATATAGTGCCTTTTCATCTACAGGTCCAAATGTCTATTTCTTCCTCTTTCAGTGTTCAGTTCACATCTTACAGGAAACTCTTAATGGCCCCTCGACAGTTTTCTTCTAATTTCTCAAACTGCCTCTCCCTTTGGCTCTTCACTTCCAGCTTCTTATCCGGTTATTGTATTAATTTATGTACCTTTCATCACACCTCCCCCCCCCCCCCAGCCCCTGTGAACTCTTTTAGGCCAGGGACTGAGTTCTTACTCATCGTGTAGAAAGTTATCCTGCACATAGAGGGATTTAAATATTTGCTGAGGTGAAATCAGGTAAGGATGGGAAAGATATTTCAGGGGTAAAGATAAATCAAAATTGACAGTGTCGTCAGAAGATTTCTCTGAATTGGCAGTCAGGATACACAGGACACTGGACAGGAGCACTTTGAGACTAATACACAGTGATCTAGGCTTGTGGGGCTCAGAATGGATGGAAGGAAATTGGATGCATTGTTTGGACAGGGGAAGAAACCTTAGAGTAAGGGATTAGAACCTCTAAGGGTAGGGTCAGGTAGGTAGGGTGGGCTGGAAACACACAGCCACTTTGATCCATCGAGATTTTTTCTTAATCTTGGGGAAGGGGGGCGTTCATCAGAGCTCTAGGGAGGGCTCTGGACTCTACCCTTAGTTCTACTAATGGATGGCACGGCATTATCTGCCTCTGCCCCCCAGTCTGTCTTCCGAGGTGCACGCACACCTGACCACGTCCTCGTTCCTTCCCCCTCCCCGTTAAGTAGACCTCTCGGCTAGCCTTCTTCCCCATCTCTAGAGGATGCTTCCCTTTCCGCACCCCCTCCCAGGCGCCCCGCTACCCAGCACCAAAGGCACAGTTGCCCGGTGGCCTCCCCCTACGCAGAGGGGCCGGAGCCTGGGATGAAGAAGAGGAGGGGGACCGGGCGGGGCGGGGCGAGGGTTAGGGGCGGCGCGCACAGCCCCCTCCCTGGAGTCCTGAAATCTGCTTCTGATTTCCGCGGGGAGACTGCGGCCGCCCCTCCTCCTTCTCCCCCACCCTCAGTTCTCCGGCCCCCCTTCCCCGCTCCTCCTTTAGCACAAACTCAGCTCCCCGCCCCCTCCCCCACCTCCGAGGCTCCCCCTCTTCCCTAACCCCCTACTTCCCCTCCCTCCCCGCGCGGTCTCAGCTCCCCCCTCCCCCAGCTGCCCGCTTTCCCTCCCCGCCCTCTCCCGGCTCTTGAAGCAGCTGGGCTGGACTGGGCTGGGCTGGGCTGGGGAGGCTCGGAGGAGACTGCCGAGGGACCAAGGCGAAGGGAGGGAGGGAGGAGGAAGGGTGCGAGCCCCAGACCCGCCCTCGGGGGCTCAAGGGAGATCCGTTTGGGCCCCCGCCCCCCCCAACCTGCCTCTGGTGAGTCCGACTTGCGGCTGCAGCGGCAGTAGCGGCTGAGGGCACGAGGGGGTGGGGGTGGGCGTGGGCTTGGGCTTGGGGGGCTCTTGTCATCTCTTCCCCTGCTCTCACGGCGAGGCTAGGGGAAGAAAAAACTTTTCTTTTGCTTTGACCAGGGCGTGTCCCCCCAATCGTCTCCGGCCCCTCCCATTCTCTCTCCCCCACTTTTCTCCCGCTCCCGCCCACGTCTCGGTCTGTCTCCGGGTCTCTGTCTCTCGGTGTCTCTGTCTTACTGTGTCTCCGTTTTCCGGTGTGTCTGTGTTTCTGCCTTGCTGTGTCTGTTTCCCTGAGTCTGTCTCTGTGCTTCTGACTGTTCCTCTCCGCTCCCCGGTCCGTCTCTCTTGCTGTGTCTGTCTTTCTCCCTAGGTTTCTTGTGTCTCCATTTGTCCCTTCGTTACCTCTCTCCCTTGGTTTTGCCTCTTCCTTACTGTGCCTCTTTCGCCTCTGTCTCTCTTGGCTTGTTGCATGTCTCCATTTCTGCCTTTGGCTTGCCGTGTCTCAATTCGTGTTTCTCTTTTTGTCTGTCTGTATATCTCTGTCCTTGTCCCCCCCCAACCAGCCACCCACCCACCCACATGTCCTGTCTTGTCAGTATGAAGCTCCCATCCCGGTTCCAGGGGCTGCGACCTAGGAGGGTGTACCTGATATAGGGAGCCCCCCTCCTCTGACCTTCCCCCTCTAACCTCCTTCCTAGCCCTGATCATGTCCTGCCCACTCAGCCAGACCCCCTTGGGGACCAGGACCATGCTGGGCCCAATGTTGTGGCTCCTGGCTGCCTGGATGCTGGCTCCAGTGTTGAGTGCTAGCCCACAGGTCCCAACAGACCCCTGCTATGATGAGGCAGGAGCCCCACAGCGCTGTATACCAGAGTTTGTTAATGCAGCCCTGGGGCGGGAGGTGCAGGCTTCGAGCACAGACCCCCGGCAGGCCCACCCCGCAGCCTTCCTGACAGATGCAAGTGCAGCCGCTGACCGTACCTGCTGGCGCTCAGAGACACTGACTCGGACACCATTAAATGTGACACTGACCCTGCCTCTGGGCAAGGCCTTTGAGGTAGTCTACGTGAGTCTGCACTTCTGCTCCTCAAGGCCCGACTCTGCCGCCGTCTTCAAGTCCCAGGACCACGGCCGAAGCTGGTCACCACTGCGTTTCTTCTCTTCACAGTGTAACCGAGTATACGGTAGGCCAAGCCGAGCTATGGGACAGGCCCCTGCCCAGGCCTCTTTGGGCTCCGTAGTTCCTCGAGGTCCTGAAGCACTTTGTTCTGAGCCTCCACCAAGAACTGGTCCCCTTCTAGCCTTCAGCATGCAGGATGGGCTCCCACCTGGCCAGGACTTGGACTCTAGTCCTGTGCTCCAGGACTGGGTCACAGCCACAGACATCCGTGTGGTGCTCAGCAGGCCAGTGGGACCAAGGGCTGCGGAGGGTGGGGTTGTGGCACCCTATGTTTACTCTGTGGGTGAACTCCAGGTGGGTGGGCGCTGCAAATGCAATGGACATGCATCTCGCTGTGTGGTGGACACCCAGGGCCGGCTGGTGTGTGACTGTAGGCATGGCACTGAAGGCCCGGATTGTGAGCGATGCAAGCCTTTCTACTGCGACCGGCCCTGGCAGCGGGCCACCGCCCATGAGGCACACGCCTGTCTGGGTGAGGCAAACATGCCATGCCATGCATATCCAGCCCCAGTTCCACTCCTGGGAGGGGGACCCTTAAGAGCATTCTCTTTGGTCTGAGTCCCACAAGCTCCTGACTGCATGACTTCCTGAGCCCTTCTCTCTTTTACTGACTCATTTAACAAACCTCGGTGCTGGGCCCTGTGACTTCCCAGCCTTGACCTTCCCAGGAAAAGCTTTTAGGGAGATGAACAGTAAGAGGAGTCCCCCTGGCTTATCCTATCCCTGCAGCCTCCCCAACCTGCTCCTTCTGCCCCCCCCCCCCCCCAGCCTGCCTTTTATCTCGTCCCTGCCTTGTCTAACCCCTGGATCCTTAGTGTTCGTCTACCTTTTCTTCCATGTCTCCCAATACCTCCAGCCTGTTCCTGTAATGGTCATGCTCGTCGATGCCGCTTCAACATGGAGTTGTACAGGTTGTCAGGGCGGCGCAGTGGGGGTGTTTGCCTCAATTGCCGACATAATACAGCAGGGCGGCACTGCCACTACTGTCGTGAAGGTTTCTACCGTGACCAAACCCGGGTCCTGAGCCACCGCCGTGCCTGCAAGGGTAAGACTTCATCCTAGCTCCTGACTATATTTTCTGAGGCTCCAACTCCTGAAGCCCATTACTGGGCCCAGACCCCTACCCTTGACCTCCAACCTTGACTAACCTTTTGCTCTAACCTCTAGCCCTGACCCCCAGCCCCTGCCCTGCTGGCCTTGCCCCCACCCCAGGGGCTTCAGCCTGCAAGGGTGAGACTATCTCTTACTCCGATATGTCTAGCCTGTGACTGTCACCCTGTTGGAGCTGCTGGCAAAACCTGCAATCAGACAACTGGTCAGTGCCCATGCAAGGATGGGGTGACAGGCCTTACTTGCAACCGCTGTGCCCCTGGCTTCCAGCAGAGTCGTTCACCTGTCGCACCATGTGTCAGTGAGTGATCACCCACATACCTTTCTGTCCCTGAATAATTCCAAGGACCCACATCCCTTGAGCTCCCTCAAATCCTTTTGCTTCTTACGTCAACGAGTGACTCAGGCACTTATGCCTCCCAGGCCCCAGATAGTGACCTAGGTTCCCATATTTTAATGTCTCATAGACCCCCAGAAATCATCTGTTAGTGGCTCAGACTCCCAGTCTCTCCAATCTTTCTCCAGGCTCCCAAAGAGCCTTTGGGCCTTTGAATTAGTGACTGACACCAGAGCCTACAGAATCCCTAAAAACCCTCCTGCCCCCCAGCCTTCTTCAGGAGGTTCTGAGAATCCGCTCAGGTTCAGCTTTCTTCCCCTTCCCCTAGAAATTCCAGCTATGGTACCCACAGGAGTGACCAGCACTGTGGCCCCCGAAGGTAAGTGAGAGAAAAGGGATTTAGAGGGGATTTGTGGTGAGGAAACTTGCATGGATAGATTGGAGGTTCAGAGAAGGGGGGGATAAGGAGGAGTGGGGAAGAATATGAGACTTGGATCCTTAAAGTTCCGTCCTGGCCCCCCAGATTGTGACTCTCATTGCAAACCAGCCAGAGGGAGCTACAGGATCAACCTGAAGAAATATTGTGGAAAAGACTATGGTACCAACCCCTTCCAGCACCGTGTCCCCTTCACACTCACACATGAGTTGCCTCTGCTTCTCCTGGCACTGACAGCCCCCAGCACAAACACCCTTCCTCAGCTCTATCCATCTCACTCTTCGGACCCTCAAAACCCAGACTCCACCCTAAACGTTGGCCCTGCCCACTCCTCACCCACCCTCAAAATTGGCCTCTCTCCCGAGCACACATTCTCCTCCTTTTCCTCTCCGATCCCCGTTCCTCCTGACTCCTCGGTCCAGTTCCCTAAGAATCCAACCCCAGTCTTGGTCCCGCCCATTTTAAAAATCCACCCCAATCCTATTTCTCCTGCACATTGCTTAACATTCCCAGTCCTGTTCCCTTTCCCTGCTTGGTCCCCCAACCCTAGCCTTACCCAGCCTCATCTACAGGCCCGGCTCCAGCCAGCACTAGCTCCGCCCTAGGCCCTTTTCTTCCCCGCCCCCGCCCCCTCCCCCACCCCCCCGTTCCGCCCACTCTGTGCAGGCTCCTCTCCAGACCCCTCTACCACGTGATATGACGACTCCTTCTCTCCCCCACCCCAGCGGTGCAGGTGGCAGTGGGTTCAGCTGAGGCGGTTGGTGCGTGGACGCGCTTCTCCGTGGCCGTGGTGTCCGTGTACAAGAGCGGTGAAGAACGCGCGAGGCGCGGGGAGAGCGTCCTTTGGGTTCCCGCGCGGGACCTGGCGTGTCGCTGCCCACGCGTGCACCCGGGGCACAGTTACTTGATCCTGGGCGGGACAGGACCGGGAGCTGGTGTTGGGGAGCGGGCGGGTCTTACCGCCGGGCGGGGCAGTCTGGTTATCCCCTGGCGGGATGCTTGGGCTCGGCGGCTGCGGAAATTGCAGCGGCGGGAGCGGCAGGGACGCTGTGGAGGGGCTGCCTGACAGGGAAGGAAGGGAGGGCATCAAAGGGGTCACAGGTGAGGAGGGGCGCCGCTTAGGAACGTGTAAGTAAGCAGGTGTGCGTGTGAGGGCACAGAATAGGAGAAAGGGGAAGAGAAGGTATAAGGGTTTGAGGCCCTAGGATAATGGGCCAGGACCTTGGAGAGAGGGAGCCCTCACCCGGAAACCCTGCCTGTAAATACTGTAAATACCTCGACCGCCGGCGGTCTTGGTCCCGCTGTGTGGTCCTTCTTATGTATCTGTCCTTGAGTCATTGTATTGAGATCTGTATCACTGTATCAGTAGCTGTATCACTTTATGTATAGCTATATTGCTGTATCCATTGCTGTACTGATCCCTGTATCGATGTATCCATCGCCATGTCATTGTGTCTAGTGTCATCTGTATCGCCGCCATCTCCTCCGGACTCTACCTCTGCTCCTCTCCCTTATCGAGTCTTACATCCCCAGAGGAACCTTAGGGGTCATCAGTTCCGACCTGTAATCCCTACAACATCCCTGGCAAGTGGCCATTCAGTTAAAGACCTTTAATGATAGAGTGCTCAATATTTTCCTAGTCTGCTTATTCCATATTGGACAACTGTAATTGCTAGGAAGTTTGTCACTCTCCTCCCACCTCCATCCCTTTATACAGAGCCTTAATTTACCTCTCCAATTGTCACTTGTTAGTCTTAGGTGACTAGGTGGCAAAGTGCATAGGGCAAAGGCATTGGAGTCAGGAAGACATAAGTTGGAATCCTACATCAGAACCTTTATGATTTCTATAACTATGGAAAAGTGACTTGACTGTTTTATGCCTCTGTTTCCTCATCTGGAAAAAGGAGAAATGACACTTGCCTGACAGGGTTTTGTGTGAGGAGTAAATGAATTAATATGTGTAAAAAAAACATTGCTATTAGTTCTCTCCTAGCTTAGAGGATATAAAAACGGGGTTTAAAAAATGAAAGTAATCTAGTCCAACCCTCCCATTTTACAGATAAGAAAACTAAGCTTCAGAAAGGCATAATTTAATAAAATATGAAGGCAAGATTTGAACCCAGTGCTCTTTCCATTGCATCAAGCTGCTGAGATTTGAACCTAGGTCTTCTGAATTCCAAACCCAAGTATCTCTTCTGGGTCTAAGCAAAACAAACTCTTTTTGACATTTCATAGAATATCAGAATTGGAAGACCTCTCAAAGCCCACCTAGTTCATCCCTGAGCAAGAATCTCCTCTGCAATATAAACAATACAAATTCATCCTGATTTTGCTCTAAGACTTTCACTGAACATTAAGCCATACCCCTAAGGCCACTCATTTTATTCTCTGGTTTCTAAATTATTACACTATTTTAGAAGCTAGCTGCCATGTGCTCTCTTCCCTACTAAATTTTTTTGATATTCAGATTAAAGTACTAGTTATTAATATAATTTTGGTTCCTCTCCAACTAATTAATATCCCTCCTTAAATATGACATCAAGAACTGACCACAGTACTCTGAATGTGATCTAACAAGAGAATTTGGTGGAATTATAATTACCAATGTAGCCTAAATTCACATAAGTTTTTTGTGGCTACCTTGTCACTGTTTTCTACTAAACTTGAAGTCAACTAAAACCTCCAGGTCCTCTTCCAATTAATAACTGTCTAATCATGATATCTATCCCCATCTTAAAACTCATGCAGTTGATTGTTTTTAACCTAAATGTAGAACTTTATATTTAACCCATTTACATTTAATCTTAATTCTATTCACTCCATTTTCCCAACCTGTCAAGATCTCTGGTTTTCATGTCTATCAGTGTATTATGTATTCATTCCGGATTTCTGTCATCCTCAGATTTTACAAGCATGTCATCTAGGACTCTGTACAAATCACTTTTAAAAAAATGTTTATTAGAACAAATTAAAGAAAAGAACCCTACAGTATTCCATTAGATACATACTTCCAGGCTGAGATCTACCCATTAGTCACCACTCTTTTAGCCAAGTTTTCAACTATTTGTTTATCTATCTAACTATATTATCATTTAGTCTACCTTGTAGACTATTCATCTTGTACATGTGATCATCATGAAAAAAATTTGTTTCATCTTGCTGAAATCCAAGTATAATGTGTGCAGGGAGTTCCCTTGTTCTAACAGTCTAGTCTTGGTGTGGCCCTATGATTTTGTCAGCTTAGGGAGCTCCCAAAAGAATTTCCTATAGTCAGTCAAATAGCATTGTCACTACTATGTATCAGGCTAAGTAGTAGGAAGAAAAGATGGCAAAAGAAAAGGCAAAAAAACCCAGTTCCTGTTCCCAAGGACCTTAGTTTCTCTAAAGGGGAAGACAGTATGCAAACAACTCTGTACAAACAAGATCTATACAGGATAAATAGAAGTTAACCAATAGAGGGGAAGCACTAGTATTAATGAGTATCCAGAAAGGCTTCTGGCAGAAAACAGGTCTTTAGCTGGGGCTTAAAGCCTGAGAGAGAAGTCAAATTAATGGATAAGGAAGGAAAGTATTCCAGCTATGGGCAAGAGCCAGTGAAAATTCAAAGAACCAGGAAATGGAGAGTCTTATCCCAGGAAGAGCAGAGAGGTACCTATCAACAATTTATAATCTTAGAGTCAATTGAGCAATTAAGGTTAAGTCACATAACCAGTCAGAGACAAGGCTTAAACTGTTGTCTTACTGACTCTGAGGCCTGATCTCTATCCATTATAATATGCTACTACTAAAATCTAGTCTAGTAACCCTGTCAAAAAAAAGAAATGAAGCTAGATTGGCAAGTCTTATTCTTGGTGAAGCTATTCTGGTTTAGTAATTATAGATTCATTTCCGAAATACTCAAAAACAAGGACAAATTCTTAGCCCTAGTGTCCTTTGGTCACTTTCTTGTTCTACTTTCCTTACCTTTGGAGTGACATCTATCGACTCTTGGGATAATTCAGTGCTTAAAAAGTGTCCAGTAGGACAAAGTCTGGGCACATCTAGAACTGTTATTGGAAAAAGGGGAGGGCATGTACCATCTCCAGATGTAGACCAGGGAACATCTAGCCATGTCTTTCAACCTATATGCCTCATTCCAATAAAAAACTTTAAAGGAAGCACAGAATTTTAAGCAAATTCCCAAACACACACCTCCAATCTATTCTCCCTTAGTGCATCTCTTGTGTCTATTTCTGTGTCTCTCTTTGTATCTCTCTGGGTCTCTTCCTTCTTTTCCATCTCTGTCCAAATCATTCTGTGATAAGTGGCTCCCCATGCAGCAGCCTAACATCCCTTGAATGTCCAAGGTCATTGTGGTCTCTGAAGACACTATAATTGCTGTGGGCACTTCAGAGACTGTGGTCACTACAAACACAATAAGCATTATGGGCATTGTGGTCATACAAACACTCTCTTCTCCATAGATGTGGTCACTAAAGAAACTGCTTACTTCAAGCATTATGTTCCCTATGGGCAATGGTCAGTGGTTATTTTCAGCAAATTCTTTTATGATGATTAAGAGGGAAACGCCAGTGAAGGATAATGGAAACAGAAACAGATTAGGTGATAGATCTTCAGTGGCTCTCTATGGCCCATGAAATAAAGTATAAATTCTAGATCCCCATCCTCTTCAGACTGGCTTCAACCTACCTTTCGAGCCCTATCTCATATTTTCTCCTTCACATAATCTTTCCAGGCAAATTTGCTGTCCCCAAATCTAGTCCTGCTCATTCTCAGCTTATGCCTTTGCTCATGTGATATATTGTATTCCTATTCTTGGAATGGAGTTTCTTTCTGTTGAAATTCTTCTCCTTTAACACATGATTTGGTAACATCTCCTTCATGAAGCCTTCCCTTATGCTACTAATCTTCAGTTGACTTTCTCCTCAAATTTCCCATAGTGCTTTGTCTAGACCTCTCTTTTAGCACATACCACACTTATACTCCTACATGACTGGGTGAATTTTATTTCTCTTATTAATCAACCAACAAACATTTATTAAACACCTACTTTGTTCCAGGTTTTGTGCTAGGTACCACAAAGACAAAATAAAAATGGAGGTCCTTGGCAATAGAATGTGCCATATTCACTTATCCTACCTCATTGTTTTGAACCAAGTACCTGATGTGAAGAGAGTTTAATAAATGTTTGTAGAGCAAATGAAGAGGCCAAGAGGAGAAGAAAGATTAGGCAGGGATGTTACATGTTGAGATGGGTATATGGTATTAAAGCTAGAAAGGAAACTATGTGATCAGTTAGACTATTTTTAACTTGGGGGTCTGTAAACAAAAAAAATTAATAACTGCATCGAAATATAATTTTTTCTTTTGTAATCCTATGTGTTTTATTTTATGCATTTAAAAAACTATTCTGAGCAGTCCATAGGTATCAGACTACAAAATGAGGTCCATGATTCAGAAAAGGGTGAAGTATTCACCTCACTTTCTGAACTAACAGAAGGCCACAATGGTTAAGTGATTTCTTGAAAATTACATTGCTAAAATATAGCATACTCAGGTTTTCCAGGTCTAAGACCCGTTCTGGCTTCTCTTATCATACAGCCCCAGCTGGAGGGTCAAAGTTCCTTCAGGAACTTTTGGAGGCAGGACGAGAGCCAGCTTTCTGAGAGAGGTCTATACCTTCCCCAATCCCATTGAGTGTCCCTAGTCCCACCCACCTAGTCCCCACTACTAACTCCTTAACTAACAACCCTTAACACATCAACCCCACCATCCCCCCCACCGTTTCTCAGAGGCTGGCTTCAGCAGCGCCGCGCATGCTCTCTTCACAGACGAGTGAAGGGCAGCGGTCGAGTGATGCGCATGCTCAAGGCCAGGTATTCGGGCTGACTTTGAGAGCTCGTGGGCGGCGCGTGCGCGGCAGGGGGCGGGGAGGGGGAGGAGCCAGGTAAAACGGCGCCTGCGCAATCGCGCTACCCGCTGTTGGTCGGAGAGCTGGGGTGAAAGCGGACCTTTGGAGCTGGGTGAGGCGCTGGGTGTGCTAAGGGACAGGGGGTCTTGGCATTGAGGATTTAAGGGCTCCAGACGCTAGTGAGAGGGTAGAGAAAGAGGCAGAAAGAAAATGTGATGAATTGTCTAGGGGCGGCGATGCTTTGGGAAACCGGGGGCTTCAGCGAGATTTGGAGGGGGGATGTGGAGGCCTCGTAGGGAGAGGGGAGGAGGGAGTTATAGAGGAAAGGGGGCGTTTCGGAGCACGGGGTGGGGGGAAAGAGAGTTGCCTTGAGAGGAGGGGTATATGAGGAGCCTGTGGTGTAGGGGGAGCTTGAGAGGAGGTCGGGACTCGGATGAGAAGTAGGGGTGACCCCCATTTTTCAAATGCTGATTGGATTTGGTAATGGAGGCAGTACCCCACGGAGCAGGTGATTAGGACCGGAATGGTATGGGGTGGTCTTCATTTGTCTGAGGCGAGAGAGTCCATGACAGAGCAGAACAGAACTGTCAGATGGGGCCAAACATCGTCCAAACCCTGTGCCTGGCCAGGGTCTGTTGTGGAAACACGGGTGACAAGTGCGGGTTAATCCAAGGAGCTCTGGGTGAGTGTTATGAGTATTTGTCCAATAGCCTAAAGGGGAAAAGAGGCTTTGAATCAACAGGCTTGAGCAGTTAAATAACTGCAGTCCGATAACCTATCAGGTCAGGTCATATGTTATTTCCTCAAGACTGCTGCTTCTGGGTATTCACACGACTCTGAAACTTATAGGTTTAATTACCAAAAAAAGCAAGGAATCTCTCCAATCTCTAGGGGCCTCCCAAGTTGAGAGAGGTTGATTCAAGTATGAGTGGTCAGACATCATGACCAACTGCCCTTGAAGAATTAGTCATAGGGTAGGGCTTATTCTTGTGATGTCCTTAAAAGACAATACTAAACTCCTTATCTGCAGATGTGGGGAAACCCCTTGGACAGGTTACTATATCTAGTGCTTACTCTAAGGTTGGAGACCTAAGCAGTGGATCTCCATCATTAAATGAAACCACTGTCTCCCTCTTTGAGAACTGTTGTCACCTATCTTCTAGTACCTTACAGAGCAGAGTTCCTTTTTTTTTTTTTAAGCTCAGAAATGAGGGTCTTATTCTAGGAATTGCTCAGATTTTAATAGAAGTTGAGTAGATATGAACTCCCCAGTGATTTATGTTTAGAGCCTCCTGGAAGAGATAAAAGAATGACCTGGGGCTGAGTGGGAGATTGAGGAAGCAGATGGCTTGATCTGGAGCAAGGAAATGAGAGCTAAAGCAAGATTAAACCTGAAGGGTTTTTAAAAAAAATAAACACCCTAAGGGATATAGGTAGGTCTTTCAAGGTAGCAAAAAAGAAGTCACTTAGGTAGGCAAATACCAATGAAAATCACATCTCTGAGAGGCCTACTCTTAGGTGCCAAAGGAGAAACAAAGCAGCTCAGGATCAGAGTTGCTCCTTGATTTAACTTGCATATTTTATTTTGGGTTTATGCTCTTCCCTACCCTCTCAGGGAAGAAGGGTCAAGTGTTAGCCAGAGGAGGTGAGAGAATTTTGAGAACTTCATATTTCAATCAGCAGTGTCTTTGGATGCTAGAATCTAGAGAAATTTCCTGAGTCAGTGAGCTTCCACAAAGCTGAGATTCACTGGTCTTAAGAATGTTTTGCTGTCATCCGTTATGTATATACTGTTAGCATTCCTAGATGTGGGCACAGTACCAGAAACTCTTGGTAACCTTTGAAGACTGGACAAATTTATCTAATCATTCTTTTTTTTTTTTTTTAAGGCTAGGCACTGGGGGTTAAGTGATTCAGCCAGGGTTCACACAGCTAGGAAGTGTCTGAGGCCAGATTTGAACCCAGAACTTTCCATCTCTAGGCCTGACTCTCAATTCACTGAGACACCAAGATCTGATAATTTTTAAGTAGAAGCTCTCAAAGGGGAAATTTTGCCTTAGCCAGACTTTAAACTCGTACTGATCCTATTGTCCTTGCTAAAATGGAAGTCACTCTGGAGACCGGGAGATGATGCTTTTTGACATTGAGTTTCCTATTCTTTCCTACCTCATCCTGAATTTCTTCTTCCTATCCTTGGTCTGACACTGGTAATGGCTAGTTATTTGATAAATTGTTAGCAGGCTTTTATTCATTTTGGTGTTGTATGCCTATTAATGATAAAATTAGTTCCAGGAATGATTGCTTTTAAAGGGTCCTATTGTTCTGTGACCTGCACAGGTTGAAGTAGGGGCTCGTAGTTAGGCCTTTTTGCATCTTTATTCTCTGTTCTTCTTGGGTCCTTTTACTTAATCTTTTTAAATCTGTCTTGTCAGGCCTATAAGGCCTTTACTTTGGATTTTCCATTTCAATTATAGAGAAAGCTTTTCATATGTTTCATTTAGTACCCTGATTCCTTGCAATTAATATCTTTCTATAGATTTCACACTGCATTTGTGCATTTTAGCTAATCTCAGATTGTTTCACTGAATTATGGTAGGATGGGCCTGTAAACAGCAATCTAGTCTAATTCTTTGCCATTTGGATGAATCTCTCTCTCTCTCTCTCTCTCTCTCTCTCTCTCTCTCTCTCTCTCTCTCTCTCTCTCTCTCTCTCACACACACACACACACACACACACACACACACACAATCTGAGGGAAGGTTTGAACCCAGAACCTCCCATCTGCTGGCCTAGCTCTCTATCCACTGAGCCACTTAACTGCCTAAATGAATTTTCACTTTAAGGTTCCTGTCAAGTAAACATCTAACCACTGCCCATATTCCAGGAGTGATGGAAAATTCATTACCCCATGAGATAATCCATTCCGTTTTTTAACAACTCTAATTGTTAGGAAATTCTTACCAATTTGGAGCTAATTTGTGTCTCTATACTTCTGAAATCTGTTGGACTTACTTCTGTCTCTGGGGCTAAGCAAAATAACTTTTTTTGTATATATAATAATTTTTATAACAAAATAACAAATTTTTCTCTGTGATAGTGCCTTCATTTATCAGAATTTGTTCTTTTAAGCCAAATATCCCTAGTTCCTTAAATTGATATTTTAAAAACATGGTTTTGAGTCACCTGACTTTAGTCATACTTTTTAAAATATGGTGCCTAAAAGGGAACACAATTAGTTTGACTAACATAGAGCACAATGATGTTGTCACCTCCCTTATTCTAGACACTCTTTATTTCTATTATTGCAGATCCAAGAATCCACTTCCTTTTTTTTTTTGCAAGCAGTTGAGCTGATTAATATTAACCTTGAAGTTCATTAAACCCACTGGTCTCTTTTCACATGAATTGCTGCCTAGCTACATCTTTAGCATTCATTCTTGTACAATGGATATTTTAAAACTGTGTAAGCATTTATATTCATTTAAAAAAATAATAATAATCCTTACCTTCCATCTTAGAGTCAATACTGGACAAATCTTTGGGGTGGGTTTTTTTTGTTGTTGTTGTTTTTAATTTTTTTAAACCCTTACCTTTCTGTGCTAAAATCAGTAGTGTGTATTGACTCCAAGGCAGAAGAGTGGTAAGGGCCAAGCAATGGGGGTTAAGTGACTTGCTCAGGGTCACACAGCTAGGAAGTATCTGAGGCCAGATTTGAATCTAGGACCTCCGGCCTCTAGGCCTGGCTCTCAATCCACTGAACCACCCAGCTGCCCCCTTACATTCATTTTTAATAAATTTTGCTCCATTGCTCCAATCTGTCTTATTTTTTTGGATCCTAATTCTACTATCCAAATATTAGCTATGTCTCTCAAGCCAGGGCAGTTCACAAAATTTTAAAGTATGCTATTCATTTCTTAAGTCATTAATAAGCATGTTGACCCAAGAAATGGGTTAGGGATATAAGTATTCACACAATACTTAGAGATGGTCCTTCAACTTGAGATTTTGGGGTAGGTCTTTCAATTAGTCTTAAATCTATCCAATTATAAAATTTTGCTGAGGCTGGATATCAAATTAATCTAGCTACAGTTGCAGAAGCTGAGATATTTGATTATTTGGATATTATTTGCCAATCTCCAATGGCATGTTTAGGGATAACATACAATAGTTCAACAGTTATCTATAATTTGTTCAAGCGAGGTACTTGAATTTATTTAGAATAACTAGAGAGTGCCTTTTTATTATCTCTTTACTTATCTTAGATTTCAGTTCTCTCTTGACTTTTATTGTTCTATCTTTTCCAATCTGGAGATCATTCTTCTTGATAGATAAAACAAGAAAAATTAGAGTTGAGTAATTCTGCTTTCTCCCTGCCATCTGCTAAGATTGCCCCATCACAGGCCTATTCCTTCCTTATTGCTTTTGTCCCCAACAACACAGGCCTTCAACCATTTTGGACTTTAGTCTTCCTGACAGTTTGTACAGGTCCCTGCTTTTGTGCTTAGTCTTGGTTTTATGCCCTCCTTCTATCTTCTATAAAAGTTCTTTTTGAATCTGAGCTTATCAGAAATACTATATAACAACACCTCTGGATATTTTTCAGAAGCCCCTTGGCTAATCCTTTGTCTGTGGCTGAGGTCATCTTGACCTTAGCACTGGGGTATTGATTTAGAAACAGCGTCAATTCTTAAGTCAGTTTTGTTGTTGTTCAGCTGTGTTCGACTTCATGAAGCCATTTGAGTTTTTGAGGTTTTCTTGGCAAAGATGCTAGAGTGGTTTCCTTCTCCAGCTCATTTTATAGATGAAGAAACGAAGGCAAATAGGTTATATAACTCGCCCAGGTTCAAGCAGCTAATTAAGTGTCTGAGGTCAGATTTGAATTCAAGTCTTTCTGACTCTAGACCTAGCACTCTTTTCATTGTTCCACCTGACTACCCTCATCTTAAGCCAATAACCCTATGCAAATTCTCCCAAGTTTTATCAATCCCTTCCCCTGTTTTCTCCCTGAGGCTGAGTCTTTCTATCTTGCCCAAGTTAGAAGTACAGCATCCACTCATGGTTCCAGTTCTAGTGTTGATCATCATGGAAATTTTGACTGTTTTGTTTCTAACTTGAACCACTTCTCCTCTTCTTAAGCAGCTTGGTGGTTTCCTACTCTTTTAGGGCTACCATATTATTGAAAAATGAGTGATGGATACCTGATCCACTTTAGCCCAGTTGTAGCTCAGGACTCTCAAAGGATCTCAAATCTCAAAAGAACTCAAGGATCCACCAGCCTCATTATAAAACATGTACCATGGATGCAAACTCTGTTTCATAGAAGCTTGTCTTATAGCAATATTGGGGGAATCTTTCAGCTCTCATTTTCCTTTGTTGTTTTTCTTCTACATTCAAGATTTTAATTATGCCCTGATACTCCATTACCAAAAATTATATGTTTTTCTATGATCTTATTTTATCTTAGTGGAAATTTATTCTACCATGATATCAGGCCAGCTTTTCTGGGATCTATTATATTCCTTATCCTAATCAATTTTGTTCCTATTACTGGCTTCTCCCATCCCTAAATTTTCCTGCTGTTGGCCTCTTGATCACTCTAATGTACTCTAGTACTCTAATGTACTATCTAGTACATTATATAGAGTACACTCTAATGTACTATCTAGTGGTAGTTCCATTTGCTATACCATATAAATATTAACTAAATCATCACTACTTTCTTTGGAAGGCAGGTAAAGGGGAGAAAGTAAAAAGGTTGAGTGAATTTTTAGGATTAGTTGGCTTTTGTCTTCCTTGTCTTGTAGAAGCAGAGTTACCTGTATGGACATTGGATTATACCAGAATAAATCACATATTGAAGCCTGAGGATAATACACATAAAATCATCTCTCTCCTCAGAGGCACCTCTTGCTAAGAAACTGATTTATCTCATTAACCAAGGAAACTAGAGTCACCAGAACGAGTGCCATGCCTAGCCCCAACCCCAGAGACCTAGTGCCAAGCCTCTCCCCTTTACTCCACACAGGGGAAGGAGAAAGGGTTCCCATTGGGCTGCTGGGCAGAGGGGTGGGTGATGTGAAAAAATGTCATCAGGCACAGTGGAGAGAGGGAGGGGAACAGCTCTGCCCAAGTCTCTACCTTTCTACTAACAATTTAGATGGGGGGGTGGGGCATACTGTGCATGGCATGTACCACAAAAATCACTCTGTGTGGCATCTTTGGTACCTGTGCTATAGGTTCACCATCACCGCATTAGGCCATGCTGGGCAATGGTTAAAAGATGCTAATTTGGTAGGCTAAGGAACAACTAAACTCAGTGCCTGAACCTATAAGTCTGATATCTTACATATGGGGGAGAAAAAACACGTCTGTTTTTTCTCCCATAGGTTTGTATTGCTTCGGAACTTGCAACATGTATCCCAACATTGCCATCATAGATTTAAAAGGTGATAGCTGATGGTGCTTCTTTTAGCAAATGATTTAAAATCAACCGGAAAAATACTATCACACTTTGGTACATGTCACAGATTCCATCTTCCAGAGGATACAATTTAACTTTAAGTACCACTGTATCTAGGCTTGAAAGATAATTTCTGCCTTTTAAGTAGTCATTTTTTATACTCACATATCAATCAGTATTTAAGAAGTAATTCTCAGATGGATTTTGTTGTCCTTGATTTTTAAGAATATTGGGGGAAAGGGCTGCTAGGTGCCTTAGTCAGTTGAGAGCCAGACAGTCGGCCTGGGTTTATATCTGAGACACTTTATAACTCTGTGACTCTGGCCAAGTTACTTAACCCCCATTGCCTAACCTTACCATTCTTCTGCCTTGGAACCAATATACAGAATTGATTCTAAGATGGAAGGTAAAGGTTTAAAAAAAAAAAGGAATATAGGGGAAAGGAAGCAGCTATCTGGCTCAGTGAATAGAGAAGATCAGACCTGGACATAGGTGGTCCTAGGTTCAAATGTGACTACAAACATTTCCTACCTATGTGACCCTAGGCAAGTCATGTAAACCCCAATTGCCTAGCTTTTATCACTTTTCTGCCTTGGGAAGAAAAAAAGAGAATGTAGGAGAAAGAAGGAATATGAAGCAAGGTGAATAGGGTCCAGAGTTAGATGTGATATGAAAGCCAAGGAACTTTGGTAATTCTTGCAGTCATAGAATTATTTACTGGGAGCATATTCCTTGTTACTTGTCTATAGATCTCCAGAAGACCAGGAAGATTTTGTTTCTTTGAGCACCATGGGCTTGAGGTTCAACCACCATTTCCAGTTTTGGATCCTGTGTACCTCCCAACAGGTTTGGATATTAGCTCTCTCCTTACCTTGGTATGAACTTCCTACTTGTGGCAACCCTGCATTTTCTGTGACTAACATCTCATTAGTGGTTATATCTATGTTGTACCTGGCACGTGGCCCTCATTGTCTGCTACCCTTGAAGGACCAGGGATTGAGTTCCATAGTAATTAGCTACTTGGTAGTTACTGTGGAATTCTAATCATTATTAATATTTGAAAAATTTCTATAGCTTATGCTGCTGCATTGAAACAGCATGTATCAGTCTTATACACGTGAACATCAAGCTTCTCATAACTGACAGAACTTATTGTTTCCTTTCCAGAGCAGTCTTCTTCATTCTGGCATTTGCCATAAGAAAGTACTTCTTCATTGCCCAGAGAGGAAATTTTTCTCCTGTACTAAAGTAGTTCACCAGGCCAGGCATAGTCTTTTGTGAGGTGTCTAAGGCTTTGTTTACTCTATATTTGGCTGTTCTGAATCTTTCATCTCCAAAGATCCCTAAATATGCACAGCCTTTTTTACTGGAAGCTTTTTGTTCTTTAAGATGGAAGAGAATTAAGCATGAGGCAGTTTTCTGTTTGTTTCTTTTCTTGCTTTCATCTTTTCTAATCTAAAAGATAGATTCTTTATCAGCAGGACCTTTTTAATTGTGTATGCATTAACAATCTGTATTTGTTGCCTATAATTAACTTCTCATAATTTAATCCTAAAATGGATATTCCATAATAATATAATGGGATTCTCCCCCTTTTAATTCTGAATTTAATAAACCCAACTAAAATGAGAATTTCCATATATACAGTATATAACAAAGAGAGTGAAACTGCAAATCTCTATGTACAACTTTTCTTTTTAACTTATGTAACAAATTCAACATGTTTCTTTCAAAGTTTCTGAAAATTTCAAAAATTGTGTTTCAATAATACTTTCTTTTTCTTTCTCAATTTTGGACAATTTTATCCCTAGTCCCTCTTTCTCTCCTCACTTCTCCCTCAAATGAGGAAAATGAAGAACAAAACCTTTTTTTTTTACTGAACAACATTTTTTGTGAAGATATAGCAAGAATAGAAATATTTTCCCTGTACACAGCACATGTGGGCACACTCTCCCCTATACTATCTCAGTCTTTTGGAAGAGACCTGATTCCCTAATGGTTAACAAAACCTTTTTATAACAAGTATGCCAAGTCAAGCAAAACATTACCCCTGTCTAAAATGTGTTTTTTTATTTTGTACCTTAAGTCTGTCATCTCCTGATTATCAGGATTTATATAACATGCCTTGTCATTTGTGCCTCAAATTCTGGTTAGCTATTACATTGATCAGAGTTCTTGTAAGGTGTTATAAATGAATTGTTCTCCTGATTTTGTTCACTCTTTATCAGTTCTTCCCAGGTTTCTTAGAAACCATCAACTTTTGCCATTTCTTATGGCTCAACTTTACATTTATATGACATATTTTCTTCAGCAATTCCTCAGCTGGTGGACACCTATTCCTTATCCCAACCTTAGCTTCTAGTTCTTTGCTATCAAAAAGAGAACTACCACAAATATTTTTATAGAAAAGAGTAATGTAGAGGCAGTGTAGTGCAATGGGAAAAAAAGCATTGGACTTTCAGTCAAAAGATCTGGGTTTAAATGTCAATGTAGCCTTCACCAAGGCATTGAACCTGTTATGGAGCATTGACATACTCAACTGTAAAATGTCAGAGTTGAACTGGATGACCATTTAAAGTTTTCTTCCAATTCTAAATCTGTAATCCTTTCTTTTATTTCCTTTTCTCCACTCTTTTCTTTCTCTCTTTCTCCCCCCCAGCTTTAGTCTATCTTCTCTCATTCATCATCCACCACTTTAAAATCTAACTGAATATTCCAAAAGATCTCATATTAATCCTACTCATTTTGATCATCCTCTCTACTTTTATTTATAAAGTATGTACTGCATATAAATATTATACTAGATAATAAGTGGATGTGAAAGACTTGGATAAGCCACATTCCCTGGGTCTAGATTGAAATTAAACTAAACCAAGGCACATAGTTCTAAGCATGTCCAGTTCATTGAGTAAAGCAACAACTAAGCAAACAAAAAGACCTTGAATAAGGACAGGCAGATCATGTTTGCAGACAAAAAGAACATTCAAAAGTTAGAAGACAGCATCATAGATGGGGAAAACAATATAATTGGTCCCAAAACTTGTAGCATCATAGATGGGGAAAACACATTATTAGTTACACAGTTTGAAGTATCACAGACATGAAAAACAATATGATTAAAAGCTGAATTTCAAAACTTAACCTCTGAGACAAATGAAACGTGACTTAAACAGTTACCAAAATGTCAGTGAGGATACAGAATGAAATCAATAATAAAATAGAATCAGTTTGATTTTCCCAATTTTCACTTAATTTCATGGAGTTAAGGAGACTGTATAGTTACAAAGTAAATTCACATACCAGTTTTCATTTTAAAAATAGAAATGTACATTAAAAAGACAAAGAACTTAAAAGACATAAGAACAATGGCCAATCATAACTCCAGTGGACCATGGATTGTGAAGATTAAATTAACTCTCCCCAGCCCATTTTTAGATTTAATCACCAGAAGCATATACATCCCACTTACACTTGAGTGGGGGAGGTCTGATAGTGGGTGAATCAGAATCTACTGACTGCCCTCTGGGCAGTCCTAAGCAAAGCTTTAGCTATAATTGGTCCATGTAAAACAGAAGGAAGAGACAAAAAGAAATGGTCTTTAGAATTGCCAAGAACTTCCTATAAAGAAGTCTTTAGGTCTTTTCTCCTTCAACTTGATCTTGAAGGAGTTCCAGCTTGAGATCTCAGACTGCTCTTGGACTTTTCCTCTTAGAACTACCACGTGGGGTGAGTAAAAAAAAGGCTGGCTCCTTTCCTGGATTTTCTGAAGGGACTAGCCCCAGGAGAGGCCTACCCTCTTCAGAGAGGCTTCCTGCATCCCCAGGTCCTCAGCTCAAGGCTGAGGCCCTACCAGCTAAGGACTAATTAGCCCTGCCTGGGTTGAGCCAGGGGTCAGAGCAAAATACTTAGTGTGTGGGTTAGATATCTTACCCTATCCTCTCTCTGATTTGCTTACTTTCACTTTTTCTAAATTTTATAAATAAATTGTTACACAAAAATCATTTTGGAATTGATTAAATTCCTGGTGACCCTATTCTTAAATAATCTAGTCCAATCTGTTATATTAACCCTTGCATTTCTAACCCCTTACAGGATGAAGCATGCTTCCCACCTCTTGAGAGAGTTGATAAGCTCAGGGTACAGAATGAAATGTATATTTTTTTGGATATGGCCAATGTGAGAATTTGTTTTGCTTGACTATGAATATTTGTTACAAGGGTGGTTTTTTTTTTTTAATTTCCTTTTTACCTAATGGAGTGAGGTAAAAAAGGGAGAAAATAAATTTTGTTCATTTTTTTAAAAAATTAAAATAACTTTAAAAAGAAATGTACAGAAGATGGAAGCAAAACCAAGTAACAAAAAGTGAGTATAAGAAAGTAGCATAGTCCTGTAAAAAGTATCAGTTATATTAAACCTCAGAATGACCGGAAGCTGATGAGCTAATGACCACAAAAAAATACTTTTAAAGTTATATTGGGAAAAAAAAGGGAGGATCAAAGAAGTGATATGATTTTGGATGGAGTAACTTTGAAGTGACTTTGCTTGGAGTGGACTTCTTTTCTTTGGATGGCCCACATGCCTAGAATTCTCTCTCTCTTCTTCTGGCTCTGGATTTCTCTGGCTTCCTTCCAGTCCCAGCTAAAATCCCACCTATACAGGAAACCTTTCCCAATCCCCCTTAACTCTAGTGCCTTCCCCTTGTTAATCATTTCCTATTTATTCTGTATATAGCTTGCTGGTTTGTGGTTATTTGCTTGTTAGCTCCCTCATTAGATTGTGAGCTCCTTGAGAACAAAGATTGTTTTTTTTTACCTTTCTTTGTATCTCCAGCACAGTGCCTAGCACATAGAAGGTGCTTAAATGCTTTTTGACTGAGTGATTGAGTAGATAATGACCACTGACAGCAAGGAAGTGGATCTGCTCAATTCTGGTTTTGTTTCTTTTTTCTTTGTCAGGGAGAATGGTTTTTATACTGGAGATAACAAAACAAAAATGACTAATAGGGAGTTGATAATCAAGATAAATAAGATAGTATGAGAGTCCTTAGTTACTTTTGATAAATTCCAGTCACCTGGCTCAGATGAATCACATCCTTAGGTCCTAAAAAAAATTGGCAGATGTGATTGCAAAGCCATGGTCAATGCTATTTAAAAGATTATGGTAGGGGCAGCTTGGTAGCACAGTAGATAGAACACCAGGCCTGGAGTCAGGAGGACCTGGGTTCAAATGATCCCAGATACTTCCTGGCTTTGTGACCCTAGACAAATCACTTAACCCCAATTGCCTAGCCCTTGCCACTCTTCTCTTAGAATTGATATGAAGACAGAAGGTATGGGTTTAAAAAAAACAACATGGAAAAGTGGGAGTTACCACAAGATTAGAGAAGAGCAAATGTTGTCCTGATTTTCAAAAAATGAAGAGAACAAAGTCTACAAATTATAGGCCTGTCAACTTGACTTCCATTCCTGAGAATAATTTCAAAAAGATCCTTTGTGAATATGGTGAATATTTGGAAGTGGCAGCTATAGAAAACTATAATGACTTCATCAAGAACAAAATTGTCATATTTTTGACAGGTTTATTAAACTAGGTGATAAAAGGGATACTGTATATATGTTAACTTACATTTTAGCAAAGCTCTTGACAAAGCATCTCATACTATTCCTTTGGAGAAGATGGAAAGATAAGGATCAGATGATAAAAACAGATAGATTCAGGACAAAATGGATATCAATATTTCAAGAGTAATTGTTAATAGTTCAATGTCAATGTGAAAGAAGTAGAATGCCTCAGAGCTCTCTTCTTGGCCCTGTACTGTTTTTTAACATTTTTACCAATGACTTGGATAAAGGCATAAATGATATATTCATGAAATTTGCTGATCACAAAGATGAGAGAGATAGCAAACACTGAGAAAGGCAGGTTCCAAAAGGATCTTAACAGGCTAGAGAAGTCAGGTAGAATAGGAAACCTGAAGGCCATATATTGACTTAGAAAACCACAAATTAACATTATTATATTGTATTTTTATTTATTTTGTTTTTTCATTTTAATTTTCCAATTGCATTTTAATCTGATGTGGCCAGGAAGAGTGAGTTTGATCCTCTAGGCTAGAGCACTGGACTGATTCTAATAAGAGGAAATTCAGTAGATCAAAATGTAAAATCTGGCCAGAAATTAACTGTACAGATATAAGGTGAAAGTGGCATGGATAAGCAGCAGTTCTGAAAATGACCTGAGGGTTTTAGTGGACTGTAAACTCAGTTTGAGTCAGCAGTGTGATATGAACAGCCCAAAAAGCTAGTATAATCTTGAGTTGCATTAGGAAGGGCTTAGATTCCAAGTACAGAGAAATGATAATCCCACTGTGCTCAGCACTTGACCTATCCAATCTGAAGTATTGTGTACAGTTCTGGGTATCAGTTTAATCTTGAGAGTCCAGAAGAGAGCCGCTAGGATTGTGAAGGGCTTTGAGTTCATGACATGAGAATTGGACATGTTTAAACTGAAGAAAAGAAGATTCGGAGAGTACAGGATAACTTTGTTTAGGTATTTGAAGAGTTGTCACGAGGAGGATGGAATAGACTTGTTTAGTTTGACTCCAGAGGCTAGCACCACAAGCAACAGAAGTGGGTAGAGGTTGTAAAGAAACCATTTAGGCATGATGTCAGAAAAAAAACTTCCTGATAATTAAAGTTGCCCAGAAGTAGAATGCTTTGCTACAAAAAGTAGTGAATTTTCCTTCTTGAAAATCTTCAAGCAAGGGGCAGCTAACAACTCAGAAAATTGAGAGCCAGACCTAAAGGAAATCCTGGCTTCAGACACTTCCTTCTCTGTTGTGACCCTGGGCAACTCACTTGATTCCCATTGTATATCCCTTACCACTTTTCTACTTTGGAACCAGTATACAGTATTGATTCTAAGGTGGAAGGTAAGGGATTTTTAAAAAAGAAAATCTTCAAGTATAAGCTGGACAACTGCTTGTAGATATGTTAGAGCAGGAATTCTTTCATGTATAGGTTGAACTGAATGGGAACTGAAATATCTTCCAATTCTCAAATTTAGTGATTTGGGATTGTTACTAGCACAGATAATTATACTGAGGGAAGGAAAGGGAACAATGTATTTATCAACTAATAACTTTAATATATAAAGTAATTAAAAAGCACAAAAAAGTAATAAAATAAATACATACATTATACATTATATACACATATACATATATAGGTATATAAATGCATCTATTGTGTGCCAGGCACTATATCTAGTGCTTTACAAATATTATCTCACAATGTTATGATAGGGAGTGCATTAGATAATTACAAAACAGTGTTATGTGAAGACTTACAGGAATGGTCATTATCATTTAGGGTGTGGTGTGATCATGGAACTTCACAGAAGAAATAGGATTCGAGTTAGGCTTTAAAGGATGATTAGGAGGGGGCAGCTGGGTAGCTCAGTGGATTGAGAGCCAGGCCTAGAGATGGGAGGTCCTAGGTTCAAATCTGGCCTCAGCCACTTCCCAGCTGTGTGACCCTGGGCAAGTCACTTGACCCCCATTGCCTAGCCCTTATCACTCTTCTGTCTTAGAACCAATACACAGCATTGATTCTAAAATGGAAGGTAAGGATTAAAAAAAAAAAAAGGATGATTAGAAGTTCAGCCAGCAGAGGAGAGTGAAGGAATTTCGGGCATATTATGAGCAATGGTATGAAGATATGAGAGTACATATCATTCCAAGAACAGAAAATATAAAGTATAGAACTTAGAGAAGATTGATGATATGATTTTTTAAAAAATAAAGGCCCAGATTGCAGAGTACCTTGGATATTAGTAAAAAAAAATTGAACTTTGGGGCCATCTGGGTAGTTCAGTGGATTGAGAGCCAGTCCTAGAGATAGGAAGTCCTAGGTTCAAATCTGGCCTTAGGCACTTCCCAACTGTGTGACCCCTGGGCAAGTCACTTATCCCCCATTGCCTAACCCTCACCACTCTTCTGCCTTGGAACCAATACACAGCATTGAGTGTAAGATGGAAGGTAAGGGTTGAAAGAAAGAAAGAAAGAAAGAAAGAAAGAAAGAAAGAAAGAAAGAAAGAAAGAAAGAAAGAAAGAAAGAAAGAAAGAAAGAAAGAAAGAAAGAAAGAAAATTGAACTTTAATGAGGCAATAGCGAGCCACTGATTTTTAGCAAAGCAATATAAGCATTAGAAGAGGATAGAGTAGTGTTGAGAAGATCTAATAGGAAGTAATGGCTCACATTCAGACAGGTGGTAATAAGGGACTAAACACTAGAGTGGTAACAATAGGAATAAAGAAAGAACAGATACAATTGGTGAAGGTGGATAAGATGGTTATTTGTTTAACAAAGTGCAACTAACAAGAAGAACTAAAGATTCTAAAACAGAATGCACATTTGGCCTTAGAGACATCACCAAGTCTTGGTAGGAGATACCCATATCTAGAATGTGGGTCTAAGGGTGTACCTTATTACAAAATAAGTGAAAAAAATTAAAATGAAGTAGAATGACATTGTATGCACAGTAATTGTTCTCATGTGAAGAAATCAATGGGAAAAATATGCAGATAGGATATGAATGGTCATGTATTAGAAGCAGAAAGTAGGCCAGTTGGAATTTTAGTGCATGAGGGTTGTCAATGTTAAAAACTGTAAATGCCAAACCGTAGAGGTTTTGGCCAAACTGTAAGGATAATTTTTAGTGTTTTGACTTAAAATCTGAAATAAGTGGTTGCCATGGGAAATTCCCAAATATGAAAATACCCAAGTCAGCTGGGATTTATGGAGATTTTTTAACTAGTAAAGAAAGAAGGAATTAAGGGAAGGAGAGAGAGAGAACTAATTTAAATTGCCCTGGCTCAGGCTAAGCCAAGCAGTAGAAAAAGGGCTCCTGAGCTTAAGGGAGAGCAAGTCAGTCTTTATCACTCACCACAAGATCATCTCCAAGCTGGGTTCTTTCCCTCTGAACTGAAATCTTCTCCAAACTGAATTCAATTTTGAACTCCATTCAAAATCTCCCTCACTTCAACTCAGAACTCCCAACTCAATTACCTTTTACCCCTTCCTTTTAAAGAAATTTTCTCTTATGTCACCTCCCCTAAATTTTCACGTCTACCAATCACAGTAGACTCTTTTTCCCAGGACTGCCCATTCTTAGTTCTCATCTTCTTTTGTTCTCACCTTCTCTGGTTAGAGTAAATCCTTTGAGTACTTCACACCTCTTTTGTTAAGCTTGCCTTTTGTAAGTTGCTTGACCTTTTAGTGATTAATATAACCTTTATAGGTACTTAACACCCTTTTGTATTAGATCTAAAAATAGACCTAGCTTAAGGTTCTAGCTTTACTATAAGTCTGAGTTAGGGACTTCCATTGTTCAATCAGGAGTTTGCAACTTTATCTTCCCCTAAGACACTGAGTAGGGTGGAGTAAATTTAAAAGTTCTTAATACATTCCTGATCAAGTACCTCCATTGTTAAAAATGGGGAATAGCTTAATCAAATCTTCTAAAGTAGAGTCTGAGTAGTTTTAAGATTCACAGAGGGGAATGATGTGAAATCAGCTAGAAAATACAGACTGATGGCAGTATCATGAAGGGTTTTAGATGCCAAATGGATGAGGTTATACTTTATCCTAGAGGCAAAAGAGAACCGTAGAGCTAAATGAGCAGAGGAGTGACAGAATCAGATTTGTGTTATTGGAATATCAATTAGGTAGTTTTGTGAAATTAGGATGATTGTGGTATGAGAGTAGAAATATGTAGCAGAGGTAGAATTGACAGAATTTGGTGAATGAATGTATGGGATGAAAGTGAAGAATCTAGGATGACTTCTAACTTGCAAACTTGAGTTACCAGAAGCCTGGTGATGTGTTTAACAGTGAAGAAGTTAAAAGAAAGATTAGGTTTAAGAAAAAAGATGAGTTCAGTTTTAGGCATGCCTGAAATGTTTAAGTAAGTAAGATCTAAGTGGAAGTGTCCAGCAGGTAGGTGATAAAGAAAGACTGGTGCTTACAACAGAAATAGTCTGGACATATAAATTTGGGGTCTTATGTGAAGTGATATCTTTAAATCCATGAGGTCTGATGAGATCACTGAGATATAGTGGAAAGTGAGAAGGCAAGAGAACTTGGACCTCTAATGTTCATCCCTGTACATAGAGATGATTGATGAATGGTAAAGGAGACTGAGAAGCAACCAGACAGGTAGGAGAAGAACTAAATGAAAGCAGTATCATAAAAATCCAAGAAAGAGAGCATGTCCAGGAGGGAGGAAATGGTCAATAGTGTATTGAACTAAAATCATTGGATTTAGCAATCTGACCTTAGAAAAAGTAGAATAGGTCATGTCAGACTACCCTCCCTTCCCAGACTTGTAGATTAGAAAAATGTAGATATAATTCACCTGTTCTTTTGGATAGATGTAGAGATCTAGGCTAGACAGGAGGAGATTAGATGAATTCAAGTTTTACTGAATGGCAGACCCCAAAGGACTATTAAATGGTTTAATGTCAACTTGGAAAGAAGTGTCCAGTGAAGTACCCTACTGATCTGTTTGACTCTATGCTGTTTAACATTTTTATTACTGACTTGGATAATGGAATAAATGGAATGCTTATCAAATCTGAAGGTGATATAAAGCTAGTACAATGAAATACTTTAATGGGAAAAGACATTGGCTATTAAGATGAATTTTTTATGTGGGTTCAATGAATTCACTTCCCAAGTACAAAATAGGGGAGACATGGCTAAACAGAAATTAGTCTGAAAAAGATCTTGGCTTAATGGACTGCAAGCTATATTATGAGTTAGTGGTGTGATATATGGCAGCCACAAAACAAAAGCTAATGTGATTTTGAGCGTCATTAAAAGACCTAGTTTCTTTCTAAGAGGTTCTGATCAAGAACACAGGCGATACCCAGTCAAACTAAGACCTAGTTTCTAGAAAAAAGATATTAATTTAGTCTCTATATTCTAATTTGGTCAGACTGTATTTGGAGTATTATATTCAATTCTGGGTACCACATTTTGGAACAGCCAGTGAAAACTCTTGGAGTTGGGAGATATAATGTGGTATGCAAGGACTCAGGAAGGTAAGGTCATTGCAAATCATAGAGAATGGGTATGGGAAGGCCTGGGGGAGGTAAAGTATAAGGAGACAAAAAAAAAGATAAGAAGGGGCCAGGTTATGAAGAAATGTAAAAACTAAACAGGATTTTATTTTTGATCCTGAAGGTGATAGGAAACCAAGGAGTTGATTGAATGGGGGGAACAAATGTGGTGATATCAATTGTATGCTTTAGAAAGATCAGTTTGACAACTTAGTAAAAAGTTGATTGTAGTAGGGAGACACTTAAGGAAGGCAGACCCATCAGTAACCTATTTGCAACAGTCCAGGTTGGAGGTGATACAAGTCCTACACCAGGATAGAGGTAATGTCATAGGAGAGAAGGGGGCATATATGAGAAATGCTATGAAGGTAGAAATGGCAGGATTTGGCAGCTGATTGGATTATGGGAGATGGAAGTGAGGGGTCCTGAATGATACCTAGGTTGTCAGCCTGAGTGGTTGGGACATTAGTGGTTCTTCCACATTAATAGGGAAATTAAGAAGAGGGAAGAGTTTGGGGGAAAATTTAATAAATTTGGACATATTGATTTTAAGATGTCTATGAAGAACATCCAGCATAAGTTATACAGTAAACAGGTCAGGAAAGAAGTTAGGACTAGACAAATAGATTTGAAAGTCATCTGCATGGAATTGATAGCTGAAAACAAGGAAGTTGATGAGATCATCAAGTGAAATAGCATAGAGAAAGAAGATGGCCCAGGACGAACCTTGTATTATAAGCATGACATGCATAAAGATCCAGTAAAGAAGAAAGGAATGGTCAAGTAGGTAGGATAACAACCAGCAATGTCTCAAAAACCTAGAGAGGAGTATCAAGGAGTAGAGGGTGATTGACAATGTCAAAAGTCTGCAAAGAGCTCAAGAAAAAGTGAGGGTTGAGAAAAAGCCATTAGATTTGTTAAGTGATCATTGGTAACTTTGGAAAATACAGTTTCAGTTGAATGATGAGGTCAGAAGCCAGACTACTAAGAGTTAAAGAAGAGTGTGAAAGGAAAGGAAGTGGGCATTGACTGTAGACAGACTTCTCAAGGTATATAACCACAAATGGGAGATAAGATGATAACTATTAGGGATATATAGATCAAGTGAGGGTTTTCTGAGAATAGGGAAGACATGAGCATGTGTATTTGAATCAGAGAAGCAGCCAGTATGGTAGTAGTCTCTCGGAGGCTGAGAATGACCATTGTCTTTGTACATGTGTGCACAAAGATACTTGTACGTGAAAGAGATTTAAGAGGAAAAGTCAATGCACAGAGACAGTCCCACTCTCTCGGCGTTGGAAGCCTGGGTCCAGTGGCACAAAAAATCATTACACCTGGAGACTTCCTCAGCTGCATTGTCCTTTGTGCTCCAACACGCCCTAAGCACTCCACTGTGCCTTGCTGTATCGCCATCTCAGCCATTGAATCTTCTTGTTGGTTTCTTCCGCCTGTTCCGGTGAAACAGTCTTCACATGCTGGATGAGCAAAGCCCTAGTTCACCAGGGGTCGGCGACGACCTGATGGCTACCCTCACAAGGTTTGGCCGGCCTGTTGAAGCCATTGCCCCGGGTGTGGCCTCTGCCACATGCTAGCAGCTACTGGGAGCCACAAGTGAGAGCTGGGTGTCAGATAGGGGTCAGAGGCTGGAGAGCTGCCCTAAAAGGGTACGACAAGCCCTCCATACCAAGGTGCTACCCCTCCCTGAACACCCCATACACCCCAGCCAGCCAGTATACAGGAAGGGATTAAATGTAAGTGAGAGAGTGGGGATGTTAGAGGAGGCAATCTGTTGGAGAAGGAAGGCTGGAATAAGATCAATCACTTGTTCATACAGAAAGGTTTGCCTTGGCAAGGAAAAGACCATCTCTTCATGTGAAAATGGATGAAGGAGATTGCTTCAGAAGTCATCTGAGTGACATGACAAATGTCCTGTTTTGCAGTGAAATATGAGGCAAAGTACACAGGTAGGGAAGTGGGGGAACTCCTAGAGTCTTGAAGAGAGTTCAGAAGATTTGGGAAAGCTACAGTGGTAAGGTAGTGAGTCAAGAAAGTGTAAAAGGATTACCTTTCTGAAGTGAGGACCCAGTACAGATTATGTAACATCAGTTTATAATGAATCCAGTCAGCATAGTTGCTTTAATTTCTCCTGCCTTTATTCAGCAGAAGTGCATAGAAGTGAAAGTAGTAAATGCTGAGAGTCCAAGGATGTGGCTTGTCAGAGTGAAGTTTTTGGTAGGATAAAAGGAAAAAAGAATTTGGGAGAAGAGAACAGCATAAAATTGAACTGGTTCCCCAGAGGATCAAGACATGGAAGGGAAGGGAATGTAGTTAGTGCAGGGATGATTGCCTGGGAAAGAAATGAAGTATGGAAGAATTGAAAAATTACAGAATAGCATTTGTAATTTTTAAAATGAGTAATTATTTTTAATTATCATTTTAAAATTTGTGATTTTTTTTCTAATATATCTAAATTTGCTTCTTTACAACTTCACCCTTTGTTCCTGGTTCTGGCCTTTGGGGTCCAATAGCACAAATCTAATTCCTCTTTCAAATGCTAGCCCTTTAACTACTAAACACCTTTATCATGTTCCACTTTGTTATCTTTTCTCCAGGCTAAACATATCCACTTCATCTGATCTGTATGTGCTATAGACTTTACCATCCTGTTTGTTCTCTTCTGAATATTCCAGCTTATCAATGTCCTTCCTTAAACAGTGGCAACCAGAAATGATCACAATACTCCAGTTGGAGTTTGACAAGGACAAAATATAGGGGGACCACTACTCCCCTATATAAGGGTACCTTGATCATGACTGAAAGCATACATCTAGCCCATCATCTGGGTTCTTCTACCAAGTCCTAGGAAGAAAACCTAGAAAACAGTAATCTAAGTCTAGCCTCCTTGGAAAAGATGATCAAGAGCTAGGATTGAGGGCCTGAGAAAACAAAGTCAAACAAGTATCTTAGGCAAATAAAGTCAAAATAACTATTCCTCTTGCCCCTAGCTAGCAAAAGCCATTTCTGGGTTTTTCTTTGTGGAGGCTGGAGATTATAGACTCATTTTTGACTATAACTTTTTTCCTTATCCTCTAGTCTCCTCTGTAGACCTGTTGAAGGAAATTAAATGGATAGTCAAATATATCATCATACACTCTATAACTTGGCAAGAAATCCAACTTAGTTGTATATACTATCTTTGTCATGTGGAAATAAGAATTTCAAATTTAATTAGTTAGGAAAGTTGTGTTCTTCATTTTAAAGATGAGAAATTGATGGTTCTTGTGACTTAGTATTTGTAAAACATATAAGATAGGAACATATAGTAAAGTATGTTTAGTCATAGCTAGGAAAAGGCACAATGTCCTGTGGCATCTGAGAGGGAAAAGTTGATGGATACTCTGAAGGACCAGTCTGTCTCAGAAGATCTACAGTAGCAACTGAAAAATTGTATAAAAAGAATTTTGGTCAATGTCAGGAGGACTGCAGGGGAGAGGTGATGGAAAATGAGAGGTGGGTTTGTAATCTAGCAAGATAGAACTAGGTTACCAGCTATCCAGGAACAAATTTGTTTTGACTGTAGGAGTCAGCCCCAAGGTGTTGTTTTAATAGAAAAAGAAATAAGATGGGGAAAGACAGCATGATATTATATGACTTATGTCCCTATTGGAAATTTGAAATGAAAACCAGATTCCTGGGGGGTTCTGTTGGGCTAGTGGACACCCTGGTGTTAAGTGATGAAAGAGCTGGACTGAGATAGAATAGACATAGTGGTAGCACAAGGGTCACTATGATCCTTAGAGTAGAGCTATCAGGTTCCTAGAAGTCTTCCTTTCTAGTTACCAAGATAATAAAATTCAAACTAACATGTTTAAAAGGAATGAATTTTTAGATAAAATGGAACTTGACTCCCATGACTTGTAGAGCCCTTTTGTGTTTTCATTTTTTGCAGCTGGTGATAAACTACAAAAATATCAGTAGTCACATCTGAAAAGAAAGGATGATAGAGGAACCTGGGCAAAATTTGCTTATGATACATCTTATTAGTATTTTATTCATTGTGTCCTGTACTCCTATGTGATCGAAGGACAAAAATGTAGGGAAGTTCGTTGTACCTCTACCTGCTATGTGTTGCTGAGTTCTCTCACTCTAATTTGACCTTTGGTTTCTAGGATCTTGTTAGCTACAGGGACTAAACTGGCTCTTCCGTGTTGCAGCAGTATTTTGAGCTCTAATTGGAGTGAGATGCAGAAAAGCTGCTAAATCCTTAAACACAGGTCCAAATTATAATCAATGAAGAACTCTTTCATAAGAGAAAGAACCTTATAAAGAAGGTCCCCATAGACATTTTTTTAAACCCCTACCTTCTGTCTTAGAATTAAAACTAAGTATAGGTTCCAAGGCAGAAAAGCTGTAAGAGCTAGGCAATGGGGATTTGTTTGGGGTCACACAGCTAGGAAGTGTCCGAATGAAACCAGGACCTCCTATCTTTAGACCTGGTTCTCTATCCATTGAGCCACCTCCCTGCCCTTTCTCATAGACATTTAAATAGGCAAACCTCTAACATAGTGGAAAATTTTAATTATTAATGACTGTGAGCTAATCAAAGAGCTACATTCCATCCTTATTAGATACCTTTCACTGATCTTTATATTTTTCATCTTTAATTATAAACCTAATAGATCTAGAGGCTGGCAAAAAGGCCAGAATAATCTAGGGTCTCTTTAAGTTGTTCCTGCACCATGAGTACCCAACTTGTGGGGGAGGATACAGCACTTGAACACAAAGGTGTTCTGGAGAAGCGAAAGATAGAAAATATACTTGATTTGACAACAACAACAACAAAAAGGTAGTTGAAAATATCCTTTATTTCCCTCCCCTTTTTGTTTTGTTTTGTTTTTTTAAACCCTTACCTTCCTTGGAGTCAATACTGTATATTGGCTCCAAGGCAGAAGAGTGGTAAGGGCTAGGCAATGGGGGTCAAGTGACTTGCCCAGGGTCACACAGCTAGGAAGTGTCTGAGGTCAGATTTGAACCCAGGACCTCCCATCTCGGCCTGGCTCTCAATCCACTGAGCTACCCAGCTACCCCCCCCCCTTTTGTTTTCTTTTAAGTAGCATCTAGTTTTATGGCAGGAATGGAGTCAATATCCTAATGTGGGGTCAGGATGGCGTAGCCTGAACCAGTTGAGGTGTGGGAAACATTTGAGCCTAGGGTTATAGATTGGAAAATACTTCAGAGATCATTTAGTTCAGTCTTTGTTTACAGTTAAGAAAACTGAGGCCATGGGAGCTTAAATGATTTGCCCTAGGTCACAAAGGCAGTAAGAATTAGTAGGGGTTGAATTTGAACTTAGTTCTTCTGTCTTTAATGCTTTTTTCTTTTTAAACCCATACCTTCTGTCTTAGAATTAATACTAAGTATTGGTTCCAAGACAGAAGAGCAGTAAAGGCTAAGCAATAAGGCTTAAGGAATTTGCCCAGGGTCACACAGAGAGGAAGTATCTAGGGTCAGATTTGAACCCAGGTCCTCATGTCTCCAGGCCTGACTCACTGTCCTCTGAGCTGCCCCATCTAATGCTTTTTTTCCATTTTATCTCTTCCCTTGTCTTTTGCCAGGTTTGGTCCACTTTACTAGTCTGTGCACTTATATTAAAATAGTAAGTGAAATTTCCACTTCCTTCAAAATTGGGAGGATTACTGACCTGAATATCAACTTAGGCTTGTTAAAGGTTTGTTAGGCTAATATTGTCTTCTATAGGAATAATAATATAGAAAATAAACAAGACTAGGATTTTTTTTTTCAGCTAATCTGGATGATTGTTTTAAATTACATACTACATTTTAAAAATTTGGTTTGGTTTTCAGTAGAACAAAGTGAGTGACTCACTTGTGTGTGTGTGTGTGTGTGTGTGTGTGTGTGATAGGGATTGGAACTAGACTGATTTTATTGCTTATAGGTACTTCCCTGACAAGCAAACTCCTTCTACCAATAATGGTTGGCACCCTCTCTATAGACCTGCTACCAATATTAAGGAGGCCACCTTAAGCACAATGAAGTGACTTGTACCAGGTCATACTATAGGCCAGCATGTGGCAGAGGTATGGTCCTAGGACTTCCTGCCTCTGAGGCCAGATCTTTATCTATGAAACCCGTGCATCTAAAAACTTTTGGACACAAGCAGAACAAATTCCTGCATTGGCCATGTCCAAGAAATATATGTTTTGATCTGTACCCTGAATCTGTTACCTCTTGGTCAGGAGATAGCTAGCATGTTTCATTATGAAATTCCAGAGTTCTCTGGAATCTGGCTGGTCACGCATAAATTAGTGCTCTTAGTTCTTCGAAGTTTTTTTCTTTACAGTATCATTATTTGTATAAATTGGTCTCTTGGATCTATTCACTTCATTCTGTATCAGTTCATACCAGTTTCCCAGGTTGCTCTGAAACCATCCCCTTCCTCATTTATTACAACACAATAGTATTCTGTTACATTTGTACACCATAATTTGAACTTTTTTCCATTCTTCAACTGATGGACAGCCTCTTAGTTTCTAGTACTTAGCCACCATAAAAGGGAATTTGCACAGTTTCTGTCTTCCAGATATGTCCATTAATAGCATTTCAGTGTTACATGAAGCTTTCCCACACAGATTTAAAATCTGGTGCTCCTTCCTACTTAAAGAAAATCCACTGGGGAAAAAAGAAAATTCATTGGGAAGCTGGGCAAATTCCAGGATAGCTCTTTGCAAGTCCTCACCTTGCAAACAAGTTACCTGATCTGCTTATACTTTGGTAAGCACAGCTCTAGCTCTGCTTCTTCCAGTTAGTTCTTTTTAAGAAGATTTCTAAGGGATAATAAATGGCTTTGGAGCTTCTAGTTTAATATTCAACCCGAATCTGGGGAAAACTTGGTAAGGTTTAGTAATCCTCTGGCTAGTGCCTGTCTTATTTATAAACATGTTTGCCATTGTGAAGAGTAATTAATGGGGTGGGGGTGGGAAGAGAATGAGAGGAAACAATAAAGTTAAAATAAGACATTAAGCTGAACAAATAGAGAAAAGTTAGTTCTAGACTTTGCAGAGATTCGTCAATTCTACCCTGAAAGGTTCTAAGCTATAGCTCAATAGTTTTCTGAACTTTTTCTATCATATTCCCCATTATGAACAAAAAATTTTAATATGTATCCTCAAATGTATATATTTACTTACTTATAAATTATATAATTTCCCATTACAGTAATAATTGTATATATTATAAAACTTATGATAAGCAAGGTGGCATAGCAAAACAGTTCTCAAAATGTGATCCAGGTACCTGGGCGGGGCAGGGAAGGGGTGGTCCCTAAAGTCAAAATTCTTCATCATACTAAGACACTTTAATTTCCCAAATTGTAAATATCAGTAGATATAGCCCACATAGAAAAAACCTCTTTGAGGGTTTTTCCATTTTTAAGAGTGTAAAGGGGTCTTGAATCCAAAAAGTTTCAGATTGCATGATCTAGTGAATACAGATCTGGCCTCTGCCATGCTGACCTATAGGTATGACCTTGGGCAGGTCCCTTAACTTCACTGTGCTCTAGGTAGCCTTCTTAATATTGGTAGTAGGTGCAGAGAAAGTGCCAATCATTATTAATAGAAGGAGTTTGCTTGTCAGGGAGTTCCCTATAAGCAATAAAATCAGTCTAGTCCCAACCCCTATCAAACTTACACACACCCACACAATTTTAAAAGGATATGGTAAAGATCAAATACTGTTTGATACAAGAGAAAATAGGGAGCCACTGGAGTGGCATGCTCAGATTTACACTTTAAGAATATCAGTTTGTCAGATGTGTAGAAAATGGATTGTAGTGGGGAGAAATTTTCCCAAGAGAACCAATCAGGAAGCTATTGGCAATAGCTCTGGCAAAAGTGATAAGGGCCTGAATGAAGGGAGTTAGGCTATGTGAGTAGAGAGTAGGGGGTGACTATGAGAAATATGGAGGCAGAAATGGCACATTTTAGTAGCTGATTTGATATGGGAGATGAGGGAGAATGAATATCAGTAATGATATAAAGGTTTTTAATTTAGGTGACTGGAAGGATACTGGTGGTAACCTTACAGAAACAGGAAAATTTGGAAGAGGGAAGTAGGTTGGGTAAGGAGAGGGAAGCAGACAACATGAGATCACAGCCCATCCATGCTTACTAACACTTTGTTCCACCTAAAACAAAAATGAGAAGATTGGGGAGAGTAAGATGGGAAATGAGGAGGGGTTCTTATTCCCTGGCTACTCTCTTCAAGAGCTCAGAGCCTACCAGTTGAAGAATCCTTAAGCAGCCATAAGGTGAACTAAGGGGCAGGATATACTGGGAATACTGGAAACAGAATAGGATATTTTGCCCACATCAAAGCAACTGATAATAGATGAGTGGGGCCAGAAGTAGGAGTAAGAGCTGGGAAATTTTAAAGGGGAAGGGGACGAAGTAGGGGAGTTGTGAATGATAATGGAAAAGACAGTGATTGTTATGTTGGAAACAAGCCCACAATAGGTTTTCAAGGGAATATGACCATTTTCTCACATTCTCACCATCTCATTAGTTGGTTGCATGCTTTTGGACATCATCTCATGGTCCCCACTTTATTTCTTTTTAAGCCCTTACCTTCCACTTTTGAATGAATACTATATATTGGTTCTAAAAGGCAGAAGAGTGGTAAGAGCTAGGCAGTGGGGGTTAAATGACTTGCCCAGGATTATGGTCCCCACTTTAGAAACCACTGCCATAACCACCATTATCTTCACCTTAAAATTTAGAGCTTTAGGTAAAACTGTTTGTTGTTATTCCCACACCTACAGTACCTTGGCTCTCAGACTAGAAGGTAGTTGGACTTCTCAACTAAGTTCCTCCTACATTTAACAAAGAACTGGGAGGAAGAAGAGCTTTTTAAAATTTTATCCCAAGTAAAGGTACATAAAATAAATGTAGACTCACTATTTTCAGGACTCCTTCTCCGAGAGCCAGATTATTCATGTACTAGCAGCAAGCCTAGGTAAATTTGCTGAACTTCTCTTCAAAAGATTTTAAGATGAATGATTGAAAATCAAAGTTATTCAATCACTAGTCAGAATGCCACAATTTTAATAAACATTTTTAATTAAAAAAGATGCTTTCTTGAATTTTATATAACCATGATAGATCATCTGAGCTCAGAAGATGTGGGAGGTGAGGGAAGGGAAAAGATGTTGGTTCCATTTTTAGAAGGCAAACATTTTTTAAAAGTAAATGACTTTGTTATTTTTCAGATTAATTTTCCAGACACATCAGAAATCTGAACAACGATCTGGTTATTTGCTAAAACTGACTGAAACCACTATTTATCACAACAGTGGACTAAATTAACAGTCTCCAAGTCAAAAGGTTAGTCTCATATGTTTGTAAAATGTTAGAATTGAAAAGAGCTTTAGGGATTCTCTGATTAATCCTTTTTATTTCATAGTCATGACTGTACATAGAATATTTATGCCAAAGAATTAATCACCAAGTGGCCAGCCTGTTGAATGAATCTTTCCATACTTAGTTGGGCTGGTGCTCATTTAGTGTCTGACATGGAGCTGATACCCAAATTCTCTTCAATTTTGCAGACCAACTGAGGCTTTCATTCTGTTGGAATAGCCTTCTAGAATTCAGATCATTCATGACTAATGTGGGAATTTTGCATGACTATACAGTTTTGTAATAGATTGTTTTTTTTTTCTTACCTTCTCTATGGGTAGGGAAAGGGAAGATTGAAGGAAGGGAGATAATTCAGAACTGGAAATAAAATTTAATTAAAAAAAAAGAATTTAAGTATTTTCCATGCCATGATAAAGCAGTAGAATAGGATTTTTGAAGTCCTGGCAAAATATGACAAAGATAAAAATACAAACTAGTGCTTAGGTCTCTGAAGCTCCCTCTAGTTTTCTGTAGTGACAGTGGCAAAAAGAAGAACAAAAAGTAATAAGAATCAGTTTTTAATAATCTATAAACATTCATTTAACTGATAATTTAAATGTAAAATTCCTACCCAATGACTCTAGTTGAGTTGATAAATTATTGGAAGAAATTAGTGGAAGAACACATCCACATTGACATTCTTACTGAAAATTTAAACTATGGTGATATAAGAAAGTTACAATTAAATGGAAGAATGTCTTATAGCCATTTTCTCCTCAGAAAATGAATAAAAGAATTGGTGAAGTTGGTTTCATCTTGTACCCATAGACAACAAGAAATGTTATTTCATGACTTTCATGAAGGCAGTTGTGGCTTATGTGCCAATATCTATTGCAGAGCATTAAGCTTTAGATAAATTCCACAAATAACTTGATGAGATCCTCCAAACCTAGTCAAAGATATACCTTGACATTTAGTGACTTTTTTGTGAAAAAAAACCCAAAGCGGAGAATCACAAAAGTATATTGGAAAATATGATTTGAAATTATGGAATGAAAGAGGCCAAAGAATTATAGATAATTTGGAAATCTCCATCTGTAGGTATGATGTCTTGCATATACTAGATGCTTTCTTTAACAAGGGAAATGAAGCCATTTCCTACTTGGCAGTTGTCAAAAGAATTTTAAATTATCAACACTAATGTGGAAAGTTGTTTCTAATTACTAATAAGAAAAATGCATATTAAAATGATTCTGATGTTTCATCTCAAACTCAGCAAATTAGAGCAAAGATGTCAAAAAATGAATAGTCACTGTTGAAGGAGCTATAGGAAGATAAGCATGCTAATATAATATGCTGTTGGAGCTATGAATTGGCCTGACCATTCTGAAAAAGTTTGAGTTATGTGAAAAAAAATCACTAAATTATTCATACTCTTTGTTCCCTGCTTGTTGTTCAGTTGTTTTCAGTTGAGTATGACTCTTTATGACCGCATTTGGGATTTTCTACTTTTTACAGATGAGGAAACTTAGGCAAACAGGTGTAAGTGACTTAACCAGGGCTACACAGTTAAGTGTCTGAAGCTGGACTTGAACTCAGGTCTTCCTGATTCCAGGCCTGGTGCTCTATCTACTGCACCACCTAGCTACCCCAGAGCTCTTATTAATGGACATATGCCCTTCCAGGAGGTAAAAGACAGATAAAAGGTAACCTCATATATATATGTATATATATATACCAGAATGTTCAGAACAGCAATCTTGTGGTAGAAAAAAGACTGGAGGCATGGTGAGTGCTTATTAATGAAATAAATGAATAAATTATAGCACATAAATTCAAGGAAATATTATTTTGCTATAAAACTGAACATGAGATTCAGAATAACATGAGACTTGTATAAACTGATATAAAATGAAATAAGCAGAACCAAAATAACAATGCATGTGATAGCTACAGTGATGTAAATGAAAACACTAAAACCTAAATATGAGTAATTATTATGATTAATTTTGGCTTTTTGAGAAAAGATGAGGGAAGTATCTCCTTCCTTTTAATAGAGAAGTAGCAGAATACAGGTGCAAAATATTTACTATACTAGCAGACATGATTCCTCTGTCTGTTGGTTTTGCTTAGCTTTTTTTATTTGTTACCTGAAAGAGTTCATTTTTAGTTATGTCCAGAAATAACTGATGATAGAAAAAAATTAATTTTTTCTTAAGTTTGAAGGTGTAATAGATCTGGAGAGTAAAGAGTAGTAGTAGTACTACTACTACCACCATACCACATACACACATACACAAACATACAACATTGTAAAATGTTAGAGCTGAAAAAGACCTGAGGAATTCTCTAATCAAACCCTTTTGTTCCATGGTCATGAATGTTTATAGAATGTTGTATGCCAGAAGGCAATCTGTTGCCTCTGAAAAATACTAAATGAATAAAGGTAAAATCATTGTTTTTCATTATGACTATTACTTAGAGATTTAACCAGTATAACATATTTATCTTAGTCAACAAACAGATGTGGCAGGCAGCCCAGTATTACACCAGAATATTTGCTCATTTGAAAATTATTGGAGAGGAAGATGGGGTGGGGGGAAAGCCCAGGAACACTATCACTTTAAATGGGGGGGGGGGGGAGGGGATAGTGAAGAGGATAACAAGCCTTAAGAAAACTTGACTTGAGCACAGCTAACCCAGATCATTTCAAGAGCATTTGCAGAAAAAAAAATAAAAAGATAATAAATAAATGTAAGTTGGAATTGGGGGCAGTTGGGTAGCTCAATGGATTGAGAGTCAGGCCTAGAGACAGGAGGTCCTAGGTTCAAATCTGTCCTCAGACACTTCCCAGCAGTGTGATCCTGGGCAAGTCACTTAACCCCCATCGCCTAACCCTTACCACTCTTCTGCCTTGGAAACAATACACAGCATTGACTCCAAGAGGGATGGTAATGGTTTAAAAAAAAATGGAATCAAATCTCCCAGAATTTCAGTAGTCATCTACTTTCATCATCTGAGAGAGTACAACCATAATATTTGGGAGCCACCACTTCACCTCAGTACTTCTTAAGTTACCCTCAATCTGTTTAAGGATAATTTTACCTGGCCATGAGGGAGAGGGTTGTCTGTACATGAAGTCTTCTGAATAATGGACAGATGAAAACAATTTTTCAAAGTATCATAAAGATATCTGAAATAGGAAAAGAGAGTAAAATTGACAATTGTGTGCGGCTCTGCCTTCACTTAAATCCAATTCATGAACAAGTTGAGACATCACCCTGTGATGCCATTGATTCTCTTTGAAATGAAGGAAAAAACAACTTCATTAGTAATGAGGTGGTAGAGTATAGAGTAAGATTTCTTTTCGCTTAATTAATTAAATTTTGTCAAGTTTTAGGAGACTCAAAAGGTTCTACAATGCTGTTTCTGAATCTCTCAAACCATCTCTGGTTTGTCTCTTCCATTCTTCTTGGAGTAATAAAGGAGAGAAAGAGAGGTAGCAAAGGACAAAGGACCTCTTTTATTTTTCCCCAAAATTAATCCTCCCAGTGCACACATACAGACTACATATAACATAGATTCATGACACAGACATCACAGATTTACAAGACAAACATGGAACACAAGTCCCATCAGAGAAGGTTGAAATTGCTAGAATAGGTTTTTCTATTAGTCATACTCATTCACTTTTTTCCCTTGGGTCATTAATTTTGCTACTAATTTACAGTACAGAGTAATGAGAAAGGATGTAGGGGCCAGATCAAGGCTAGTGCTACTTAAGGCAGTTTGGAAGAGATCTCTTTTATATAATTTGCATTCCAATTGTTTTCTGCCTGAATCTTTGCTTCATCCTCATATTCAGACTTCCACAATAAATTTCCACATATTCTACAATAAATATTCTCCTAATAGACATGCTTTAGCTATCTTTTTCCAATCATTCAGGTGAAGAATGTTATTAGAAAGGATCTCCTATGATGCATGGGAATTATTCAGGCAGGTATCAGAGCCACTTCGTAGTAATAAGCAGGATCCTGTATCCTTATTAGATAATTGTCCACAAATTTACCCTTCTTATCTTGCCTCACATTGGGCACCATTATGTAAAGGGCAGCTCTACAAATAGCTTGTGGGTTCTAGAATATGGATGAGAGAGATGATTCTAGGATTACAGGAGGGTCAAACTGACAGAGAGACATGCAGAATTCTCTTGCAAATCAGTGACAAAATTTATTGATTTCAAGTAGCTATTTATAGATGGTTGGATCAGGCAGAGGGTTAATAATCACTTATAATGGAAGTCAGTGATTAACAGGATGGAAACAATGGATTTAGATTACTTAGCTGGCTTTGAACAGTTTTCTATAGGTGGTAATTTAGCATGTCAATTCAACATGTCAGCATATCAATGTATGACCCAACTTTTTATAGAATTCCATATGTTCTTCTCACAGAACTCCTGCATCAATAATTTTCATACAATATTTGTTTTTCTCATGCTAGGGAGCAGGCTTATATGTCTGCCTGTTTTTAAAGCTATGGCTACCCATATAAACTGGGGTTCATTCTTACTACTGGGGGCTACAGAAGTGCAAGATTGTTGCATCAAGATTGGGAATTTTGCACAGTGCAATGAATTTGGGAAATTGCACAGTGCAATTTGCTTAGCAGGCTGCTCCCTGCTGCCAAAACACATCTTTTAAATCTTAATTACCTCAGTGATGCTGTATAGCAAATCAAGGAATAATACAGTATCAGTGATCAAAGTTGTATTTGACCTAAAGGACAACATAAAGCCATATAGTGGGTGTTAGTTAGTACCTTGAGGCATATTACCAATGGTAATTTACAAGTAAGTAGAAAAGACAACAGATATATATATGTGTGACTAGAAAGGACAAAAAGTTGTTATGTATGGAAAGCATCAGAGAGTCTGAATGTTATATTGGTATCTATAAAATATTAAGAAACTTGGTACTGGGTAGATCCTTTATGGCAGAGTTATGAAAGAACATGGATAAGAATTGCACAGAATAAGAAAGCATAGATGGCTTGCAGTCTTTATCTATTGAGATTCACAGATGAGCTTTTAGAGCCATGCAAATAAATATATTAGGATAGACAGCATGGATGGAGTGAGTCCTGGATTGGTTGTTAGGAATTCAGTTCCCATCTCTGACACTTACTAGCCAAATAAGCTTGAGCAAGTCATTCTTTATGAGTCTGATTTTTATTTTCTCTAAGATGAGAATGACACAAGTATACCAACTCAAGGTTGTTGTAAGGCCCAAATGAAGTGATAATGTCTGTAAAGCACTTAGTGGACATTTATATAGAACTTTAAAATTTGTTACTAATCATGAAAACTTAGTCTGCAACAAAAACAGAAAACAAATTTCATTTTGGAAGTGTTTAAAATAGGTTTTGGGACATCCAAATGAGGATATCTAGAAAGCATTTGAAGAGAGAGATCAGGCTAACCACACACACTCTGCATCAAGGTCATAATTTAAGCAAAAGGAGTAGATGAGATTACCTTTGAAGAGAACATAGAAAATAGGGCCAAGGACAGAGTTTTGAGGATACCTACTCAATGGCAAGAAGAAGAAAGGACCAATGACAGAAACCAAGAAGGAATAATCAGAAGAAAGAAGAGTCCTAGCAGGGCACACTGTCACAAATTCTAAAGAAGAAAAGAGTATCAAGAAAGACTCATGCTGTAGAAAGGTTAAGAAGTATGAACCCAGAGAAGAGACTATTGAACTTAGTTAAGTTATTGGTGGAGCAGCTAGGTAGCTAATGGATTGAAAGCTGGGCCTAGAGACAGGAGGCCCTGGGTTCAAATGTGGCCTCAAATACTTCCTAGCTATGTAACCCTGGGCAAGTCACTTAACCCCCATTGCCTAGCCCTTGCCACTCTTCTGCCTGGGACCAATACACACTATTGATTCTAAGACAGAAGGTAAGAGTTAAAAAAAAAAAGTTATAACAGTTTCAGCTAAGGAATGGAGACAAAAACCAGATTACTAGGAGTGAAGGAAAAAGTGGTGATAGATATCTACATTCACAAACATAGGGGAGAGCTCAACTGTCTTCTCATCACTATATAAACTAGCATGTTATATCCAGAGACACATCCATAGTGCCTTTATTTTTTGTTTTACTTTCACAGTCCCTTCCAACTCTTAAGAGATGTGATTCTATTATTCCTGGGCCAAAACTAACTGCTTGATTATTCATAGAAATAAAGGTCACAAATGGAATAAAGAATTATGTGCATGCCAGGTGTGATAGAAGCTAAACAATATTCATTTGATCAATCCAAGTTGAAACCAACTTACATGCTCTTAAAGTTCAATGTAATTTAATATTCCACATCTAGATGTTGTGTACTCAACTGATTGGATGTTAAATTATTTATTCCCCCAGCTCACTTAAAGTCTATGTTTTGATTTATTAACTAACAACCTTATAAACATCTATACCCTGAATGAAATGTTTCTGTACTAAATCAAGTAGAGGTGTTGTTTTTGGTTTTCCTCAATTACCTTTGGAGGAGATTGTGGTAACCCTTTCATTGCAACCTGTTCCTAAAACTTTAGGAAATTTTTCATTAATATGAGGTATTATAGGGGGCAGCTGGGTAGCTCAGTGGATTGAGAGCCAGGCCTAGAGATGGGAGGTCCTGGGTTCAAATCTGGCCCCAGCCACTTCCTAGCTATGTGACCCTGGACAAGTCACTTGACCCCCATTGCCTAACCCTTACCACTCTTCCGCCTTGGAGCCAATACACAGTATTGACTTCAAGATGGAAGGTAAGGGTTTAAAAAAAAATGCAGTATTATAGTATAGAAGATAGAGAAACTAAACTTGAAGCCAAGAAGATCTGAGTTTGGCCTTTTTTCTGACAAATACTGAGTTGTAACTCTTACAAATCATTTATCCTCTTAGTGTTATAGGCAACTCTCTAGAAACTATATAAGTCCCAGAGAAGATGTTGACCCAAATTGGTTAAGGGAGTTTCCTCACTTGGGAGTTCCTTATACTGAAATCACAGTTCCAGTTCCTATTTTATTAATAAAAATACTGGCTCAAATACTATATGACCTAGTAGTTATCTGTATTCTATGAGATCTCAATTTAAAGCCTTTTTTGTGTGTGTTTTCAGATATTTAACTCAGATTTAAATAAACCCTAATTTCAAGATTTTTTTTTAATTTCCCCTAAATGTATAGGTTCTATAGTGGGGCAAATAGAAAAAAACCTCTAAGATGAATGAAGTTTTCGAGCCAGTGTTTTTTCTTCTCCAGGTGCAAGATTGTGCTGCCAAGATAAGCCATTCCCCCTACTACCTACCACCTTTGTGAAACCTCTTTGAGTCATGGGTACTCGAGAATATAACCGCTTTGTGGATCCAGACAAGATGGAAGCTATGATTCCAGACCTAGGACCCAAGAACATAATTAATGTAGACTTTCAGGAGATAAAACAGTTGGCACGCCAAGGTTACTGGGCCAAAAGCCACAGTCTTAGGGGGAAGGTTTACCAAAGGCTGATTGAAGAGATTCCATGTCGAACAGTCACACCTGATGCCAGCGTCTACAGTGACATTGTAGGAAAGATTGTAGGCAAACGAAGCACCGCTAGCCTTCCTTTGCCTGAGTTTGTGGAAAATAGTCTGGCCCCAACCTACTGCCTGAATCCACAGGGAGAAGAAGCTGTTCAAAAGATCCTTCTTTGTATTGCTAACCAGTTCCCCGACATTTCCTATTGCCCAACACTCCCAGCCATTGTCGCCCTACTTCTGCACTATAGCATTGATGAAGCGGAGTGTTTTGAGAAAACTTGTCATATATTGGCTTGCAATGACCCCAATAAGAGGTTTATTGACCAGAGCTTTCTTGCCTTTGAGACTTCCTGTATGACATTTGGGGACCTTGCTACCAAATACTGCCAGGCAGCCCACAGGCTATTAGTAGAAGCATCAGAGGATGTATTTCAGGTCTATTCTGACTGGCTGCGGTGGCTCTTTGGGGATCTCCCACTCAGTTACTTTGCTCGAGTCTTTGATGTCTTCCTGGTCGAGGGTTACAAGGTACTTTACAGAGTTGCTTTGTCAATTCTCAAATTCTTCTACAAATCAAGAGTTGGGAAGACTACAGAGTCAGAGAATGTGAAGCAGGATATCCGTAAGTTTGTCAGGGATATCCATCAGACAGTATCTCCTGAGAAGCTGCTGGACAAAGCCTTTTCCATCCGTCTCTTCTCCCGGAAAGAGATCTATCTCTTGCAAATGGCCAATGAGGCAGTTCTGAAGCAGAAAGGAATCACTGTCAAGCATAAAAGGTGAGGTAGTTGATTTGGTTTTCAGTTTATGCCTTGAGCCACGGGCAGCCTATTCCATCTTCTCCCTTTTCCTCAAGGGTAGGTTGACATTTGGGAGAGTATGATACCAATGTCTATGTACTGAACACAGGAAGCTTGAGCTTGTAAGAGGAATAGGCATGTATAAAATGTTTTTGTCTGTGTGTTTGGGCTCTGATTTTATATTTTAGTCCTTCTCTTGGCTAACCTGAAGACAATTGGGCATCTTTCCATTAATTCTCAAGGCCCTTCTAAATAAAAATTATTAGGGCTTATAATTTGTTATGAAGGGGATAACTTGTATCCCATCTGTGGGAGGAAGGTGGAGGATGGGGCAAAACGGTACTATGGACAGCCTTTGGCCCATCCCATCTGTCTGAAAGTTGAGGTTAGTCTGGGCTTGAGATATGAGATTGGTTTCTAGGAGTGGAAAGTCAGGGTACCTTTAGTCATTGTTTACACACTGAATTGCCTTTCAGGCTCATCAGAAACTATTGCAGAAGATAGGCATATCAGGCATCCAAAATACATTAGTGACCTTCAAACTCTGGGTCCCATTATATATTGTCTGTTGCTTCTTAACCAAACCATGTACCTACCTGCAGAACAGTTCCTTAAAGGTACTGGCTAGAAAGTCCACAGAGCTATGCCTGTAGTATCCTAGGGTTAAATTCCTACTCCATCGGGGCCATCTTTGTCTATGACTATGGGACAATTTATCTTCAAGAAGCAATATGTTAATATCTTTCTCTTTAGGCCTATAAAAAGAGCTTACTGTGGATTTAGGGACTTACTGTTAATCTTTTCCTATCTGTCTCATTTTTTTTTCTTTAATTTCCATGTCCACTGTCCCCCTCCTGTTTTTTTAGTGTTTCACCTTCTAAAAGGTAGGTTTGAAAACTGAATCTTTCTGCTTCTCTTGTCTATCTGTGCTCTGCCAACTCTTAAATCCTGCCTCACTGATGCTGTCTGCTGACTGTGTGTGTGTCTCTGTCCTATACTTGCCTGACTCTCCATATCCTGCTTCACTGGTGCTATCTGCCTATCTGTGCTTAGCTGACTCTGGGACCCTGCCTTGCTGATGCTGTCTGCTGCCTGCCTGTCTGTCCTGTCTTGTGCTTGGCTGATTCCTGGACCCTACCCTGCTGGTGTGGGGACTGGTTCATGGGAGTTGGGAAAAGCAGCCCAAGGACCCTGTAAATATGGTCCAAAGGGTAAAAACTTCAGCACAAACTAGGGTCACCTTGATGCCCCTAGTTCTTCTGCTTTGTGTAAAATGAAAACACTCCAGGTATGTGGGTGAGGGCATATGAAGCAACACAGGCAAAATGGCCAGGCCTATAGGAAGAAGTGAACCATTCCAGAGAATGTGGCTTCTCATCAAGAACTTTTTAAATCTCAGAGCACTGTTTCCCTTCTTCTGAAGTTATATGTCCTGAAATTCCTGTCATATAAACACCAAAAAATATACCAAACATGAAAGTAACACAAATTTTAATACCCAAATGAGAAACTTTGTTTGAAATGTGGAGCCTTATTAAAGAGTGAAGAAAAAAGGGGAGCCTATGATTAGTTCCATAAATCTAGGCAGCCTGGTCATATATTGTATCAGCTATTTGATCTATGAGTGATATATCATTACCATAGCTCCCGGTACTTGAGTTTAATGTTAGGGAAAGTTTTGTGGAAGAAAGAGAATGAACTGATATATGAGTTAAAGAGCAGCACCATTTTTTACTTTTTTGGAATAGCAAGTTTTTTTATGTAGAGTGCAATATCAGCAATGCAAAGGAATAAGTGACTCTATAAACTGATTAAATATATTGGGTCCAAGTCAGATAGTAGCCAATGTGGGTGAGTAAGAGTGGGTCCTAGACTCAGCTGAACTGAAAATACTCACAAAGCCAAAAATTGAGTGATTGGAACCAAGCTATATGTCTTTCTTGACAACTTTGAGTTTCAGTGCTCTCTCCCTCTCATTGAGGCAAACCTAAAGTTCTGGGTTGTGAAGGAGAATAAGAGTGGGTGAGGAGAGTCCAGATCCTGATTGAAATGTCCAGAGATAGATAATAGAGGCAAACATATTTAAGACCTTTTGCTAGAATTAATAGGCATGAGTCTTCCCTACATCTTCATTAGGGATCCTCAGCCTCTCAGTCCTCTTTTCCACACCACTGTTCTCCTGGCCTCTTTTTCCCCTTGTGTTTTGTATATCCTGGCCTTAGGATATACACCCCTACTCTCCTATTAAGCCTTTTCTTTAAGAGGATTGGCCTTCCATGTCAGAGATATTAACATCCATGGAAGTGACTTGTCCTTCCATTAATTGGCAGAGGGACCCAAGGGATCTCTTGGGGTCATTTGTTTGAATAGTCAATGCTTACTAAATTTTTGTTGATATTAGGACAAGTGGAAAAAATGAGTTTTATCTCTTCATTTTTCATATTAAAACTCTCAAAGAAGCATAGGCCACCTTGGACAGAATTTCAACTCTGGGAATTCAAACATGTAGAGAGTTCTTCATTTTGGTTTCCAAGTGTGAACTACAGCTGTAGTCTTGAAGGAACAGTCCATCTGAGATGTTTGTGCCTGGGAAGTCTGCTTTGTCCTTCAGCTCATTAGCAAACTTCATTAATTTTGAAGGTCTTCATTCAGTTTGACAATGCAGAGTGCTTGAAATACAAAAACAAAAAATAAATAGTCCCTGCCTTCAAGAAACTTAATTCTATAAAGTTTGTACTCTTGTGTATTCTCATAGTACTACTGTATGGACAGGGGAGATAGGTTCTGTTTTTGAAGTCAGAGAAAGTGAGGGTCTGGCCTCCCAAACAAATATGTGACTTGAGAGAACTCCTGATTGTTCTTGTGTGGAGATCTTAAGGGGAAAGAGGACTTTATCTGGTAAACAGGCTGCACTCTTTTTACAAGTAGGGAAGTAGTGCCTCCAGTAATTTTGGAATTGGTGCTGCTCTTATCAATACTGGCTGCCCCTTTTCTCCAATCTTTTCCTTCACATTCAGACTGGTTACTCCCACAATGGGAATTCCCATTCAAGCCTAGTCCCAAAATGCTACTCGTCTTTCCTAGTTTGGGTGCCCAGAAGGATTCCTGGTATGTGGCCATCCTTGAAATTCTAAACTTTTCCTCTCATCTTCCCCAGGATGTTTGTGCACTTGGCTGTTGATCCTGGGAATTTCAAGTCAGAAATTGTCACTGTGAAGGAGATGAGAGACATCTGGTCATGGATCCCTGAACGGTTTGCTCTCTGTCAGCCTCTGCTGATTTTCTCTACTACACAACATGGATATAGCCTGACAAGGTAACCCTATCCAGCTGTGTCCTTCCCATATGGGATCCCTGAGCTAACATTTTTTGATCAGGCTCTTCTCTCATTCAGCCTTTCTATAGACTATATGTAAATAGAAGTTATGGAGGGAAAATTGGGGCCCTGACCTTGACTCCTCCATACTTCCCTGGGTAAGCCAAGTGGTAATTAGACTTTTGAAAGGGATGAAGCTCATTTCCTTGCTGCCTGGGGTTCTGTTTCCCTAGGGTGAGGTCTTCATACCAGTGGTCACTGAAATCTGGAGCTTCTTATCCAGGATAAAAGTGTCCTTTCCTTCTTTGGCTTCAAGCTTTACTGCCCTAAAGTGATTCAGCTCAAATAAATGTTATTCTTGGGTGCTTTTTATATACCTCTCTCTAGACCAGAAATCTTAGGGGATAAAGGGAGAAGACATGAATGGGCCCTGCCTTGAGAAATTTATTGATTAACTGGTGAAAATGAGAATAACATTCAAATTGCAAGACATAACTGATTCTTCTCCAATCCTTCTGCCTGGGAGTCCAAGGAAGCTAGATGCTGGATTAAAAGTGTTAGCTTCTGGTCTCTCTCAGAGCATTAGTATAAATGACTCCTCCAACCCCAGCTCCTCTTTTTTTGCCCCAGGCTGTGAGAGGTTTACTGATAAGGTGCACTACCTGTATCAGGTCACTGCCAGTTACTAGATCCAAATCTGCCAGGTAGAGAGGGGTCTCTAGTGTCTGCACAACTGCTTGGCCTTCCTAAAGCAGAGATACTCTGACTCTAGTTCTAAATGCTCCAGGAAAGGAGATGCCAGAAACCTTCCTTGGCTAACTCCCATAGGCAGCATCTGCCAGCCCCAACACAGACATTGAGCAACCTGAACCACATTTCTTAGTCTTTTCCAACCACTGCAGAACAGCACGTGCCAGGCCTGGCCTCTAAGAAGATTCCAGCCCGAGGCCCCAGGAAGGGTGGAGGGGGAGACATAGTTGGCACTGGTTCAGTCCGCACCTGTTTTCTTTCTTTCCTACAGTATAATCTCCACTTCTACCTCTTCTCCTCCCCCCCCCCCCCCCATCCCATTCCCTGTTTTCTCAAGCAAAGTGCTGGTTTTTCTTAGGCAAGGACCAAGTGTCCTGTTTTCTGTGTGCCCCTTATGGCTCCTACTTAGTTTTGCCTACAAAGAATGTTGCTGAGGAACTTCACCTGAGCTTTTGAGAAGCTGTTGTCAATCTTCCATGGTGCTGTTTTTCAGTCATTTTGACCTGAATATATGAGAGAAAAGATCTGGACTTCTTTCCTTACCTGCCCCACTCCACCAGATACAGCCTCCCTTCTTTATCCTCTTCTATATATCATGGGTGGCACTGTAACTGTCAAATAATGTCATTTTTGCCTGCAGGCTTTATTACCACTGTGATGGACATGAGCCAACTCTCCTTCTCCTCAAGACAACAGAGAAAGAGGTAAAGCTAGAGACCTGAGGCTTTGAGTACATTCTTATTGTTAAACTTTATAAAATTAGCTCCTCAGAAATGAGGGGTGCCAAGCAAAACATGGAGCCCCATGTGGAAGGATGCCCCTAGAGTATACACATTACAGAGATGTTTCAGAGAAGGAACCTAAGTTTAGGAAAATAACCAAAAGAATTTATTTTAATGTTGACATTTCAAATGCTTTGACATTTGACTGTAAAAGATTAAAGGTGGTGGGGAGGGAGGAGGAGGATGTTCTTTGGCAGGGAGGTCTTTTTAGTATCCTAGAAATAATATTCTATCAGCATATTCTGATTAGAGATTCTGTCTTTGAAAATATTAGATTCAAGGTATTCTTGGAGTAGAGAGAAAGCTATTCTTGTCTTGTCACTGTGGGACCTTGACCACAAGGGACTGAAGAATGTTGTGCCTCTGGCACTAATATCCTTTATTCTTTGTATCTAAATTGGGAGCATATTCCTGGAGCCTGTTTCTACCCCCTCCCTCCATTTTAGAGATCTCCCAGAAATACTGTAAGATCTAGGCATTTGTACCCTAAGGGTAAATGGGAGCTCAGACCCTTTTTGGCAGAATGCAGGCTGACTCTTTAGATCCCTTGGTAGTTATGAGCTCCCATCCTTTTACCTGAGGAATGACTAGTATGGGAGTTGTTGGGCTTTATGGGCCACAGACTGATGTGAAGATTGCAGTTTCACAATCTCTTATTCTAGGTTTGTGGTGCTTACCTATCGACAGACTGGAAGGATCGAAACAAGTTTGGAGGAAAGCTGAGCTTCTTTGGGACCGGGGAGTGCTTTGTGTTTAGGGTGAGTGGGTCTTAATGTGAGAGGTAAGACACAGAGATAAGGATGGAACCGTTAAGAGGAGTTCAATCTCTTTAGCAACCTATGTGCTGATTGGTCACAAAGTTCTCTCACCTGTGCCCCACCACTATGAACTACAAGGATGGTGGATGAGCCATGAGATGAAAGTAGGTCGTGCTTGGGGTGGGGGGGCAGGGTGAGCATTTAGTCCTTTTGATTCCCCTTACCCAAAATCTGGACCCTCCTTCAGGCCTCAGACCCTTTAACTCTGATTCTTCTGACACTTCATCTCCACAGCTGAAGCCAAGAGTTCAGCGATACGTTTGGGTAGTGATAAAGCACCCAGAACCAGTCAAGGATTCAGCCACAGTTTTACAGCCCACAACTTCAGGTTCAAGTTCACAAATGGAAGACTTGCAAAATCCAGACCACCCCTCAAGTCGACTCTCACCTTTCTTGGCTGCTCGGCACTTCCATCTTCCTTCAAAAACTGAATCCATGTTCATGGCTGGAAACAATGATTGCATCATCATAGGTAATACGCTACCCTAACATATCTTCCCCTACCATTCCAACCTTGATTCTTCCCCATATTTTTCTGTCTCTCTTCCCTCTTCCTTGACCTTTTCCCTGCTATTCTCCCTATTCCCCACCAGCCATAAGATATGTGTGTGTGTAATTATTCACCCTGAGTGTACTGAATTGTGTTAGGATCATGGATTGGGAGCTGAATTGGACCTCAGAGATCACCTAGCCCAAACCTCTCATTTTGCCATGAGGAAACTGAAACCCAAGATCACACAGATTAAATAAATTGCAAAGTTTATTCCCTTTCTATCCTCCCAAGCTCACTCATCCCAGATTTCCTTCCAGATTCTTACCAACCTAGAAGTTGATGCTGGTTTTCTTTCTGAGTATGACCAAGGTACTAGGGTTTGTGGGAGAGCTACTATACTTGGGGTGACCATAAGACTGTCCTGCTATTAGTCTTTTCATAGCTTTCCACCAATGTCAGCTGAGCACCTCTACCCAGCCTTGAGCTCAGCTACATTTTAGGGTAGGAAAGACTGAAGAGACATAAGCTTTGCCCATGTCTAGGAGGGTTGGCAGTAATAGAAATAATATATTTACATGGTAACAAGACAACACCATAAGTGCTAGAAGTTCAGAGGTAGGCTAGAAAAAATCAGATTTGCTGTGAAAGATATGCCGACCTCTCAGGTACCAGCAAAACATTCAAGTGAAGAGGACTAGTTGGCAGTTGGAAATATACAGAGGTTTAGGTTGAACTTTATGCACATCAGTCCAAAAGTGATCATTATAGTTTGAAGCCATACATATATATTTTCAAGTGCATATTCTGGCAAATGTACACTGATTAGCAGTCATTCTCTTAACTATAGCTGCTGACCTTTTCATCTTCATAGGTGGTGGAGGTGGTCAAGCTTTGTATATCGATGAGGACCTGAATCGAGGCCACACAGGACACTGTGACACCTTTAACAATGAGCCACTATGCTCTGAAAATTTCCACATCTCTTCCTTAGAGGTGTGGGGCTTCTGGGATGCTGATATACAAGACTAGAGATGGCCACAATCACCAGTCCCTGAACGAAAGACAAGGACATTCAAGAGGAAGGTTACTCCAAGACTGACTTCCCCATTTTCAAGTCCTGAGTTTGGACAGAAGCACAAGGCCCTATGATCCTTTGAGTGTCTTTCTCCATCCTAGTTTTCTTTGATGGTTACTGACCTCCCTAAAAAGTCAGCCTATGGTCAAGAGATCCTGAAACTTTCCTTCTCTTCATCCCTCAGGACATGGGTTACTTTGAGCTAGGGCCTCATTTCTAGAGACAAACTCAAGCCTTGCCCCAAAAGGCTTAGAGATTTTGGTGTAATCCAGTATCCCCTCTCCTTTTGTGACAGAACCATGGGTGGTATTGGGGGACAGATAAATAGCAGAGATCACACTATATGAACTAATTCCAAGGTTATGCTTAGGCTCTCTGGCTGTTCTGATGATGGGCTGGTGGGGTAGGGAAAGTAACTTCTGTTCTAAGGGTAATTCAAGGTGCAGATGAACAAAGGCCTCTTTGTATAAATTCCTCTGTGATTGTCTAAAGGTCACCAGGCTTTCCTAGATGTAGCCATTGGGGCCACCCTTTCCTCTCTCAAATTATAGGCTCAGATGGGAACAAACCATCTGCCCTACAGGCACTTTACCTTTCTGAGTTTGGGAGAAAACTCAAATCCAAGAAAAAGAAGCCCTCAGAAGGGATAGAATTAACCCTATATACTAAGATTAGCACTATCTCCTCAAATCCCTAACGTCCTCATAGCTGTCTGAGTCCCCATTCACCTTCCTCCTCCCTTGTCTAGTTATCTTAGCTCCTTTATACCCTCAAAAAAAATCTCAATATGCCTGTGTATCTGTTTCTTCCATTAACACTGAATCTAGCCTGAGTGTTTCTCCTCTTTTTCTTTGGGACCCTGATTTCTCCCTGGGGGAAGAAAGGGATGAAGAACAGGTATTTCTAGGGTTACTATCTACAAATTCCAGGTCGTGGGAGATCAGAAGAGGAACAGCAGTTCCACTGCCCCACCAAGGCTTCCACGCTATCATTCTGCCACTCAGTTAGGACTTTGGTGCCCCCGTGTGGCTCTTTTACTCTTTGCCTTATCATAGAGGGTGGAAGTCTGTTTGCCTCTGGTAAATGATGTGTATCCTTGGGTATGCAAAAGAAGGTCTGGTCTCTAGGTAGGTTTGTCCCATGCTGTCTCTGGTTCAAGAGTCACAAAAGCCAGCAGAACCACCCTATGGAAAAGGAACAAGTTGCAGGGGTTCTTTTGAGATAACAATTCCAAGCCAGCAACATGGCAGAGCTGGATGACTCCAACAGAGCCTTGACTGATTCTTTCCTCTACCCTCCTATCTCCTACTCTGACCTTTCTCTAGAAAGGGGAAGACACCATAGCACTTACTCTTATCTAGTCATACAATAAAACCTTGATCAGAATCATAGCTACTTATGGTTCAGAATAAGCAGAGAAAGGGTACTAGGATGGCATGGACTGGAGATTGGCATGCCCCTGGAAATTGCCACATCTGGCTAAGTTCCCAATAACTAAATAAACTTTGTTCATTTGTTTGCCTAGTTCTTGGGGCTAGCTACCAACTACAACTTCCAAAATACCATATGGTTCATTGATATTTAAATTATTTGCCACACTTTAGAACTAAGTTGTGGTAAGCAGTTGTTTCTTTGGATTTTTTTTCCCCAGAGAAGTCAGTTTTGTTTTTTAACCTTGAAGTCCCTAGTAACACTTGTTTTCCAGGAAGGTTTGTGAAATGAAGGAAATCTGCAGGTTTCAGATGGGACCTGAATAAAATTTAACTCAAAAGCTGAATCCAGTTAAATTTAGGTATGAGTGCCCATTACAGAGAAAAGTTTGGGAATTGAGCCATTTCATTTCAATTCAACATTATTAAACTACAAAGCATTTGTTTGAGGCACTATGGGTAAAAAATTTAATAAAACCATTTCTGATCCTCTAGCTTACAACAATACATAATGGAAAGGCAACATATAGCACATGTTGCAAGTACAAAATACGGACTATATGGAAGGTAATCTCAGAGGGAAAGAATTATGGTGTTGGTTGGGGGGACTGGAGTAGACCTTCTGTAGGAGATGGGATTTAAGTGGAATTTTGAGGAAAGTTAAAAGGCAGAGAAATGGAAGAACATTCCAAACATCGAACAAGACACCCCAAGAATTGAGTCAAAAGTGAGCATCATACAAGAAGCATCATGAAGGCCAGTAATTGGATTGGATTGTAAGAAGATAGGAATGGTAGAAAGGAACTAGATTGGGAAGAGCTTTTAAAAACTAACAGAGACCTTTATATTTGATCCAGGCTCTAACAACGAGGCATTGGAACTTAATAAAGAGTGCAGCATGAGCAGACTTTCAGCTACACACTGCTCTCTGACTCCCTGACTATGCTGCTGATATATAAAGATGATCATACCTTTGATCTTTCCATTACCCACAATTCCCATGTTCATGAACTCTGAAGTTCCTTATTCACAATCTATCATTCCACCTTTTCCTCTTCCTTGCCACCCCAAAGTCTACTCATCCTTATCATGATCTCCAACTCTGCACCACTCAACTTCTTTACAAGGCTACACAATGCTCCCTTACCTATCTTGACCCCACAGTGATTCAATCCAACTCTAAGCTGTTCTCAATTCCTTTGAGCTCTTAATGAATCAAACATTTTGCCCTGCCAAACCTCAGCCTTGCATTACTCCCAACTTCTACTGCATGTTCTAACAATGCTGAAGAAAATCTAACAAGCTGTAGAAAAATAAAACTGTACTCATGCTGATTAGGTCCACCACAAATGTATATAATCTCCACTGGGCCCTCACTGCACCAAGACAGATCCTTTTATATTTTCCCACTCATCAGAGCAACTTTTCCCAAATATTTCATACCTTTTCAAACTTCCCCCACTAACTTAAAACCTTGCCTTATATTTCACTGGAAAATTGAGTTCACTTGAGAGGGCTTCATCTCACAATTCTCAGGGGCTTTCTGCAACAATCTCCTTTACCCATTTCACATGAAGTGATCCTTTTCCTTGCCAGGACAAACCCATATGCACAAATGATCACATCCTATCCTTAAACAGATTGCTTCCTCTAAAATCCCCACTCTCATTTATATTAAATCTCTTCCTGTCTGCTTCTTTACTTCCATGCCTATGTCTACCCTATCCTCTGAAAACTCTCACTTGATCATCATCACCAATTATTAGTTATCCTATCTCCCCCCCCCCTCTTTTTATGGTTAAATTCCTTAAGGAGTCTATCTACAATCAATGCCTTCACTTTCTTTCCTCTTTCTACTTAACTCTTATTAGTCTGACTTCTGTCACCAAATGAAACTGCTTTCTTCAAAGTTTTAGGTGATTATTTAACAAACCTAATAGCCTTTTTTCAATCCTCATTCCTCTTAACCTCTCTGCCACCTTCAACATAGTCAGTCACCTCTACTCTCAAGTTTTTGTGAAACTACTGCTCTTACTTTTTCTACCTATCTGACCATTTCTCTGGCTCTGATAGACTTTCATCCATGTCATTTGGGTTCATCTAAGATTCTGTCTTGGTCTATCTATATCATTTTACTACTTGAACTCATCAGCTCCCAGGGTTTCAATTATCTCTAGCCCTAATCTTGTCCTCTATACTCATTAAAATCTTGCATCTCCAACTGCTTATTGGATATTTTGAACTGGATAGTTCACAACCATCTTGAACTCCACCTTAAAAGATGTTCAAATTTACTATACTTTCTCCCAAACTCTTCCCTCTTCCTAACTTCCCCATTATTGTAGAAAGGACTACCAGTCTCCCAGTCCCTCAAGCTCACAACCTAGGTATCTAAAACTCCTCACTTCCATAACATTACTCATATATACCTCTTCTGTGATGTTGCCATCATATTGATGCAGGCCCTCATCACCTCATTCATACCTATTGAAAGTGGACTGCTGAAAGGGGTGGATCAAAGAACAAATTATAGAAATAATTTCATTAAGGAGAATGACAATGAGGAGACATATCAAAATTCATGGAAATACAGCCAAAGAAGTACTATGTGGAAATTTTGTGTCGCTAAACACATCAATAAAATAGAAGGGTCAGCTAGGTGGCTCAGTGGATTGAGAGCCAGGCCCAGAGATGGGAGGTCCTAAGATTCAAATGTGACACTTATAGCTGTGTGATCCAAGGCAAGTCACCTCTCATTGCCTACCGCTTACTGCTCTTCTGCTGTGAAATCAATACACAATCTTGATACCAAGAAGGTAATGGCTTTTTCCCCTAATAAAAAGCAGATCAGTGAATTGGGCATACACCAAAAAAACTAGAAAAAGAACAAATTAAAAATCTCCAACTTAAGACCAAATTGGAAATCCTCAAAATCAAAGGAAAAAATAAAATTTTTAAATATTTTAAAATAAAGTAAGAAAATTGCTAAACTAATAAGACTAGGAGTTGGTTTTATGAGAAAAACAACAGATAAGAGCATTGGTTTATTTTTTTAAAAAGGAAAAATCAAATTACCAGTATCAAAAATGAAAAGGGTGAATTCACCAGGCAGCTGGGTGGCTCAGTGGATTGAGAGCCAGTCCTAGAGACGGGAGGTCCTAGGTTCAAATGTGACCTCTGCCACTTCCCAGCTGTGTGACCCTGGGCAAGTCACTTAACCCCCATCGCCTAACCCTTACCATTGACTCCAAGAGGGAAGGTAAGGGTTAAAAAAAAAAAGCAATCATTAGGCACTATTTTGCCCAATTATATGCCCATATACCTGATTAAGTGAAATGGATGAATTATGTAAATTGTCCAGGCTAGCAAAAGAGGAATTAGAACGCTTAATCTCATCTCACAAAAAGAAATTGAATAAAGCCTTCAGTGAATTCCCTCAGAAAAAAACCCCAGGCCAGAGAAATTCACAAGTGAATTCCATTGAACAATTAATCCCAATGCAATATAAACTATTTGGGGAAATAAGCAAAGAAGGAATCCTACCAAATTCCTTTTATGACCCATTTGGAAGTCTGGAAGAGTGAAATCTGAGAAAGACAATTGTAGGCTAATTTCCTAGATGAAAAATGTTTAAGTAAAATTCTAGCAAGGAGACACAAGGATTGTTCACTAAGACCAGGTGGGATTTATACCAAGAATGCAGGGCTGGTTTAATATTAGGGAAACTATTAGCATAACTGACTGTATTAATATAAAAAAAAAACCTAACAAATTACATGATTACCTCAATAGATGTACATGATTACCTCAATAGGAAAAGCCTTTGATAAAATACAACCAATCCTTTTAAAAACAAAGCATCAATAAATGGGCTTTTCCTTAAAATGATAAGGAGAATCTAAAACTATCAGCAAGTATCATCTATAATGGAGATGAGCTAAAAGTTATCCCAATAAGATCAGGAGTGAAGCAAGGATGCCCATTATCACCATTATTATTTAATATTGTACTAGAAATATTAGTTTTAGCAATAAGCAAAAAAAAAAGCAAATTCGAATGAATTAAAGTAGGCAAAGTGAAAACTAAACTATCACTTTGTAGACTATATGATGATATACCTAGAGAATCAACTAAAAAGCTAGCTGAAATAAGTTTAGCAAAATTGTAGGATATAAAATAAACCCATATAAATCATTAACATTTCTATATATTACCAACAAAGTCCAGTAGCAAGAGACAGAAAGCAATTCCATTTAAAATAATTAGACAATATAAAATACCTAGGAAGCTATTTGCCAAGATAAGCCCAGGAATTGTATGAACACAATTACAAAACACTTCAGACAAGATCTTAAAAAACTGGAATATTAATCCTCATAGGTAGGATGAACTAACATAAAAATGACAATTCTACCTAAACTAATTTATTTAATGCCATGCCACTCAAATTACCAAATTTTATAGAACTAGAAAAAATAGTAACAAAATTCATCTGGAAAAACAAAAGGTCAAGAATATCAAGAGAATTAATGAAAATAATGTGAAGGAAGGTGGCCTAGAAGTACCAGATCTCAAATTGTACAGTAATCATCATCAAAAGCAGTAATCATCAAAACAATCTGATACTAACAAATAGAATGGTGGATCAATGGAATAGATTAAACACACAAATATATAGGGATAAATTACCTTATAATCTAGTTTTTGGTAAACCCATAGATCCCAGCTTTTGGGATAAGAACTTGCTATTTGCCAAAAACTGCTGAGAAAACCGGAAAATAGTATGACAGAAACTAGGTACAGAACCTTTCAGAGACCAAGTGCGGTGACCCAGTCCCCCTCATCCTGACACCCTCTTACCCCAGATAAGGGAGAAAGGAAGCAATCCCATTGGGCAGAGGAGCAGGTGATGGGAGGCGTGGTTGGAGAGGGGGAGGAGAATCCCCTCCAGCTTTGGGCCATGATGTGAACTAGGCTCCCCTCACACCTCTTTCTGCAGCCCCACCACAGGAATCAGCTTTACCACTGACTCAGCAGCATGGAGTAGGGAGGGGCCCTCCAGCACCTTATCCCAGATAGGGGAGGGAGGAAGCATTCTCATTTGGCTGCAGAGAATAGGGGTGGGTGATATAAGAAACATTCTCAGGCATATGGAAGGGGGGAGGGGAACAGCGCCATCACAAGTCCCTCTGGCTTTCTAGTTTAAAAAAAAAAAAAGGCTTCAGGTATGCCCATACAGAGGGCTCTGTGTGCCCCCCCCCCCTTTTTTTTGCATGTGTGCCATAGGTTTGCCATCACAGCCCTATACCAAGATAAGGTCAAAAAGAGTATATGATTTAGGCATAAAGGGTGTTACCATAACCAAATTAGGGAAACAAGATTAGAAGGGGAACAAGAAACTGGAGGGAAATTTTTACAGCAAATTTCTCTCATAGAGTTCTCATCTCTCAAATATTTACTGAGTCAAATTTATAGGAACCCAAGTCATTCCCCAGTTAACAGTCAAAGGATATGAACAAGTTTTCAGATGGAGAAATCATAGCTATGAATATGAAAAAAATGTTCTAAATTGCCCTTGATTAGAGAAATGTAAACTAAAACGACTCTGAGGTATCACCTCACACCCATTAGATTGGCCAATATGACAAGTAAAGGAAAATAATAAATGTTGGAGGGGATGTGACAAAATTGGGACACTAATGCATTGCTGGTGAAGTTGTGAACTGATCCCACCATTATGGAGGGCAATTTAGAACTATGCCCAAAGGACTATAAAACCGTGCATACCCTTTGATCCTGTAATACCACTACTAGGTCTGTATCCCAAAGAGATCAGAAAAAAATGGAACCTACACATACAAAAATATAGCTGCTCTTTTTGTGGTGGCAACGAATTAGAAATTGATTAGAAACATCAATTGTGGAATGGCTGAATAAGTTATGATATATGTTGGTGATGGAATACTATTGTGCTGGAAGAAATGAACGGGATGATTTCAGAAAGAGCTGGAGAGATCTACACAAACTGAAGCAAAGTGAAATAAGCAGAACTGAGAACACTGTTCACAGCAACAGCAATGTTGTACAATGATCAATTGTGAAAGACTTAGCTATTCTCAGCAATACAGTGATCTAGGGTAATTCTGAGGCACTTTGGACAAAGAACTTGGAGTTAGAATGCAACTGAAAACATGCAATTTCTTCAGTGTATTTGGGTTTTTATTTTCAGGTTTTGGTTTTATATGAGTATTCTCTTACAAAAATGAATACTATGGAAATGTGTTTTGCATGATAATATATGTATAACCCAGATCAAATTGCTTATAATCTCTGGGAGGTGGGAGTGGAGGGAGGAAGACAAGTTGGTTCATATGACTTCAGAAAACTTGTGGAAATTTGTTATTACATGTAATTGGTAGAAGAAAATGTCTTTACAAAGCATACTATTTTTCATTTTATTTGAGTTTTTATTTTCAGGTTTTAGTTTTATACGAGTATTCTCTTGCAACAGTAAACAATATAGAAGTCAATTTTGCATGATCATACATGTGTAACCCAGATCATATTGCGTACCATCTCTGATAGGGGGAGGGACACAATTCGCATCTTATAGTTTCAAAAAATGTGTCGAGAAATTGCTATTACATGTAATTGGCAAAATAAAATATTTTTTAAAAAAAGGAAAGAAAGAAAAGAAAGTGAGCTACGGCTGGATCTGCCTGCCTTGAATCTCTCCCATTCTAACCCATATTTGACTCCATTGTCAAACTGATCTTTGCAAAACTTAGGTCAGATCATATCACCACACACACTCCCATTCAATCAATTCCTTTGTTTCCCTATCGCCTCCAAGACAAAAAAAAAAAATAAAGTCCAGATTGGCTTTTAAAGTTCTTCATAATCTGGTCCCTTCTCACCTTTCTAGTCTCCTTATACCTTACCTCCCCCAGCCTCCACATGCCCATTCTCTGTGATGCAGTGACCCTGACTTCCTGGCTCTTCCTTGCATAGGGTACTCCATCTCCCAACTCCCAGGGTTTTCACTGGCTGTTCTCCATCCTAATCTCCATTTAGGACTTTCCCTGACTTCCTTGAATCTTAGCTAAAATTCCACCTTCTCCAAGAAGCCCTTCCCTGTCCTTATTCATCCTCTTGCCTCCTGAAATTATCTACAACTTACCCTTACAACAATAAACAATATGGAAGTAGGTTTTGCATGATCATACATAGATAATCCAGATCAAATTGCTTACCATCTCTGGGAGGGGAGAGGAAAGGAAAGGAGGGAGACAATTTGGATCTTATGGTTTTGGAAAACATGCTTTGAAAATTGTTTTGACATATAGTTGGGAAAATAACATCTATTCTTTAATATCTGTGGGGTGGGCAAGACTTTTGGGAAACCCTGTATATCCTGTTTGCACATAGCCATTTGTATGTTCTCTCTCCCTTTAGACTGTGAACTGCTTAAGAAGTAGGGGCTACTTTTAACTTTCTTTGTGTCAGGGGCAATAAGAAGGGTGCCTGGTACACAGTAGCTGCATAATAAATGCTAGCTTACTAACTGGCTTTAGGAAAATCACTGGCAGCTGAATGAGAAGGATGGAGTGGGGAGGAGAGACATTTAAGTCAGGGAGAGCGACCAGGTCATTGCAAGAATCCAGTTGAGACGTGCATCAACTAGGGTTAGTGCCTAAGGGAGTAGAGAGAAGGGGACACATTGAAGAGGTAGAAATAAGTTTTGGCAGCTGATTAGTTATGAGGGAGACTGCAGAGTTGAAGATAACACCAAAGCCCTGGAACTAGCTGACTTAAAGATGGTACCCTTGACAGCACTAGGGGAATTCAGAAGAGATATGAGTTGAGGGGGAAGATACTGAGTTCTGCTTTGGACCTGTTGAGTGTGGAGTGATAGTTAGGGACACTGTCCAAAGGGCAGTTAGAAATAATCAGGAGAAATGTCAGGGTTAGACATACAAAGATAGAACCACAGAGAGATAGAATTTGAAATAATGGGAGTGGATCAGATTATCTAGGTCAAGCCTTGAGAAACATTTACATTGAAGGGTCTGGTGAGGAGGGAACCCTGGGTTATTGATTTAGAGACATGGAATTTGGGGCTGTCTAATGTGGATGTTTTTCTTAAGTATGATAAAGAGAGCTTTTGAGGGGGGAGAAAAGAGGGGGTAGCGAGAGAAATAGCAAAAAGAGAAGAAATACCATTAATGCAGGATTTAAGGAAAATATACTGAAGAGATCAGGAGATTTGAGGGCAACAGATTAGTGAGATAGCTTTGGAACTAACAAGTGCCAAGTAGAATATACTGATTATATTCATATTAATACTTAAAGCTATTGGAAACAAAATTAAGTTACATTTGGAGTCTTTTTTTCCCTTGTTTTTATATGGAAATATTCTTTTGGTTCTTGTCAGGTTCAGAATAACAAAAACCATTTTTTTAAGAGATACCATTTTTATATGGTATGACCCTGGGCATGTCCCTTAACCCCAAATGCCTAGCCCTTATCTCTCTTCTGCTATGGACCTGATAGATACAGTATGGACTCTGAGGCAAGGTAAGAGCTTGGGGGGGGGGGGGGGGAGATGTCATTTTTATTTCTCTCTAGTGGACAGGTCTAGCTTTGAAGCCAGGAAGACCCAGTTAGCTTCAAGTTCCTCCTCTGGAATATAGTGGGTCACTTAACCTCTTGGTGGTCTAGGCAATTCTCCAAGACTAAATTGTAGAGATATTAACCTGTATTAGTTACAGTGCTCACAGTGCCCTATACAAAATCAAAGCTCCAGTCCCAAACCCTAACCTGGGGTACTTGAGGCTTCTGCCAGGTTGGCTGGTCACAGATCAGGGGGGGAAAGTTGACGGAGGAAAATAAATCACAGAGCAATATGGGGCAGTAATCACAAATGCCAATGGAGAAGAGAGGACCAAGAAAGAAGGGGAGGTCAGCAGTGTTAGCCAGCTCTGGAAAGGTTAATAACGATGACTGAGAAAAGCCTATTTGGACGTAGTGATAAATTTATTATTGACCTCAGAGAGAGTGATACCTAATCCTCCAAGGTAAGAGGGAAAGAGGGGGGGATGAAGAGGATAGTGAGGTTTTATAGCTAAGGAAACAAGCCTGCTGAGATTGGGTGACTTAACAAAGATCACAAAATTCGAACCCAGTTTTGAAGAATTGTGGGAAATGAGTGGGAGTCAAATAAAAGATCAGTAAAAAGGCTTAACAAGGAGCAGCCAGTGCCCAGTGGAAGTTCCTCCAAATAAATTTGTAGCAGATGGAATCAGTATGAATTTGGGGGCTTTCCTGAGTTTTGCTCCCGAGTCCAGAAGCGGAGAATAGAGCAGGAACTAAAAGGCCAGAGGTGACAAATTCTGGGGTATTGGTTAATTGTTGAAATGCTTGGCCAGGGGTTCCAGACCAAACAGGAAAGTACCAAGAGTCTAGAGGATGCCATGAGGCTAAAGAACACGTTTCTGGTACATGAGAGAACTGGAGAAGCAGAAGGTTCCCAAGCAACGTTCCAGCAGAATTTCATTGTTTAGATCATTGGAGGTAATGGTGGAATCCAAGGGGTGGCTGTGCCTGTGTGTGATTATAGCTCATAGGGTTATAGATTTCAAGCTAGGAGACCTGAAAGGTCAGGGAAATTGTAGGAGTTAAGGCAGTTGAGGAAATATAAGATCGGGATGTTATGGGGCTGTCTACAGGAAGTTTACAGAGCATGAGGTAAAATGGAGAAGACAATGAGACTAGGCTGAAGGTGAGCAAATAATATGGAGATTGTGGCAGCTGGTTTGTAATCTTGAATTCATCAAGGTTGCTTCCCTACCCTCATCTCTTCTTCTTCTACCTCGTTCCCCAACCCAGTGTCACATCAGTCACCAAAATCAGTGATTTCTACCTATGGAATTTTTCTGCTTCTTTTCACTCTTCATTCACACTGCCAAAAGCCTAGTTCAGGACCTTATCATCTCCAACTTGGAACATTACATGGTGTTCTTTGGTCTAATTTCTCCTCTTTGATATAACTCACAAAATAGTCTTCCTAAAATACAAGTCTGTACACTTCCCAGCTGTGTGACCCTGGGCAAGTCACTTAACCCCCATTGGCTAGCCCTTACTGCTCTTCTGCCTTGGAACCAATACACAGTATTAATTCCAAGATGGAAGATAAGAGTTTTAAAAAAATACAAGTCTGACTTATCACTCCCCAGCTCAAAAATCTTTAGTGGCTTCCTATTATTTCTTCTCCTTTTCATCACCCATATGCCTTCTCCCACACTGGCAGGATGAGGTAGCCTCCGACTCCTGTGCCTGACACATAGTAAACATTTAATAAATGTTTATTGATCAATTCTCTTTTCAAACTCCCCCCAGCCCCTTCTCTCTGCATTAGTCTCAGCTGACAACTTGCCTCATATTTCACTGAAAAAAAATGAGGTCATTAAAAAATTGGGGTCTTTTACTTTCAGTTCTGAACTTTCTCCCTCCTTCCTTCCTCTGCTCTTCCCATTGAGAAGGAAGAAATACAATACCTATTATAAGTATGAAGTCATGCAAAATATATTTTCAAATTAGCCATTTAGCTGGGTGGGGAGGAAGTCAAGAAAATAAAGTGAAAGGAAATATGCTTTAGTTCTCTCTAGAAAAGTGAACAACGTTTTTCATCGTGAGACCTCTAGAGTTTCCATGGATCATTGTCTTGACCAAAGTAGCCAAGTCCTTTGTAGTTGCTTGTCAGTATAATATTGCTGTCATTCTATATAGTGATCACTTCACTGTGTATCTTCTCTTCCAAGATTTTTCTGAAACCATCCCCCTTTGTCTTTGCCTACAGCCCAATAGTATTCCATCACAACCGTAGGCCACAACTTGTTCAACTATTTCTCAGTTGATGGGCATCCTTCAGTGTTTAATTCTCTGTCACCAAAAAAAGAACTGCTATTAATATTTGTACAAAAAGGGTCCTTTGCCACTTTCTTTTATCTCTTTGGGACACAGACCCAGTATTGCTGCTGGGTCAAAGGGTATGAACAGTTTATATCCTTTTGAACGCAATTCCAAATTGTTCTCTAGGATGTTTGGACCACTTCACAACTCCACCAGCAGTACATTAGTGGACCTGTGTCTTTCTGTATCTCCTTCAGCATATTGTCATGTTAGCCAATCGATGTGAGGAGGTACTTCAGAGTTGTTTTCATTTGTATTTCTCTAATTATTAGTAATTTCGAGTATTTTTCATATGACTGTTGATCGCTTTGATTTCTTCTTTTAAAAACGGCCTGTTTATATCCTTTGACCATTTATTGTTTGGGGAATGGCTCTAATTTTTTATAAATTTGACTCAGTTCCCTAAATATTTGAGGAATGAGAATCTTTATCAGAGGAACTTGCTGTTAAATGTTTTCTCCAGTTTCCTGTTTTCCTTCTAATTTTGGCTGCATTGCTTTTGTTGTGTAAAATCTTATAAATTTAATCAAAATGATCTATTTTACTTCCCATGATGCTCCCTATCCCTTGTTTGGCTTTGGTTTGCTTTATCCATAGATGGGGCAGGTAATTTTTTCCCATGTTCCTTTAATTTGCTATGATATTACCCTTTACATCTAAACCATGTGCCCATTTTGAGCTTATCTTGGTATATGGTGTGAGCTGTTAATTTATGCCAAATTTCTATCAGACTATTTTCTAGTTTATCTAGTATTTTTTTTTCAAATGACAAGTTCTTGCAACAATATCTTGGATCTCTGAGTTTATCAAACACTAAGTTACTGTGGTCATCTGCTTCTGTATATTGTGTGCTTAATCTATTCCACTGTATCAACCACTGTTTTTTATCCAGTACCAGATTGTTTTGATAATTTTCATTTTTGAGTATAGTTTGAGATCTGGTACTGCTAGCTACCTTCCTTCACTTTTTTCTTCATTTATTCCCTAAATATTCTTGACCTTTTCTTCCTCCAAATGAATTTTATTATTATTTTTTCTAGCTCTACAAAATATTTCTTTGGAAATTTGATAGGGTAGTGAATGGGTAAATTAACTTAAATAGCCCTTTTATTATATTGGCTCAGCCTACCTATGAATAATTAATATTTCTCCAGTTGTTTATATCTGTCTTTTTAAATTGACTCTAAAATTTTCTAAGCATATGTATCATCATATCAACTTCAAACAGTGATAGTTTTGTTCCCTCAATCCCTATTTCTTATTCCTTCAATTTCTTCTTCTTGTCTTATTACTATAACTAGCATTTCTAGTACAATATCTTTGCTTCATCCTTGAAGTATCAGAAAATCTTCTAATTTATTCCCATTACAGGTGATGCCTACTCTTGGTTTTAAATAGGTGTTATTTGTCATTTTAAGAAAAGCTCCATTTATTTCTATTCTAGTATTTTTAATAGGAAAAATGGGTGTTGTATTTGGCAAAAGCCTTTTCTGCATCTTTTGATATAATCATGGTTTTTTATTGATAGTCAATTGTGCTTATAATTTTTTCAATATTATACCAACCCTCTATTACTAATATGAATCTCACTTGCTCATAATGAATGATCTTTGTGATATACTGCTTCAATTTCCTTGCTAATATTTTATTTAAACTGTTTGCATCAGTATTTATTTGAGAAATTGGTCTATAGTTTTCTTTTTCTGTTTTTGCACTCGTTGTTTTAAGTATTAAAGCAATATTTGTGTCATAGGAAGAATTTGGTAGGACTCCTTGTTTAACTATTTTCCCAAACAATTTATATAAAATTGGAATCAATTGTTCTTTAAGTGTTTGGTAGGTTTCACTTGTAAATCCATATAGGCTTGGAGTTTTTTTTTTTGGGGGGGGGTTGGATCTCATTGGTGGTTTGTTCAGTTTCTTTTGCTAAGATAGAATGATTTATGTATTTTTTTCCCGTTTTGTTGATCTGAACAATTTATATTTTCCCAAATATTCATCCATTTTATTTAGATGGTCAGCTTTATTGTTATATCATTGGGTAAATAGAGTCTGATAATTGCTTTAATTTCATCTTCATTGTTGTGAGTTAACACCTTTCATTTTTAATACTGGTAATTTAGTTTTCTTCTTTTCTTTTCTTTTAACCCCTTACCTTCCACTTTAGAATTAATACTATGGATTGGTTCCAAGGCAGAAGAGTGGTAAGGGCTAGGCAATAGGGGTCAAGTGACTTGCCCAGGGTCACACAACTAGGAAGTGTCTGAGGTCAAATTTGAACCTAGGACCTCCTGTCTCTAAGCCTGGCTCAAAATCCACTGAGCCACCCTGTTGCCCCCTTCTTCTTTTCTAAAATGAAGTCTAACAATGGTTTATCTATTTTACTGATTTTTCCATTAAACCTGCTTTAAGATTTATTTATTAGTACTTTTTTTAAACTTTCAATTTTATTCATCTCTCCTTTGATTTTCAGGATTTCTATTTTGATGTTTAATTGGGGAATTTCTAATTTATTGTTTTTCTAGGGTTTTTTTGTTTACATGTTCAATTCATTGATCTACTCTGTCTCTTTTATTTATTTAAGCATTTAGACATAAATTTCCCCCTAAATACTGCTTTGACTACACCTCACAAATTTTGGTATGTTGTTTTATTATTGCCATTACCTCTAATGAAATTATTGTTTTTAAGATTTTTTTACTAATTTATTCTTTATTGATTATAATTTTTATTGCCATATGGTCCAAATAGGAATTTTTTTAATTTAATATTTCTGTATTTCTGCATGTGCATAGTTATGCCCTGGCACATGGTCAATTTTTATGAAGGTACCACTGAGAGAAAGGTATACAGTGGTCTCTCTTACCCTTTGTCCACAGAAAGCAAAACTGCATTTCAGTTTCCCAAGATCATTCCAAGGGAATCAGAGAGACAGTCTGCCCCCAGATAGGAAAGGGGGCTGGCACAAGGTTCAAGGACACATGGAATCTGAGACTCATGGTTAGGTGGGTGGAAGGGGGCAAAAGTCTCCTCTCTTTGCTCTGGAGATTCACCCTGAGGTAACAGTCTGCCCACAACAGAGGTCTCTCCTTGAGTCACTTGGAGGGCTTTTTTTTTGGGGGGGGGTTGAAGTGGGGAAGTGGGAGGATGCCTCAGAACATTGAGCTAAGGGGCAGAAGCAGGAATAGAGAGCATACTATACAGTAAAGCTAACATAGGTGTTAAAAGTTAAATCTAGAACTCTCTGTGGTTTCAGGCATCCACTGGGGGTGCAAATCCCCTGTGAATAAGGGGGACATTGTATAATATTGTATAATAATGTACAATTCACTTTATTATTACTATCTTTAATGTTGGCAATGTCTTACTTTATTATCTGTATGTATATACAAGAAAATTACATTATATATGGGGGCAGTAGGTGTTCGCTTCTATCTGAAGTTTCAGCCATCCATGGTAGGTCCCATAATGCACCCCCTTAGGATACAGGGGCCCTACTTTACTCCTTTCTATTCTCATTCAATATTCTCCAGAGATTTGTGACATCTAACTTTTCTAAAATTCTATTCATCTCCTTAACTTCACTGCTTATTTTATGTTTAGATTGATCTAGGTATGAGGGTGGTAAATTGAGGTCCCACATTAGCATAGTTTTACTATTTCCCCTGTAACTCATTTTACTTTTACTTCAAGAAATTAGATACTATGCCATTTGTTGCATATATATTTGGTATTGATACCACTTCATTTTCTATAGTATCTTATTTTTTTAAAACTCTTACCTTTACATCTTAGCATCAATACTATGTATTGGTTCTAAGGCAGAAGAGTGGTAAGGGCTAGGCAATGGAGGTCAAGTGACTTGCCCAGGGTCACACAGTTGGGAAGTGTCTGAGGTCAGATTTGAACCCAGGACTTCCTATCTCTGGGCCTGGCTCTCAATTCATTGAGCCACCCAGCTGCCCCCTCTATAGTATCTTTTAGCAAAATATAGTTTCCCTGAATCTCTCTTTTAATTAGACCTATTTTTTAAATTTCCCTTTGTCTGAGATCATAATTGCTCTCCTTGCCTTTTTTACTTCTGCTGAAGCATAATAGATTTTGTTCCAGCTCCTTATTTTAACTCTGTGTGTATCTTTTGTAAATAACATATTATTCAATTCTGGTTTCTAATATATATCTAATATATTCTGCTATTCACTTCCATTTTGTGGTTGAGTTTATCCAATTTATGTTAGAACTGCTAACTGTTTGTTTCCCTCTATCTTACTCTCTTCTATTTTTTCTTCTCTTTTTTTACCTAGTCCCCTACTCAAAATTTATTTACCTTTTGATCTGCCTCCCTTAATGTATCCTCCCCCTTACTACTTGCACCCGTTTGTTTTTAGTTTCTTTCCCTCCTACTTCCCCACTGGGTAAGAAGAATGTCTATGCCTAGCTCTGTGTGTGTTTGTGTGTGTGTGTGTGTGTGTGTGTGTGTGTGTGTGTGTGTTCCCTCTTTCAACCACTTCAGATGAGTCAGTTTCAAGCTTTGTCCACTCCCCCAGTTCCATTTTCCTCTCTACTCATTCATTAACTCATTCATTGTATGCCCTTTTTATGTGAAATAATTTTCTCATTTTTCTTCTTCCTTCCCACTTCTTCTAACACATCCCAATTTCTCACCCTTCAATTCTCTTTATGAGATCATCCTAACATAATAGATTTATACACATGCCCTCTGTTTACATAGACTCTTTCTAATTGCCTAGCAATGATAAGCTTAAGCATTATATGTATCATCGTCCCATATAGGAATGTAAACAGTTTAACCCTATTAAGTCCTTCATAATTTCTCTTTCATGTTTACCTTCTCTTTAGTCTTATGTTTGAGCATCAGATTTTCTGTTCAGCTCTGGCGTTTTAATCTGGAGTGCTCAGAAATCTTTTGTTTCATTAAATATCCACACACATGCCCCCAGACTCCCCATAGGGTTATACTCAATTTTGCTGGATAGGTTATTCTTGGTTGTAATCCTAGCTTTCTTGCCTTCCAGAATACCATATTCCAAGTCCTCTGTTCCTTTGAAGTTGTAGATAGTAGAATTTATGTGATTCTGACTGTAGTTCCATAGTACTTGAATTGTTTCTTTTTGACTGCTTGCAGTACTTTCTTCTTGACCTCAGAGTTCTTGAATTTGATAGTCTTGGGAGTCTTCCTTTTGGTAACTTTTTCATATTATCAGTGAATTCTTTTGATTTGCCCTCTGTTTCTGTGGTATCTGGGTAATTTTTATTAATAATTTCTTGAAATATGATGTCTAATTTTTTTTATCATGAGTTTCAGGTAGTCCAATAATTTTTAAAAAATTTTAAACCCTTACCTTCTGCCTGAGAATCAATACTGTGAATTGTTTCCAAGGTAGAAGAGTGGTAATGGCTAGGCAATGGAGATTACGAGATTTGCCCAGGGTCACACAACTAGAAAGTATCTGAGGCTAGATCTGAACCTACTTCCTCCTATCTCTAGGCCTGAATCTCAATTCAATGAACCACCCAGTTGCCCACTAGTTCTTAATTTATCTTTCCTCAGGGCAGTTAAGTGACTCAGTGGATAGCCAGGCCTAGAGATGGAAGGTCCTGGGATCAAATGTGACCTCAGACACATCCTACCTCTATATAAGCAATATACTTAACTCCAATTGCATAGCTCTTCCCACTCTTCTGCCTTAGAACCAATACTTAATATGAATTCTAAGATGGCATGTAAGGATTTAAAAAGAATCATCTCTATGTCATCTTTTCCCAATGTGATATTCCACTTTTTCTTCTATTTTTTCATTCTTTTGACTTTCTTTTATTGTTTCTTGATTTCTCATGGAGTCATTAGCTTCCAGTTAACCATTTCTAGTTTTTAAAGTTACTTTCTTTTAAAGTTATTTTCTTCAGTAAGATTTTGTACTTCATTTACCAAAACTCTCTTTTCATAATTTTCTTACATTGCTTTCAATTCTTTTCCTAATTTTTCCTCTGCTGCTTTTACTTGACTTTTTAAATCTTATTTTTGGTTTGTTTTTTTAAAAATATCAGTTTAGTTCTTCTGGTAATGTCTAATCTGTTGTTTTGTTTTGTTTTTTAATTCCCTTTGAGGCTTTGCAAATGCATGTTTTCAAGTCCTTGTCTCCCAACTTTGTGTCTTCCCTATCACCATAATTTCATTGTCTTTTAACCTATTTCTTGCCTTTAGACTTGGGCCTTGCTCACCTCTGGAGAAGGAAAGCCTGAGTTTCTATGCTAAACCTGGTAGCCCCAAAGCTTTTAGTGCTTCCAAGGAAATGTGATCCAGGGAGAGTTTCTGATCATTAATTTCCTAGTTTTTGCTCTGGTCATAACCCAGATAGGACCTTTATTCTTTGTTTCCTGAAGTATGTAATCATTCCTCTCTGCCCTGAAAATGCAATCCAAAGCTAGGTAATAGGTGAAGGAGCTGCTAAATGGCATAAAGACTAGAACCTAGAGCTAGCACAAAGATACCCTATGATATCTTTCTCACCAGGTGTTTAACCCCTTCACTACTTTTATAGTGCTGCCACTGCTATTGCTCTATTGACTGCCTCGAGAATCCACAGCCCATGCTACTTTTTCCTTGCTTGCTTCTAGCCAGCCTCTCACTCCAGTATTGGAAGACCTCTCTTTTCTATCTTCCTAAGCTGTCTTGGGCTGAGAAAAATAAGATATTATGACCTTTTTGGTTATCAAGCTTAGAATTTGTTTTGATACATTTTAAAGAAGTTGTTTAAAAGGTTGGGTTGGGAGAATTTAGTGGAAAAGCTAGATTACCTTTATTATCTTGTCTTTGCCCTGAGTCCATTTTTAAAGATGAGCTCCCTAATGTCCCCTTCTCTTCATCTCATAGACTCTTTCTTTGAAAATGAATTTATTGAACTGAAATTTATTGAATTGAAAATGAAATTATTTTTAATTGACAACAATTTATTTTTTTCTCATTCTTGTCCTACCTCCCCACAGGGAAAAGAACAAAGAAAGCTCTCATAACAAATATAGCAAAGAAAATAGAGGGTCCCACATGTGTTGTGTGGCCCGTCTATGCCCGGTGTGCTATCCTTGTACCTGGCATGAAAGGTGCTAAATAAATAGTCTCTGGCCCCTTCTCCTTCTGGGGAAAGGGCACCCCTTTCCCTCCTAATACCAGTTCCACAATGAACACACATAGTAAATAACAAAAAAATCTATCTGAATCATAACAAAGAAAAGAGAACAGTTAGAGAGAGAGGAAGACAGAGAGTCAGTCCTGGATCATGATCTCATTGTCACTTAGGGGCAAACTCCCTGAAGTCTCTAGAGTAGCAAGCGGGAATAGGGATATGCCAGCTTCTCTTCAGGTCTTCCCAGAGTCTCTTCCTTTAGCAACCCAAAGCTGGAAGCTAAGATCAAACAAAATGAATCAAAACTGGAGAGTACCCAATGGAGGTCTCTGACTGAAAAGTCCTCAGAAGGAAACTGAAGAGTTTCCAAAGGTATCCTTAAGGTTGATCCTTAACTCATTGATCCTGTCTGTTATCTTCAACTTGGTTTAGTCTGTTAGCTGAAATGAGTTTACTGAGATGTGGCTGCTGCACATGCTACAGCTTCTTGGAGCCACATAGGTGAAAGCTAAGTGAAAAGTAGACACTAAAGTTAGATGAGCAGGTGTAACCTCCCTAAACACCCCATACACCCCTAACTACACTGCCTAGAAGGGAACCATAACAGGTTACAATTTTACTATACTCCAGAATCTATTTTTCTTATTTACTCCCTTGATACCCATTAAATACATTATGATTCTGAAAGTGCAAGTTTGTTCTGCCCATTAGAAAATTAGCACTACATCATCCTACAGCTCCTTTTGATTACTCAAATAAATTTAATTTTCTAGGTTTTTCTAGACTATTGTGTTTGTATTTCAAAGTTCCTACTTAGCTCTGATCTTTTCCTTATAAGAAATCAAAGTCCTTTGTTCCATTAAAGATCCATGTTTAATCCCTATAGAATTATACTCACTTTTACAGAATAAGTTATTCATTCTTGGTTATGTATATGTCTTTTGGAATATTTTTACTATATTTCTTTCTTGTTTTTAGTAGTTGCCAGGTCCTGTGGGTAATGCTGACTATGGTTCATTAGTACTTTGTACTGCTTCTTCCTGGATCCATGCAGTATTTTTTCTTTGATGTAGGAGCTCTAGATTTTGGTTCTGACATTCCTGGGACTTTTCTTTGGGGAATTTCTTTCATGAGATGATCAATGGATTAATTCTGTCTTTACTTTGTCTTCTCATTCTAGTAATTGGGGGGATTTTCATTTATGATTTCTTGAACTATACTGTCTGGGCTCTTAAAAAGTCATGATTTTCAGGAAGTCTAGTGATTCTTCAATTATTTCTCCTTGACTTGTTCTACAATTCAAGATTTTTTGTTTGTTCTTATACCAGATCTTATATTTTCGTCTATATTTTTAATCTTTTGGTTTTCTGTTATTATTTCTTGCTGTTTCATGAAGTCATGGATTTCTGTTTGTTCTATTCTAGTTTTCAGGAAGTCCATTTCTTGACTAAGGTTTAACCATTTTCTATTCTATTCTACTTATTCTCTTTCCAATTCATGCCCCTACTGGCTGCCACAACCATGTACTTCCAAGCTCTTACCCTGGGGCTTTTCTGAGTGGCCTTCAGCTCTTGCTATCTCTGGACACAGAGCCTTATAGGATACATTCCCTGATCATCTTTGGTCCTGTTATGAGGCAACTCTGTAGTGGTCAGCTTACTGGAAGGGGCCCTTTTACCTGTGGTCTTCCTGCTTCTGGCTGACCTCTTGTGCAATTCTGGGATGTAAGAAGTCACTTACTGTAGTTTGTCATTGGATTTCTGTTATCATTATGTGATCCAGTATTTGAACAATAGTGTATGACTGGAGTAGTTATATGGGAGCTGCCTGCATTCATGTTACTTTCTGGGGAGGAAAAAAAACAAACTTTTATTAGTCCCCCCAGCTGCTTGTCCCTTTCCCTCTAAGGTTATCTTATTTCTTGTATGTTCCTATATATGCAGGTCTCACCACTTTAGAATGTAAGCTTTTGGGGGGCAGGAACTGCTTTGTATCATTAACACTTAGCAGAGTTGCCTGGAACATAGTAATCCTTTAATAAATACTTGTTAATGATTGCTTGACTCTCTGTTGTAGTCAAACTAGCTGTACTCTAAATGTGACATGCTATCTCCTGCCACCACGCATTCCTACAAGCTGACCCGCCTCCTCCACCCCATGCCTCTAATATATATAGTCCTTCACCTCTCTTTCAGAGTCCTTATCTTCCTGCAAGGCTTAGCTCAGATGAACCTTCTTTTGACTCTCCTCAGTTGTTAATGATTTTCTCCACCTCAAATAACCCTGTATTCATAATAACTTACATTTATAAGGCTTTGATGATTATAAAATACTTTAGTTTCTCATTTGATTCTCAATTAAAAATATTAGTCCCTTTTGCAATATCCTTCTTTCCATCACATCTTCTTACCTTGGGGGTCCCTCAAAGCTCTGTTCTAGGCCCCATACAGTCTAGAATATACTACTTGACTTAGTGGATTTAATTACCACCTCTATGCTGATGATTCTCAAATCTATTTATCCTACCCCAACTTCTCTATTGACCTCCAGTCTCCCATCTCCAACTGCCCTTCAGAAATCTTGATCTGGATATCCAATAGACATCTTAAACTCAATATGACCAAAACTGAAGCCCACTATTGGAAATAAACTACATCACCACCTTCTGTTCCTCTAGAGCCATAAGCTCCAAGACCTCCATTTAATAAGGGGACTCAATTCAAAACATTTCATTTCTTATCTGGTTGCTGTACTTGGGATTTCTCTGAGTTTTCTACTGTCAACATGGAATCTAGAAACCCCCAACTTGTAGCCTAGTAAGATCTGATAAACCCTAAGTTTTAGGACTAACTTGTAAGTTGGAGAACCCAAAGCTTGTACTTGTTCTCTGTTCCTGTGAGAATCTACCCTGAAGGGAATCTCAGGCTAGCAGTTTCAATCTGAATAATGGATACTAAGGTAAAAGACAATTTACTTGAGGTGGAGGTTAAGTCCAAGCTGGTTGACTCTATTGAGCAGTAGGCAGCGAGTCAGTCTAGAAAGCTGAAGGTACTGAGTTCAATCCTCAGAAGGAGGGTGTGATATACTGGGAGAGATTTACCTCAAGGGCAGACTTTATTTATATCTCATGCCTGGCATATAGTAGGCACTTAATGTTTACTGACTGGTTTCGTTGTCTTTTCCCTTAAATCCTCTATGCCTCCTACCTGTCCTATGGCAAAACTAACCTTATAATCTCTCAAACTTGAAACCTAGAAGTCATGCTGGATTCTCCATTCTCTCTCACCATTCCCCTCCACTCTTGACATCTCTAATCTGTTGCCAAAGCCTGTGGATTTCACCTTAACAACATCTCTTACATATACTGCTTTCTTTCTGGCACTGCTACCACTCTAGGACAGGCTCTCATCACCTCATACCTGGACTGCTAGAATAGCCTGTTGGTGCATCTACCTACCTTGATTCTCTCCCCTCTCCAAACTATCCTCTCTTCAGCCACTAAAGTGATTTTCCTAAAGTACAGTTCCAATCATGTCATCATCTTTCTCAATAAATTCCAGTGGCTCCCTCTCACTTCCAGGATCAAACAAAAAAAAAATGTTCTATCTGGTATTCAAAGCCCTTCATAACCTAGCCCCTTAATGATTTTTCAATCTTCTTACTCCTTACTCTCTGAAATGTATTTTTTGATCCAGAGACACTGGCCTCCTGGCTTTTCCACAAACAAGACACTCCCTCAGCTCTAGGCACTTTCTTTAGTTGTCCACACCCAGAATGCTCTCCTTTATATCTGGTTTCCCTGGCTTTCTTCAAGTCCCAATTAAAAGTCTTTCCCAACTTTTCTTAATTCTAATGTCTTCCTTCTTTTAATTATTTCCTATTTATCCTGTATATAGCTTGTTTATACATGGTTGCGTGCTTGTCGTCTCCCCCATTAGATTGTGTGTTCCTTGAGGGCAGGAATTGTCTTGACATTTTTTATGCCTGGCACATAGTGGATGCTTAACAAATGCTTATTAACTGAATTTCAGATAAGGAAACTGAGACTAAAAGAGGCTAAATTACTTGCTCGGAGCCTTTAGAAGTAGTAAGTTTTTACTCCTTTCCTTAGATCATACCATCTTGGAAGAACTAAAAATTTAAATTCCTGGAACTAGCTTTGAAAACAGCTACACAAAGACCCTGAAGCTTGAGACAGTGCCCTGTCTACCACAGGAACACAGCCCAACTTTAACAGTTTAAGTTAAAAATCAAGAAAAAGGCTGGAAAAAATGAGCAATTTGGGACTAAAAAAAAATTTTTTTTTAAACCCTTACCTTCCCTTTTGGAGTCAATACTGTGTATTGGCTCCAAGGCAGAAGAGTGGTAAGGGCTAGGCAATGGGGGTCAAGTGACTTGCCCAGGGTCACACAGCTAGGAAGTGGCTGAGGTCACATTTGAACCTAGGACCTCCCATCTCTAGGCTTGGCTCTCAATCCACTGAGCTACCCAGCTGCCCCCTAAAAAATTTTTGATGTTAAAAAATTGTTTTTACATGTAATTGGGGAAAAAACTAAAATATTTTTCAAAGTGTTTTTTTAAATAAGAATTTGAATTCAGGTTTTATTAATTCCAAACACAAGTATTCTACATGTTGTATTCCACTCCCCATCTCTCTCTACACATGCACACACAGAGAAGACTATAAGCTCCTTGAAAGCAGTCTGCTTTTGCTCTCTTCCCATCCTAAGCCCCTAGCACAGTGTCTTATATGGCACAGACGCATAACAAATAAATGTTTATTGAATTGCATTAACTTTAAGGGGTGAAAAAGACAACTATCCTGTAATGACAGGAATAGACTTAGAAGTGACAGAAGGAATAGATTTAGTAGGAGTGGAGCAAAGAATATAGATGGGGTGGTGGTGGTAAGGAATAAAAAGTAGTTTTCATTGATAAAGAATACTAGGGGGAAATGTGGTATCCTCAGGAAATTTACATTCCCATTAATGTCAGAAAGTGGAAGGATTAGAAGAGGAAGAGATTGGTAATGAAGAATTTACAAATAGAGATTCCTGAGAGTTTAATAGAAAAGACTAGAAATTCTGGCACAACTGATGTACAAAGGATAACCCCTGACACTAGCATGGGATGATTGGGACTGGGGAACCAGAAATTTAGGAGGTAGACAGGAAAGTTCAAGTTAACCTTAGGTGAGTGGTTAGGTCATCCAAGTATTTTACAGATTGAAAGAACTCTGGAGCTGGAGTAAAATGACTTGATTTCAAATTCTGGATCTGCTACTATATGCATATATGGACACTTAAGTTCTCTGGCCCTCTTCTGTAAAATGAGGGTATTGAACTAAATCATCTGTGAAGACTATTTTAAATCTAAATTTATGATCCTATGATTCTATAGGATCATTATATCTCCCCTCCCCACATATACCCATATAAGGCAAATTTGACCTCCTTACCACTCCAACCCCCAACATCCCTAATAATCTTGCTAGATATTATTGTCCTGTGATTCAGCCTGTAACCCGTGATTTCTCACTAGAAAGGAGGAAGTGGCCCCAGTGGAGGATGAAGGGAAGTCAATGAGACCTTCCCATCCTCCTCACATACAGCAGCCCAAAGTAATAAAAAGCCTTTTGTCAGCAGTTTGAGATCCCAAAAGAAGACACATAAAGAGAAAAACCAAGGGAAAAAGGAAACAGATCAGAATTGAACCAAGAAGCTCTGACCCCTCAAAGCTATCTTCTCAGTTGGTCAGTAGGGTCAGATTCCAAGTATGACAATGATATTTGCACTACTCCTAGTGTCGTTTTGGGAAGAACGCTTAAGAAACCTTAAAAAGGCATAGAAGTATAAACTTATCACTTATTACTAATTTACCCATTGAGTCAAGAGGGGATGGACAGGTTGGATCCACCTAGGAAAGATCCGGTAGAAGCAGCCCTCCTGGACACGCCTCTTGAATTGGGAAATAGTGGTCGGGAAGGAAGTTCCCCAACAGCCACCAAGGGGAACTTCCCTTCCTTGTATGACCTTGGACAGGCCTTGGCGTAGCCGCAGCTCAATTTCTCCATCTGGGAAATGGGGATGTTGCACGATTTAAAGGTCTCAAATGCCTAATCCTAAAATCTCGAGTTTTAGGGTAGACTGATCGCTGACCTCGAGACACTCACCCCGCCCCAGAGCTCTACCCCTCCCCTCCATTAACCATCACCCTCATCATTGCACCTATAGTGGACATTGAGATGACTCCTCTCCCCACCCCCAGATTTTCGGGGGCTGGGAAGCTGTAAATGGGTGGACCTCCAAAAGGGGCGGGATGGGGATAAGATGGGCGGAGGCCTGACTAGAGGGAAGAGAATAGGACAGGGTGGGGGTCCACGGGGTAGTATAGGTGAGCTAATTCAAAGCCAAGTTTCCTGAACCCTGAGGAAATCACAGCCGGCGCTCCACGGATAGGAACCAGGAGTTCAGATCTCCTGGAAAAGGAAAATGACACTCCCAAGGCGTAGGGGGCGGGGAAGCTGAGCCCCGCAGAGGAGGCCGAGCCCAAACCAAAGGCATGCCCCTTATGCTAATAAAAGCGAATCCTGCGGCTGAGGGCGGAGCCGGGGGGGGGGGGAGCAGTCTCCGGGGTCAGGTGGTCGGACAGACACATTAAGTCTGAAGCTAAAGGGGGGGGGACAGATAGTGCCCCGTGCTGTGCTGATGGAAGTAGAAAGGAAGACTAGCTTTAAATATTTCCTTGTGCCAAAATACCAAAGAATTTGTGATAAAGGTCCGTAGCGACTTTCCTGAGATGGTCAAATGTGATGTAGGTTGGCCAGCCCCGCCCGTGTAACTCCTCCTACTGGCGCCGAATGGTGCAAACCAGGGGCGGGACCTTCAGATCATGTGACGCCACTGCGGCCGCCATTTTGTTCTGCGGTGGTGATATTTAGATCGCATCGCGGAGCTGAGCCGGTGTCTTCCGAGTTCACGCCGTCCCGCCCGTCTACCCACCCTTCAGTCCTTTACCCGCTACCCAGCCCCGTGCCCTTGCCTCTCTCCCCTCGTCCCGTCCACCTTCCGGCCTATCGACCCCGCGCAGACATGTCCGAGGCTCCCGAATACGCGTCCTTCTTCGCCATCATGGGCGCCTCGGCCGCCATGGTCTTCAGCGGTGAGAAGGGAAGGGTAGGGGCGATAGCACGGTCTCCGGGGGTCCCAGACCTCTGCATCCGGGGCTCGGGCTTGGTGACGTAACAGGCTGACGACAGTTCTAGCAGGCGGGGGTATTCCCCCCCTCTGCCTGCGATGTCATGTGACTGCGGGGAGGGCTTTTTTTTCCTCTTATTTTGGGGGGGTGAGGGGCGGCGGCTTTGTGGTAGGCACTTTGTCCCGGGAAAAGGGAGGACTGGAAGGGCACTGGTGGCTCCTAGCTGTCGGTGGGTGCAGGGTCTGGAGTGTCTTCCCCCGCACTGTGCAGGGCGGCTGCTGCTTCTCCCTCCCCCCATCCGCGCTTCTGCGGACTCCCGCAGGTTTGAGGTGGGGAGGGGCGAGATCAACATATTGCAAAGCTGCCATCTTAGCTCCTGGAGATGCCGGGATGCTTGGCCCTGCCTTTTCCAGCACGGTGCTGTGGGCGATCTCGTTAAAAAGCCTTCTGGGTCACAGCCTAGTCCTAGTCCTGGAAAAGGGAGCATGGGCTCCCGACTGGTGAAACAGGTTGGAGGGCAGGCAACTAGCTCACTTACAGATGCCCCCACCCTGTTGGAATAAGATCAGAAGCTTTTTTGTCCAGAGAAGATTATTTATCATTCTATCCATTTCTCTCCTTGCCTCTGAAATGCTGGCGTTCCATCCATCCTAAGAGCACCCTGTGTAGGTCTCAGTTAAGTAATTACCATTTGGTGTTTTGGAGATTTGACCTGAATATCATAAGCTTTTGACCCACTGCAGTGGTTTGGAACTTTTAGAAAGGCTTGGGGTTCTTTTGGAGCTATGGAAGGCACAGTAAAGGGATCATTCTATTATGTTCCTCAATGCTCTAACCATAAACCTTACACTGCTTGGAACAGTTCTCATTCCTGGCAGCCTCTGACTTCCAAGCTGCATGAATTGGGATACTTTTTTCCACCCTGTAGCTTCATTCCTTTTTTTCCTAGGAAAAAAATTGTATGTTTTTATTTGCCTTTCAATCCCCTTACTCTTTCAATTGACCATAATCACTCAACTGAAACTGGTTACCAGTGATTTAGTTGTCAAATATTCAGCCCAGTGACTCTATTCTTTACCTGTCTGGCTGCTTCTCCTTTGCTGGATCATTATCCATGTCTGAGACCCTATTCTCTCCTTAAACTGTTTTCTCATCAGCATCCAAATCTATATATCTAGATCTCCTATCTCTCCTGAATGCCAGCAGCCTATCACACATCTCCAGCTGGATGTCTCACAGGCATATTTCAATCTCAGCATGTCCAGAACAACTCATTTCCCCCTAAGCACTCTTTTTATACTTCCCTGTTTCTGTTTTGACACATGCCCACCATCTTTCCAGGCACTCTCAATTCTTCCCACTTTTCAAGAAGCTATAGTGACTTTCTTCCCCTTAATCAAACTTCTTTTGCTTTTAAAATCTTTCACAATATAACTCAGGATTTATTATCTATTACCCTCCTTAAATACACTGGTAAACCAAACTAGTCCATTTGCTATTCTTATGCATTTAATTCCCCATCATTACACATTACAGGTTTTCCTCTCATTTCTGTCTGGGTCCTTTTCTTTTTCTTTTGTCCTTTTCCCTATGTTTTTTATATTTTGCCTTTGTATACATTTTCTTCTACTAGAACATAAATTCCAATAGGGTAGGGACTGTTCTCTGTGTAAGTTTTTGTCTGTATTCCCCAGAACCTGATACATAGGAGTCACTTAAATACTTGCTGACTTGAATTAGTAAGAATAGTCATCCTGAGACCATCATGGCCTAAGAACTGAAATGAAGGTAGGAATCCCAAGTGTCCCTTTACTTAAAATGTATATGGGAAAATTTTGACCATTCCCTTTCTTTAAAAAAAAATAATCCTTTTAGTTTCCTGAGAGATGAGCCTCTAGCTCTACAAAGGCCACTTTGCCTTAGGGAATCCAGATAAATGGATGACTGAAGTCCCCAATCTTTAAGACTTGTGGCTTCAAATTCCTTTAAAATTTGTGTGTATACAGGGAATCAAAAAAATCATCATTCATTGAATACTGTTCCTGGCGCAGTATTAACCCAAACCTTTGGGCTACAAAGAAAAGCAAGACTCCTTTTTCAAGGAGTTCACAGTAGTAGCTAACATTTATAAACCTCATTGTGTGCCAGGCACTGCTAAGCACTTGAAAATTATAATTTCATCTGTTCACAACTATCCTGGGAGGTAGATGCTATTGTCAACCTCATTTTTCACATGAGGAAATTAAGACAACTAGAGGTTATATGACTTGCCCAAGGTCACATGGCTTGTGTCTGAGATCCAGTGTGCTGTGCTATACGCTTGGCCACCTAACTGCTCCATATCTACTGGGGGAGACACCATGCAAACCACTGTGTTTAGACAAGTTATAAATAGGAAATAGACGTCAGTAAAATCAAAAGAATGGGAAAAGCTTCCTGTAGAGGTGGGGTTTTAGCTAGAACATAGGAAGGCAGGGCATCTAAGATGCAAAGGGAGAATCGGGCATGGGCAGCTAGTAAGAACGTGATAGATGGAGTGTCTTGTTCATGGAACAGCAAAGTGGCCAGTGTCACTAGATTTAAAGTACCAAGGCAGGGATGGCACTAGATTATGTGGAGGACCAGATGAGATTTTAGTTTTGATCCTGGAGATGATAAGCCACCTAGCAATGTTATATAGCACTGGTAAAGAGAGGGGTGCAGCATAGTTGTAGGCCTCACCCTATTCTTTATTTTTGAAGGGTAACAAACTTAAGAGTTTCTCTTGAAAATGCTAGAGAGAACTAGGTCACTTAGTTGGTGACATATTTGAACTCTGGAAGACAAGCATGGTCTGTTCTCCATACTTATTTTGAAGACCAAATGCTATACTGACATCTGATTTTGAGCAGGGGGGAAGGTCAGGAATAATGGCTTGAGAGGTAACTATTTGGAGTATGGTATGGGAGAAAGAGTTCAAATTAATAGGAAGATGAAGAATTTAGTAAAGAGACTAATTCCTAGTCAGCAGCCCCCTTAGACCGGTTTTGCCTGGTCTTGCCCTCATCTGCTGGGTTTGTTTTTTTTGCTTCAGTGACCAAGCCCTCTCTTTCCCTGCTTTAGTGGCTGAGTTCAAATGTTTATAGGTATGTGAAGGGTTTGAACACCAAATATTATCTGCTGACAGTAAATACCTCATCAGTGGAAATTTGTGTTGAGCCAGTCAGTCACAAACTCCAAGGATCTCTTGTAGTCCTCCTATATACTGACTCATGCTTTGTTCACCCTATTTGCTGGTTTCTTGTCCATGTTTCCCTCAGTGAAGTCTCAGTGTCAAATGCTCCTGAGTAGTCATTTTTTCCTTATCGCATGGGGAAAAGACATAGGATTTAATTTGTGGGGAAAGCCTTGGGAAATTCTACTTCCCGTTCTCTGCAGAATCTGAGACGCCATGTCTGTTATTTCCAAATCAAATGTGTCTGTATCTTTCTGTATTAGTCTTAGTCTCAATTTTAAGACAGTGGTGAAGACTAGGTAGGCAGTCAGGGTTAAGTGTCTTGCCCAGGGTCACACAACTGAGAAGTGTCTGGAAGCCAGACTTGATCCCAGATCCTCCCAACTCCAGGCCTGACAATCTTTCACACTGTCTTCCCTATCTACATCTATTGGCAATTCTGAATAGTTACTGATAGTAATTATATGTAACTTTCTGGCAAATGTATCCCAGCTTCTGACAAACCTGAGCCACTGGTTAGAAATGTTTGCCACCATAGAAGCAGAGGATTGCTTCAACCCCACCCTTTGTCTTTAGCAATATCTCGAAGGGTGGTGGCCAAACAATCCATGTTCCTCAACTTCTTCCTCTTGGTTTTTGGCTGCTCAATCCTTGCCCATCCTCCATTTTATGCTTTTTCCACCACCTTCTCTGGTCTGGCCTTGTCTCATGGAATGAAGTTGTCTCTGGCACTGTTCACCCTCACTTTTTCAACTCTTATGTTGGCTACTGGGGACTTGTGCACAGATTAGGAGGTGGTGTTCTTGTGAAGTTCCAAATTTCCATAATCTGTTCATTCAGAGAGCATTTATTAAAATATGTATCAGGCTCTGGAGGTCCTAACAAAGAGTAATCTTTGCCCTCAAGGAGTCTACATTCTCTTGGGGGTGGGATAGGAGAGAGCATGTATATAGAAAAAGGTAAATACTAACATAAAGAAAATAATTGAGGGGTGATTATTGCAAAATTTCCCCTGATATTCCTTAAAACACCTTCTCTAAGCTGAGTTTCTCTAAGCACTGGTTCTTTCTGTATATAATTACATACATGTAGGTATCCCCATTGTTACTGTTTTAAACAATTATAAAGCCTTTTTAGCCTATCTTAATCTACTTTTTCATTGTGAGTTCTACCTCTACCACATTACTGAAACTTCTTCCCCAAGGTCACCAATGGCTGCCCTCTTGCCAAATCCGATGAGATTTTTTTTTCTTCTTTGCATTCACTTGACTTTGTAACATTTGATACTAACCACTTCCTTGAAACAATACTACTTTATCACCCAGTTCCCCTGGTTCTCCAACCTCTGTTTTCTCATTTCTTTTGTTTGATCCTGTCTCAATAATTGACCATTCCATTCAAGGCTTTGTCCAGTGACTTTCCCTTGGAGAGCTCAAATTTTCATGTGGTAACACTATTTAGCTCCTAAGCAGATGACTTTTTTTTTTTAAACCTTACCTTCCATCTTAAAATTGATGAGTATCAGTTCCAAGGCAGAAGAATGGTAAGGGCAAGGCAATGGGGGTTAAGTGACTTGCCCAGGGCACTTAACTAGAAAGTATCTCTGGTCCAATTTGAACCTAGGATCTCCCATCTCCTGGCCTGCCTCTATTCATTGAGCCACCTACCTTAAGCAGGTGACTTCTAATCTGTATCTGTAATCCTAACATGATCCCTAGCTGTATATCTTACTTGTGGGATATTTTCTTTTTTGTCTGAAGCCTAACTGATTAATCCTGCTTCTCCAAACTTTAGCATTTTTCAGTTTTGACAACACCATGTTGTCAATAGCCATTTTTCCTGGACCGGAAATTTTAAAGTTTTTAGATCTTTGTTCCTTTCAGAATGCCTGACTAGGTATTCATCACCTTCACAACTTTAAAAAAAAAAAAAAAAGAACCTTTACCATCTTAGAATCAAAGCTGTGTATTGGTTCTAAGGTAGAAGACCTTTAAGGTCTAGGCAATGTGGGTTAAGTGACTTGCCCTAGGTCATACAGCTAGGAAGTGTCTGAGACCACATTTGAACCCGAACCTCCCATCTTTAGGCCTGTCTCTCAATCCACTGAGCTACCTAGCGGGTTTCTATTCATAACCTCTATTGGATCTCTTCCTTCGTTCCATTTGGCACAGGAACATCACTGATCTTTTTTGTTGCTAATTTAAACATGCCACGTATGTACTGCTACTGCCACAAGAACTTTTGCTTGTGTTTTCCTCTCCCTCTATACCTCCTCTGCCTGATTCTTGTAAGGACAAAAATTAACCCAATCATTCACTCAGAATCCTTAGAGCTAAAAGGGAGAGAAGGTGCCTTCTGAGGTATCTCTATAGATAAAGGATTTGACTAGATGATTTGCAAAGAACTTCAGTTGAGATCCTGTTACTGGATTCTCTAGGCTGGATCTCAATTCCCTCATGTGCAAAAAGTTGAACATAAATTCTTACTGTGTGGATTTGAGGGATCTGGAAAGCGTTCTTAATAAAGGTGGAAATTTGAGCCAGTCTTTGTCCAGGTAAAGTGCAGCTATGCAAGAAGGAAATATTGCACACCAACAGTATGAAGGCACAGAACCATGAATGCACTTAGCATTTTAAGAAGAAGACACTGGTAATATCTAGGCACTAGAGAATTGTCAAAAATTTCTATTAGGAAAGATTAATCCAAGTAGCCTTTTAAGAATAGATTCATAGTAGAGGCTAATAATAAATGACAGTTGTATAGGACTTTGCAGTATTCTTTAGTATCTATCTCGCTTGACCAGAGGCAGAACAGCCTGTCAGAAATTAAACACTATGGTAAACAGAAGGGGCAAGTACTTTCATTGAGCCTAAATTCTTGGCAAAAATCTTATAGTTTAAAAGTCTAGATGCTGGTCTTTAGTCCACAGTTCTTTCCAGAGTTCTAGGTATTTTCTGCTACTTGTCTTTCATTGAATTAACTTGTTAACTTGAAGTAATGACCCTAAAATTTAAAAGCTGCTTTGAATGAGACATTTGATTTAGAAGGTGTGGGTGGGTGCAATTTGTTTTATTCTCCTTGTGTTCTTTTGGTATCTTTTCTGTATCTTCTCTATTGTCTACATCTCTTGACCTTTGGAGGTCATTTACCTACCACCCAGTTTATCTCAAATTCCTGAATACTCGGGCTTTCTTCTAGACTTTTTTTCCCCCAACTCCTTGAAATCTGTGTTTTAGGTTCATTCTATAGGCATTTCTTTCTCCAAGGTCACCTTTCGCTTATCAGCAAGCCAATAGCTTTTTCTAGTCTGAAATGTATGACTTTGTTAGCCAATTTCTGGATAGTCTCCCCTTGGCTCCCACAACAAAACACTTTTTTGGGATATGTTGAGTGAGAAAGTGAAAAACACTTCCTGGTATTTACAACTAAAGAAAACTGACCATTTTGTTCTGTTGTTATCTAATTGTTTCCTACTAGGCTGACAAAGAAGAGGCCTCTTTCTATGTGTCTCCATTATTTCCTGTTTTATTTCCAGTTTTTCTCCTTTAAATACATAAACTTCCAGTATCCCTTACTCTCAAATGAGTAAAAACTCATACTAGAAGTAACTGTTTAAGGTAGTATACCTTTGAAATTAAGACTTTAGATTGCTCCTCCTTGATAAGTACATTACCCCTCTGATAAGCTAATCAATCATTTTGCTCTTAATCTTTCTCTTTAGCTCCTCCTGGGTATCAGGTACTGAAGTCTGAAGCTATAAATCTCCATATGCGTTTGGATTAACCTTTCAGATGTCTACAGGCTTGCCTCTAGGGAGGTTTCTGGCTTACCTTCTTTCCCCCCCCTTCCCTCCCAATTTCTTATTCCCCAGCCCCTGAGATGCTTTCTGTTTTCATTTCTTTTGGCTTCCCTAAGACTAAGCTTTCATAGGGCCATTCCCACTCTGCACTGCTAGGGCTTTCCCTGAGTTTAATTCAATACATTGTATCTCATGTACAGATTTTGTTTTTCCACTTTGGACTCCCCATATGAATTTTTGAGTCCTTTGAGCTTGTTGACTAACTGCTTTCCTCTCTTTCTCAGCTCTTGGTGCAGCTTATGGCACAGCAAAAAGTGGCACTGGTATCGCAGCCATGTCAGTCATGCGACCTGAGCTGATCATGAAGTCAATCATTCCTGTCGTCATGGCTGGTATCATCGCTATTTATGGTCTGGTGGTGGCTGTTCTCATTGCCAATGCTGTGACGCCAGCAATCACCCTATTCAAGTGAGTGTGGGTCCTGTTCCTTCTCCCCTCTTCCCATCCCCCTCTCCCAGCCCAAACTGAGGTCACAAAGGAAACTCTAGTGAATAATTTAGTTGGTACCTATCTGCTTAGCACCCATACCTCCTCAGTAACAAGATCCTTCTCCTTGCTCCCTTCCTGCTTGTGCACATTTACTCTTCTGTTTGCTGACCCTATTCATTCATTCAACAGTTATTAACTAAGTAGGGTGGCCTGGGGAATTTTCTTGGAGGGGACTAGTGGAAGGAGGGAGGAACTTAGGTCAGCATTTGCCCCCCCTCCCACCCCAAGTGAGCAACTAGTCCATGTGAGGCCTTGACTTCTGACTTTTGACCCTTATAGGAGCTTCCTTCAGCTGGGAGCAGGCCTCAGTGTGGGCCTCAGCGGGCTGGCAGCTGGCTTTGCCATTGGCATTGTAGGTGATGCTGGTGTTCGGGGGACAGCGCAGCAGCCCCGACTATTCGTGGGGATGATCCTGATCCTGATCTTCGCTGAGGTGCTTGGCCTGTACGGTCTGATTGTGGCCCTCATTCTCTCTACAAAGTAGACCCTCTTCTCTTCTCAGTGTCTCCCCTTACCTCCCCTTTACTCCTGCAGCCACAGAGTATGATGTAAAAGACCTGTCTTGAACCACCCCATCCCTCCTGATTTGCTCCAGAACAAATGGCCTGACACTTGGTGCAGTTGTCCAGTCGGTAGTTGGTCTTGTAAATGCGCAATGTCTTAGTGACTCTTCTGTGTCGCTCTGCCCTGATTGGGTGGCCCCTGAACTGGTCCTGGTTGGGGCTGAGACCTCCTGGGGCCAGCCCAGGTGGCTGTGCAATCTCCCTACTCATTTGCAGTTAGTACTCTGTGTATAAAGATGAATTAGAATTGTCATTTTTCTCTTCACTGGATGTTTATTTATAAAGATTTGACATGTTCATAACGTTTATGGAGCAAGAATTTTCAATTTCCCATGCTATATATTAATCTTAAATATAGGTAGATTATTGCACTGTGGGTTTAAATGTCAAGTGCTGAGAATTCCTTGGATGTGATCGTTTGAAATTTGAGATCGCTGTAGTGTCCTGGTATTAGTAAGAATTGTATGATTTGGGAACATGTTGAATATGTGTTTCCAGTGGTGCTGTATGGCACTGGGCCAGGGCTCACAGTGATTGTTTCCAAATAAAAATCTGACTGGAGGGGCTGGTGTGGTGTGTCGATCTGTGAATGGGTGGGCAGCCTTTACTGCAGAGTTTCTCATCATTTTTTTGTATCATGGACCCCATAAATGTATAAAATGCACAAAGTACAAAGGAACCAAGTCTTTTGAGATAAACATTAATATGAAAAGTTCAGACAACAGAGTATCAACAGAAAGGTATGGAAATGGATGGTAAACCCCTCCAGGTTGTGTTTAGTTCATGAATAGAGGGGGAAGAGGCTTTAGACCCAGGCGAACACGGAGAAATGTACTTCCTCACTGTCACAGGACCAGCAGACATTAGAACCATAAGCTTTTAAAAGTCAGTATTTCTGGCCTTGAAGGGAAGGAAGCCACATGCCCTAGTGTGATGCCCTCACCCCACCCCCTCCTCCCAGCTGCCCTCCGGGGCCCAATCCTGCAGACCCTTAGGTGTCATATTCTTCAGAGACTCCGCCCTAGTGCCCTCCGTGGGGCGGACCCCTGTGCAGAGCTTCCGCCCCACAGGTTGCCTCTGCCAAGATTTCAGGGTCCGAGGAAACGGAGAAAGTCGAGGACTGATCGCTAGGGGGCAGCCGCGGGTGGGACTTATAGGGGGCGAGGTCGGCTGCACGTGGCTGGGCACGTGTGTAGTCAGCTGATCGGTCACCTGACAGCGGGGCTGGGCCCCGGAGCCTGTGAATAAACGGCCCGGCCTAAGATAGCCCCCAGTCCTGGGCGGAGAGAGTCACCGGAGGGCGGGTTGTCACACGCAGCGGGGTTCTCTGCGACAGCACCAGCCCGCCCCCACATCCTAAACCGAGATGCGGTCCAACAAGGTCCAGCCTGAGGCCGCGGTCATGCAGTTCACCAACTGCCGCATTCTGCGTGAGGGAAAGCTCCTCAGGTTCGGAGAAGGGAGGGGGCTCAGCTCAGCCGGGAATGGGGTGTGAAGGGGCAAGACGGGGGACAGGAGACAGCAGGCCGAGAAGGAAAACGGAGGCAACGAGAGTGTCTAGAATCCAAGGGAGCGACGGCTCCTAATTCTGGGTTGGGGGGGGGGGGCGGGGTGGTGGGTAGAAACGTGGAAGAGCTAAGATATAAAAAGGAGGAAGGTCCTCTAGAGTAAGAAGAGTGCTCTGATCTAAAGGAGATTAGACCACTACGTTCTCTTGGGAGAGAGGGTTCTGGAGAAGGATGAGTCTGAGTTTTGATAGGAGATAGAATCCTGGAAGGGAATCAAGACCAAATTATGGGGAGGAGTTCAAGCTGGCTATAAGTTAGAGCAGGACCCTAGTTTAGGTTTTCGTTGGCAGCCTGGTCCCATTTGGCCTTTTTTGGGCAAAGATCGTGGAGTAGCTTGCCATTTTCTTCTCCACCTCATTTACAAATGAGGAACTGAGACCATCATGGTTAATTAACTTGCCCAGGGTCATGCCAGGAGGAAGTGTCAGGTCAGATTTGAATTCCAATCCTGACACTCTATCCCCTAGGTTAGAGAATAACTCATGGAAGTAGGACCCTATTAGGGGAGGGCCCCCTCACCCTGACACCCAGTCTACTTGTTTAAGCTCTGCACTTTCAGGGAGGACCTATGGGTTCGAGGAGGACGAATCCTGGATCCACAGAAGCTTTTCTTTGATGAGAAGAGAGCAGCTGATGAGCAGAGGGACTGTGGGGGCCATATCCTAGCTCCAGGCTTCATTGATGTTCAGATAAATGGTAGGAGAAGGTATCCATCCTTTCCTTCCCTTGCCCCCCTACCCACCCTCCAGGTCAGTTGTTTGGTTTTTCCTTCTATTATACCTAACACAGAGCTGAGAACTTCCCAACTGTACCTTTGCCAACAAGGAACCTTAATACTCATATCCTGCTTTAGCCAGAATCCCATCCCCTCCTCTATGGAATTTCTACTTTGGTTTGCTTTCCTAGAACTCTTCTTTTTAACCTAAAGGACTCGTGTCTATTGCACCCTATTAGCTGTATTCCTTAAACTCTGGGCTAGCTCCTGACTTCTCCAGAGCTTATTCACTTGGCTTCTTCCTTGCTCAAGTTGTTTATGTTTCTCCTGGGAACCTTAGTCTTTTATCTTTCTTTTCTTTTTTTGAACTCTGACTTCAGTTGGTTTGACTACTGTAATTCTTATTTAATAAGACCACAGATAAAAATTACCCTTTAAACTAAGCAGCCTCTTGGCTAATGCAAGCAGGATTCTTGTACTCGGGCTGGTGGTAGGAATGGATGGGGCAAAGAAAGTTAGTTTCTTTTTCTGGCCACAGGTGGATTTGGGGTGGACTTCTCCCTGCCCAATGAAGATATAGCTTCAGGGGTTGCTTTGGTTGCCAAGAAGCTCCTATCTCATGGGGTTACAGCATTCTGTCCAACCATGGTCACCTCACCATCTGATGTTTATCACAAGGTAGGTAAGCTGAGGACTTTTGGTATTGGCATTGCTTCCTTTCATTCAAAAAACGCTTTTGTTCTAAAATCCCAAAAATCTTCTAGTCAAGGCCCCTTATTGTCAGGCAGTCTATTAAACTCTCACCCATCCACATTAAACACTTCACCATAAAAACCAGTGGTTATTGATTGGCCTTGAGGTACTCTATCCATCTTTGTTGCCTGATCATTTGTTGAATTTAACCTCCTAACTGTAGTTGTATTTAATTTGGCTCTTGCAAATGAGTGAAAAATTTTCTCTATCAGAACCACCAACAAAGAAAAATAAATTGAGAGCCTTAGATAAAGTAAGTTTATTTTTGTAATGAAATAGTTTCTTCTCAGTTTTGGAAAGTTTTGCAGGGTATGGAAGAAGAACCTTGGTTGAGCCAGAGAAACATGTGACAGTTTATTGGTGATTGACCCAATCACCTTTTATGTCTTTGAGAGACTAGTGCTGCCTCATTCCATAAGCTGAAAGTGGAGCCACAGTTAACCAAATAATTTGAAGTTCTTTTTTTTTTAAACCCTTACTTTCCGTCTTGGAGTCAATGTATTGGCTCCAAGGCAGAAGAGCGGTAAGGGCTAGGCAATGGGGCAACTTGCCCTGGGTCACACAGCTAGGAAGTTTCCGAGGCCAGATTTAAATCCAGATCCTCCCAACTCCTGGCTTAGCTCTCTATCTAACTGTCCTAACTAACTGTCCTCTTTATTAACAGTTTGGAAGTTTCATTATGTTTGGGATAACTGCCTTACCCCCTATAGAAGGAGTTAGGCCTTTGGGTTGTAGTTTTTAAATAGAACAATATTTAATTCAAGTCAACAAATACCTCTTGATCTTCCTGAGTGCCTATCCTTCTGCTGTGTGTCCTAACACATATCAGAAGGGGTCTACAGTCTTGGAATGTGTGTGGGAGTGGCTTAGACAGATGAGGGAATTGGACAGAAATTAGATGGATAATGTATTAAACTATGCTAAAAGAAAACCAGAGAGGGAAATACTTATCTAGGGGTCATACTGTGAATCTGTGGTGGTTCAAGACCAAAACCCAAGGCTTCTGATTTGAGTTGAAAGGAAGGAAGGTCTCTTGAGGTTAGGGAACATTGCTTGAAGGAAGTAGAATTGATAGAATTTTGAAAGACAGGTGGGATTTATGGGTGGGAGGAAGAAGAAAGGAATTCCAAAGAGGGTCCTGGTGTATAATACTAAGGAAGATGAATAATTTGACGATAGTAGAGGGTGTATATATTGGTGAGGAGGCTATCAGGTTGTATAGGTTAACACTTGTGGTTCTGAAGGCCTTGAATTCCAAGGCACTGAAAGCCAACATAATAATAATTGATGGAGCACTTGCAGAGCAATCTATCTGTATGGTAAACCCTCCTTTCACCAACTACATAAACAGTTGCTTCATAAACACCACCAGGGTTGGGGTTCTTCACTATCCTTCCCAAGTAAAATCACATAGATTCACTCTTCCAAGACCTGCAGTGACCATACAACACAAGGTCCAAGCTTGGGTAGTTCTTTTCCTTCTTCCCAATTCCATGATTCCTAATTTGGGGCAGGTATGCCAGGTAGTCTGACTAGAATATAAGATACATGAAGGACAAGTAAACCTTGAAGGGAGGTAGGTATAGAGCCCTCCAGAGCCTTGAATGCCAAGGTAGTGAGTTTGTATTTTATCTTGTAGGTACTAGGTGCTAAATCTTTATTGAAGGGTTTTGAACAGAGGAATGGTATTACTGAATTTGCATGTAAGGGAAATTAATCTGTTAGTGGTAGGAGAGGTAGCTCGGTAGGAAACAAGAGGTTCTTCTCTCCATCTCTTCTAGTCAAATTTGCAGAACTAAATCTAATGCTAGCAATAACCTTTAACCTCAGGTTTCAGTATATGTCCTATTTGTTCAGTAGGCTCCTTCCCCCTAGGGCTGGCTCTTGCTTTGAAGGCTTGAGACCCTACCAACAGACCCACTAATCACTGCTGTCCTGAATCCTGGGGATTTTTTACCCTGCATTTTATTAACCATAGGGAATCCAGGAGGAAGAAAGGAAAGTAGCAGTGCTAGGCACTGTGCTGATCACTTTACAAATATTCTCTCATTTGATCCTCATAAGAGCCCTGGGAGGTGGATGAAGACCTGCCCAGAGTCATGCAGCCATTAAGTGGTTGAGTACAGATTTGAACTGAAACTTCTGAGTCCAAGATCCTCAATCTTTCCATCGAGCCTCAATCTTTCCATCGAGCCTCTGAGTGGAAGAGGTTTGGATTCTTTTAACTTGGTATATGACTTTGAATAAGTCATTTCTCTTCTGGGAAGTTTCTTTCTTTTAAAGAATGAAGGATGGCCTCAGACATTTCCTAGCTGTGTAACCCCTGGGCAAGTCACTTAACCCCCATTGCCTAGCCCTTACCACTCATATACCTAAGATGGAAGATAATGGTTTAAAAGAAAAAAAGAATGAATGAGGGGTTGGACTAACTCTCTAAGGTCACTTGATTTTAGGTTTTATATGCTGTGGTATCTTTGGGAGCTCGCTCTCTCCTGGCTCAAGGGACTGGTTGGCAGTGTATTTTTGTAAAGGAGTAGTTGATAGGAGAATTAAAATGTTTCATTTAATCCATATCTAGGCTGAGACTTTATTTTACCCTGTTGCTATATAGACCTGAAGTTTTCCTGCTACATTTTCCTCAGTTATTCCAAACTTGTTTAGACCATTCTGCTTTTGCTTTATGTTCTGTAGGGATCTGTCCTGATGTTCACTTTCTGTGGCTTCTTTTGCTTTTATATCTAACTCCATCCTATTCCTTGGCTCAGGCCCTCGGAGTTCTCTTCACTGATTTTCTGAGTTTTCCTGCCCATTTAGCCCCACCAGCCATGCAGTTCTTCTCCTGGGAGAAGGGAGAAACTGCGAAATGTATAAGGTATTGGGTTCTGGGCTATGCTCTGGGCCTTGGTCCATTGTCATTAGGGTCCTGGCTTTGGGCTGGGCGCTGGGTTGGGCTCTGGACTCTGAGCTCTGGGCTATGGTTACTGGGATGGGCTAGATTGTGGGCTCTAGACTTCTATGCTGGCCTGGGATTCCAGGGATTTTAGCCAAGCTGGGATGTACTATGAATGGGCCAGGCTGCTTTTGTCTTTGGACTTGACTTTGAACAAGGAGATCTGGTCTGCTTTAGTCTAGAGCTTATAATTGCTTGTCTCTCCCAGGTCCTTCCTAATATTGCTGTGAAGCGTGGTGGCCCTGAAGGAGCTGGGATCCTTGGTGAGTCCTATTAGCCCTTAGGGTTCTTCAACAATCACTTTTTGTTCTTTGCCCTGGGAAGGAAGATGGGGTAGAGGAACAAGGGGCAGAGAGAAGGGTTTACAATGGGCTTATCTTGAATGGCTTTTCTCTGTTCCTCAGGGGTACATTTAGAAGGACCATATATCAGCCGTGAGAAACGGGGGGCACATCCTGAGTCCCAAATTCGCACCTTTGAGACTGGTGCATTCCAGGATTTGTTGGCTACTTATGGATCCCTGGATAATGTTTGCATAATAACTCTGGCTCCTGAACTTAGCCGAAGTGGTGAAATCATCCAGGAGCTAACTTCTCGTGGCATCTGTGTGTCTGTAGGTGAGACCAGGTTGGGATGTGTATGTAGAACATACAGATCTTTATTACCTCAAAGCTCCCTATAACCCAAAATTCGTTTCTTTCCCCAAAATATCCTCAGAACCTCCAACACTAATTCCTCTTCTTGTGACCAAATCTCCCAGGTCACTCCATGGCCAGCTTAGAAGAGGCCGAAAAAGCCGTCCAGAATGGAGCCAGTTTTATCACCCACCTCTTCAATGCTATGCTTCCTGTGAGTTAGTGGCTGACTGCTTGTTTAGGTGCCCTTATCGCAATCCTTTTAGGAGCACTCCCCCTTAGGTGTTCTTTGCTCATTCACTCTTTGATTATCCCCATGATTTCCCCCCTGATGTGACATGACTGGCTTGGCCTTGCCTCAGTGAGCCCTTTTCCAGCTCCCACCACAAATCCTGGTGTTCTGGTAGAGGACAATCTTAAGGAGAGAGAGTAATATTGGTAGGGGGAGGGAACTGAGGAAGAATATTAGAGGATTTCTGGAGATACCAGCCAGGGAGGGGTGATGTTGGCAGTATGGAATGCTCAGGGTCCAGCTTCTCCCCCATCTTTCTGCCTCTTCCCTTTGTCCTTATTGTCCTTCCAGTTTCATCATCGAGATCCTGGCATTGTGGGTCTTCTGACTAGTGACAAGATCCCAGATGAAAAGCAGGTTTTCTTTGGAATGATTGCAGATGGGATCCACACAAACCCTGCAGCCCTAAGGATTGCCCACAAGGTCCATCCCAAAGGTGGGAACAATAAGGATAGAACAATAGAGACCTAGATCAAAGTTAGGGAGTCCAAATGTGTGAATAGACTGACAGTTGGAAGAGGAAAAAGAGGGTTGGAGGTCAATAAGGGATAACAGTTGTGATCTTCTTCCTAGGCCTTGTTCTGGTTACTGATGCTCTTCCTGCCCTTGGCTTAGGCAATGGTCAGCACACTTTGGGTCAGCAAGTTGTTGAGATAAAGGGACTGAAATGCTACGTGGCCGGTAAGGAGGTGGGGATTTATGTCCTTAATGGCTAAAAGAAAGGGATACTGATTTCTATTCAATTTCCTCCCCATTCCTCTAAAAATGAAATCCAAACAACCCTAATCTCCAACAAAGTAGCCTATTCTTGTTAATATCCCTGTAGCATCTGCCTGTGAAATCCAACTCCTTTAGAATCCTTCAGCTGACCTCATTTATATCTGTCTGTCCCTTAGCCTCATTGTTTATCTTTTTTCTCCATAGGCACCACGACACTTTGTGGCAGTGTGGCCCCAATGGATGTTTGTGTTCGGCACTTTTTCCATGCCACAGGTCCTCCGGGTGGGGAAGGGGATAAATTTTCTTTGATGCCAAGACCAAGAAATCTAATATGAGGGTGGAGGGGTGGGTTTGACTCTGTTGTTGTTGCATCCAGGGGCTTTCTCCATTTAAATCCTTTCTTCTTCTTCCAATCAGGGCATGAATCTTTATAGATGAAATGCCATGGGGGCTTTGGGTCCAGTCTTCTACACCTGGTCATGCCTTTCTTGTATGTTTGCCTTAGGAAGTCATCGTTTCTGGGGCTCTTTTGGTCCCTGAAGACCTTGGGCAAAATATTGTAGCATGATATTTTATTCTCTGCCATTCAGGCAAATGTGCATTTCTGGTATTTAAATTGAGAAGTAAGATGAGGCATGGGTTTGGAGTGTTACAGAGCATAATAGGAAGATTCCAGGGCATGGAAAACACATAGATTTCCCACTGGGGAAGCTCCCTCCCAGGACACTTCTTTCTCTACGCCTTCTGCTTATTGTCTACTTCCTGGAGCCAAATATCCACTATCCCTACCAGACTGGAAGGAGGCATCACAGGAATACATCCTTCCAGAGAAAGGGTGCTTATCACATTCCTCACTTGCCCAACAGACTGCAAGATGGAGATGGCACTCGAGGCTGCATCCCTACACCCAGCCCAGCTGCTAGGGATAGAAAAACAAAAGGGGACATTGAACTTTGGCTCAGATGCAGGTACCTAGGGTTTGGGAATATGGTGGGGCACACTGGTGAAAGGGTATGATCTTCTCACTTGTGCAATCTTTGGGTCTTGAGATCTTCACTCACTGACTTCTCTAATTTCAGGGCTAAAATGGTATCTCCCCTTCCCATCTGGTCTCAATTGTCAGGACCATATTCCCTACTCTTTTTGAATATTGGATACCATAGCTGTTCACTAACTACACCATCCCTGAAGCCAAAACTTGCTAAATCTACTTCAGGATTTTCTCTAAAGTTTTATTTCCAGTAGTACTCAAGGATTAGGCTTGGTAACCAGATGATGAAAACCAAAAGCTTTTGCATCTCACTTAACAGGGAAAAAAAGCCTCTGGCTCTAGAATTTTCTCTGTGGGCTAAGGCTTTCTGCTCCTTGATGCTGACTCTTCTTCCATCACTTAGGGATAGAGCCACTTTGAAGCCACCACAGCCTCACTGGCATTTCTTAATATTTGTGGCATAGAATTTTAGAATAATTTAGGAAACATCTAGTCCAGTACCTCATTTTACAGATGAGGAAATTGAGGCCCAGAGAAGAAAAATAACTGACCAAGTCACGGATATTCAAGATTCCTCTTCTGTTTCTCCTTCATGGGGCATCTAGGAAGATCATGAAGAGGAATGAGCTGGGAAAGGAGAGAAACAGGGGCAGGTCATTGTTTGGGGAGAATCTATTGACTAAAAACTGGGGTAAGAGAGTAGAAACCCTGGAATGATTCTAAAATATTCCCCCTCCAGCCCTTAGTTTGTTAGGTATGCATGCTGTCTGCTAATGTCCTGTGATACTGGGTAGCTCACTCTCCTTTTAAAAAAAATATATTTTTATTTATTTCATTAAACATTTCCCAATTGGGGGCAGCTGAGTACATACACAGTATTGAATCCAAGACGGAAGGTAAGGGTTATTTTTTTTTATTTCCCAATTGCATTTTTTAAAAATTGTAATATTGTTTAAAAGTTTGAGTCTCAAATTCTCTCTCTCGTATGTGAGAAAGCAAGCAATAGAATATTGACTATATTTGACTCACTGTTCTTTAAACTTCAGTTTTCTTTTTTTTTTTAACCCTTACCAATACTGTGTATTGGTTCCAAGGCAGAAGAGTGGTATGGGGTAGGCAATGGGGGTTAAGTGACTTGCCCAGGGTCACACAGCTAAGAAGGGTCTGAAGACAGATTTGAACCCAGAACTTCCCATCTCTAAGCCTGGCTCTCAATCCACTGAGTCACCCAGCTGCCCCCAAACTTCAGTTTTCTTATCTGTAAATGGGGAAGATCTCTATCCCAGTTCTCAAGGAAGAATGGTAAGGGAGATTTAGACCAGATAGAGGGAAAAAAATCACTACTTTGAGAGTTACTTGGAATTAGGGGAGGCTGCTAAGAGACATAGTGGTTCCCCTTAAGGTCCTTCACCAAAGGCATCTGCCAGGTTTGTAGAAGGTACAATTTTTCAGCTATGAGTTGAACTGAAGGCCTCTGAAGTATTTCCCAACTCTAAAATGCTGTGAAAATACCTTGGCCAGGTGAAAATAGTGGGAGGGTCCTTTGGTAATTAATCCTATGAGCTCCCTACAAACTGGGAGGACATTGCCTCAAGCACATTTCCCCTGGTGTTTTGTCTGCAGATTTCGTGGTCCTCGATGACTCTCTGAATGTTAAGGCCACTTATATTTCGGGGGACTTGGTGTGGCAGGACAGTGATTTCAGTCATTGATGAGATGGATCCAGGAGAAGACCCTGATTCCCCTCCAGGGCAGCAGGGGCAGAGGCCCTGCCCCAGCCCTCAGCTAGATGCTATATCTGCATTGAGTTCAGCGGCTTCCTTGGGGTCTTGGACATCTGAGGGGACAGAAGTTCCTGGCCTTTCTAGACCCTGCACTTGAAGGAATATTGAACCTAAGCTTTGGACTTGAACATGGACTCACAAGAGAGCCTCCTCTGTAGTGTCCTTTTCCCCAAAATAAAAAGCTACTCCTTATCCTGCTTCTCCATGATGAACCATGATGAGTATTGATTGGGGCCTTTGATGATCAGGCCTTGTTCCTGTTTAATCAATAACACTGATGAATATGTATCCTGAAGTGCTTTGAGTTCTTTTTTTTTTTTTAATTGAACTTAGTATGGTTGTGACCATTCAGTCAAGGTGGCCTCCATTTTGGAGGAGTTTGTTCCTGTGATTGTTTCAGAGATAGTTTCAATTCATTTTGCATTAGTCTGTGGAACAGCCCTCTGCTAGACTCAGATGCTGGAGAAGTTGTGATTCCTTTCCCTTGAAGAGGTTATAGTCTTATTCAGAAGCAAAGATTAATAAATAGGAAATGGGACAAGTTACTATGTTAGCAAAGTTAATAAAGACTTTTAACAAGGTTAGATGTGAGAAATGGGCTGAGAAAGTAAATGTCCTGGAGAAAGTGATACTGGACCTTGGGTCCTATTGGTTGGATAGGATTCAGGTAGGTGGTGAAGATATGAAAGGAAGAAATAGATTACCTAAACAAACCCATATCAGAAAAAGAAATTGAACAAGCCATAAAAGAACTCCCTAAGAAAAAATCCCCAGGTCCAGATGGATTCACAAATGAATTCTATCAAACATTCAAAGAACAACTAACTCCAATATTATACAAACTATTTGACAGAATTAGCAAAGAAGGAGTTCTACCAAATTCATTTTATGACACAAATATGGTACTGATCCCAAAACCAGGCAGGTCAAAAACAGAGAAAGAAAACTATAGACCAATCTCCCTAATGCAAAAATCTTAAATAGAATACTAGCAAAAAGACTCCAGCAAGTCATCACAAGGGTTATTCACTATGACCAGGTAGGATTCATACTAGGAATGTAAAGATGGTTCAATATTAGGAAAACTATCCACATAATTGACCATATTAACAAGTAAACTGATAAAAATCACATGATTATCTCAATAGATGCAGAAAAAGCCTTTGATAAAATACAACACCCATTCCTATTGAAAACACTAGAAAGTATAGGAATAGAAGGGTCATTCCTAAAAATAATAAACAGTATCTATCTAAAACTATCAGCAAACATCATCTGCAATGGGGATAAACTAGAAGCCTTCCCAATAAGATCAGGAGTAAAACAAGGATGCCCATTATCACCTCTATTATTTAACATTGTACTAGAAACACTAGCTGTAGCAATTAGAGAAGAAAAAGAAATTGAAGGTATTAAAAATCGGCAATGAGGAGACCAAGCTTTCACTCTTTGCAGATGATATGATTGTATATTAGGTCTAAGAATCCTAGAGAATCAACCAAAAAGCTAGTCGAAATAATGAACAACTTTAGCAAAGTTGCAGGATACAAAATAAACCTGCATAAGTCATCAGCATTTCTATATATCTCCAACCCATTTCAGCAGCAAGAATTAGAAAGAGAAATTCCATTTAAAATCACCCTACCAACCATTATGGAGGGCATTTTGGAACTATGCCCAAAGGGCGATAAAAGACTGCACTTTGATCCAATCATAGCACTGCTGGGTTTGTACCCCAAAGAGATAATAAGGAAAAAGACATGTACAAAAATATTCATAGCTGCACTCTTTGTGGTAGCAAAAAATTGGAAAATGAGGGGTTGCCCTTCAACTGGGGAATGGCTGAACAAATTGTATCTGTTGGTGATGGAATACTATTGTGCTCAAAGGAATAATAGAGTGGAGGAATTCCATGGGGACTGGAACAACCTCTAGGAAGTGATGCAGAGTTAGAGGAGCAGAACCAGGAGAACATTGTACACAGAGACTGATACACTGTGGTACAATCAAATGTAATGGACTCCTCCATTGGTGGTAATGCATTGATCCTGAACAACTCAGAGGGTTACAGGAGAAAAAACACTATCCACTGTGAATCTCAAAAATATTCAGACCCTACTTCATAAGATTTGGTTAAGACCATTCCCCATTTAAACAAAGAAGGAATGTGGGAACTCTACTTCACCCATACTTAAGCATGCCTCAGGGGAAGATAAAGTTGTAAACTCCTTGCTGAACAATGAAAAATAACCCATACTTATAGTAAGGCAAAAGCTCTTAAGCTGTGCCTATTTTTAGATCTAATACAAAAGGGTGCTAAGTACCTATAAAGGTCGGGCAACTTGTGAACTTGCAAAGGGCAAAGAGGTGAAAACTTACTCAGAGGTTTTTAGTCTACTCAGGTGCAAATTACTCAAAAGTTTAGTCTACTCAGATGTGAATTCAGAATGGTCTGTCCTTTGGAAAACGTCTACTGTGATTGGTAGATTTAAGAACTTAGGGGAGGTAACATAGGAGAAAATTCTCTTTAAAAGGAGAATAGAAGCTGAGAGCAGGACTCTCTCTCAGAGAACTCTCTCTGGAGATTGAGCTGGCCAAAGCTGAACTGGTGTCTCTCTGAACACTAGAATCTTGCTTGGACAAATCTTGTGGTGAGTTGATAAGAAACTGACTGATCTCTCTCTTAGGGTTTTCAGCCTAGGCTGGCTCATGCTGGCCTAGGCTGGTCTAGCCTGTTTCTCATTATTTCCTTTTTCTCTCTCTCTCCCTTGCATTAATTCCTAATTTGTATTAATTAAAACCTCTATAAAACCCAGCTGACTTGGGTATATTTAATATTTGGGAATTTTTCCCTGGCGACCACTTTATATTTGATTTAAAACAAGACACTGTCTTGACACATATTTTCTGCGGTCACAATTTAAGGCAAACACTCCTATTTTATTTGTTATACCACATCCAGAAAAAAAACTGTGGGAGTAAAAACACTAAAGAAAAAGAACTGCTTAATCATATGGGTCAAAGGGGGTATGATTGGGGATATAGACTCTAAATGAACATCCTAGTGCAAATACCAACAACATGGAAATGGGTTCTGATCAAGAACACATGCGATACCCAGTGAAACTGCGCATCGGCTATGGGAGGGGTGGGGAGAGGGGAGGGAGGAATAGAAAATGATTCTTGTAACCAAGGAATAATGTTTGAAATTGACCAAATTAAAAAAATACATTAAAAAATAAATAAATAAAATGATCCTAGACAATATAAAATACTTAGGAATCTATCTGCCAAGACAAACACAGGAACTATATGAACACAACTACAAAACACTACACACAATTAAAACTAGATCTAAACAATTGGAAAAACATTGATTGCTCATGGGTAGGACAAACTAACATAATAAAAATGACAATCCTGCCCAAATTAATTTACTTATTTAGTGCCATACCCATTGAACTACCAAAAAACTTTTTTAGTGAATTAGAAAAAGCCATAACAAAGTTCATTTGGAAAAATAAAAGATCAAGGATACCCAGGGAAATCATGAAAAAAAAATGCAAAGGAAGGAGGACTTGCAGTCCCAGATCTCAAACTATATTATAAAGCAGTGGTCATCAAAACAATTTGGTACTAAGAGACAGAAAGGAGGATCATTGGAATAGACTTGGGGTAAATGACCTCAGCAAGACAGTCTACGATAAGCCCAAAGATCCCAGTTTTGGAGACCAAAGCCCATTATTTGATAAAAACTGCTGGGAAAATTGGAAGACAGTATGGGAGAGATTAGGTTTGGATCAACATCTCACACTGTACACCAAGATAAATTCAGAATGGGTGAATGACCTGAATATAAAGAAGGAAACTATAAGTAGATTAGGTGAACATAAAATAGTATACTTGTCAGATCTTTGGGAAAGGAAAGACTTTAAAACCAAGCAAGAGCTAGAAAAAAAATCACAAAGTATAAAATCAATAATTTTGATTACATCAAATTAAAAAGTTTTTGTACAAGCAAAACCAATGTAACTAAAATCAGAAGGGAAGCAACAAATTGGGAAACAATCTTCATTACAAAAACCTCTGACAAAGGTCTAATTACTCAAATTTATAAAGAACTAAACCAATTGTACAAAAATCAAGCCATTCTCCAATTGATAAATGGGCAAGGTACATGAATAGGCAATTTTCAGTTAAAGAAGTCAAAACTATTAATAAGCACATGAAAAAGTGTTCTAAATCTCTTATAATCAGAGAAATGCAAATCAAAACAACTCTGAGGTATCCCCTCACACCCAGCAGATTGGCTAACAAGACAGCAAAGGAAAGTAATGAATGCTGGAGGGAATGTGGCAAAGCATTACTGGTGGAGTTGTGAATTGATCCAACTTTAAGGCACTAAAAGACTGCCTGCCCTTTGATCCAGACATAGCACTGCTGGGTTTGCATCCCAAAGAGATAAGGAAAAAGACCTGTACAAGAATATTCATAGCTGCACTCTTTGTGGTGGCAAAAAATTGGAAAATGAGGGGATGCCCTTCAATTGGGGGAATTGCTGAACAAATTGTGGTATCTGTTGGTGATGGAATACTATTGTGCTCAAAGTAATAAATAATAAAATAATAAATAAAATAAGTGGAGGAATTCCATATGAACTGGAACAACTTTCAGGAATTGATGCAGAGTGAGAGAAGCAGAGCCAGGCGAACATTGTACTGAGACTGATACACTGTGGTACAATCAAATGTAATGGACTTCTCCATTAGTGGCAATGCAGTGATCCTGAACAATAGAAGGAATCTACGAGAAAAACCACTATCCACATTCAGAGGAAACACTATGGGAGTAAAAACACAGAAGAAAAACAACTGCTTGAATACATGGGTCAAAGGAATATGGTTGGGGATATAGACTCAAAATGAACATCCTAATGCAAACAACATGGAAATAGGTTCTGATCAAGGACACAAGTAATACCCAATGAAATTGCGCATCGGCTGTGGGAAGGGTGGGTGGAGGAGAGGGAGGGAAATAGAGTATTGTAACAAAAAAAAATTTTAATTTAAAAAAAGAAAAGAAATTGAGCAGTCAGAGGGAGAATGAAACCGACTAGCTGGAAGGATAAGCCATTAAGAAACAAGAATGAATCGGAGGGAAGTGAAGTTCTGAAAGAATGAAATTAAATGAAGAAAGAGCTAATTTGTTGTTGTTGTTGTTGTTTTTAATCTATTCCAGTCACAAATTTGTACTTGAGTTTTCCTAGGTTACTTGATTCATGTCTCCCTCCCCCATCCCGATGCTCAGTCCACTGAGTTATACGTGTGTTATCTCTCAAAATATAGAAAAAGCGAATTTGGGAGCAGAAGATCTTCAGATTTGAACATTGTCAGTGTGAAGTGATGTTGGGCAGGTCATCTAGAAGGCCCAGGATCCAATGCCTGACTCCACTGCCGGGGCTAACTCTTGCAATGTAAAGAAGTGTGGGGAGGGAAGGGGGCAGGGCAGGATTCAGGAACGTCCAGGGAGTTACCGAAGTAAAACAGGACTACCACCGTGGGGCAGATTCACTGTGCGTCTGGCGAAGAGGAAGCTGGTCATTCCAATTGGGGAGGGAAAAGGCGGAGCGGGAAGCGGAGGTGGTAGAGGGATCGGGGAGACCTTAAGCGCATTGAAAAAACAAAAACAAAAAAACTGTGGGGAGGCGAGCATTGAGTTTGTGGATCTCGCCGTTACCGGAGGGCCCTCGGGACGTAAGGAGCTGTCTTGCCTTCCGGCCCGGCAACGTCCGTCCTAGGCTCATTTTTTCCTGAGCTGTGAGTGGCAGAGAACCCTCTCACCGGGAAGAGAGCTCCGCGCGAGGCTGGCAGCGGAACTCGGTGGCGGAGCTGCATTTCCGGGAGGAAGGAAACCCAGGACGGACCGCGCAGCGCATGGCGGCGGGGTTGTGCATGGAGGTGAGGTTTGGGCCGGGCTGCGAGAGGTTGAGCGGGAGGTCCCGGAGATCTCGCCTTTCCCGGTGACAACTGAACCTCCCCTCTGCCCCCTAGGCGCAGCAGTCTACAGACCAGAAGCGGCCCGAGCGGAAATCGGGACCTGGTGGTCGAGGCCGTGGGACCAACAAGAAGGGCAAGAAGCAGACGCCTTCCCAGGCCGGGTCGAGCGCCCCAGACCCAGAGCGGGGTCGGGGTCCTGAGAAGGTGACTCAGCCTCCGGTGAGCAGAAGGCCATGGGACGGGGCAGACAACTCGGGCCCCTCCTGGGCCTCAGTTTCCGACTCTACTACCCTAGGGGGTGGGGGTAGGGTGGATGTACCCCAATTCCCTGCTGAACCCTTGGATTTTGTCGGGGCAGAGGGACAAGACGATGGGAAGTTCCTCACCGACCGATCCGCTGCGGAGGGCCCCAAACTTCTTGGGATTGGATCTTGGAGGCCCCAGGAGTTTGGTAAGCTCCTTGAAGGCAGCACTTAGTGTTTGCTTTTCTTTGTGTCCCCAGTACTTAGCACAGTGGTCTGGCATTAGTAGGCGCTCGATGTGTGATTTGTAGACTGAAATGAGTAAGACTGCAAATAAATTTGTTTTCATGACATATAGGATGAGGATGAGCAGATGCGGCTCCAGAGGGAGCTGGACTGGTGTGTGGAACAGCTGGAACTGGGCCTGAGGACTCAGAAATCCACCCCAAAGCAAGGTAGGCTTGTAGAGGAGGGCCGGGGTGGGTGGGCTTAGGATTCCGGAAGGTCATGGTCCCATCTCTCTCCTCTTAGCGGAACAGGCTGCTCGAGCGGTAAAGACACTTCGGAGTAATCGAGCAGAGTTGCCCAAGAAACGTCAAGTGATGCGGTCACTGTTTGGGGACTATCGGGCACGCATGGAGGAAGATCGGAAGGCAGCCCTGAAAGCCATGGAAGTTGGTGAGAAAGATGTCGAGAGCTGTTTGGATTGTTGCACAGTGCATTTCAGTTTACAATGTGCTGTTTATACATAGCATCAGTACATTGAATCCTCACAATTATTCTGTAAATTATGTCAGTGAAACTATTATTTCTGCTACAACAATGAGGCCACACAGAAGAGCTGGGATTCAAAACCATCACAAAAGCGACTGGCAAGAACTGAAGGGGAACCAGGTGGCTTGGGTTTAAAAAGACTTGAGTTTAAGTGTTTGCCGCATTTACTAACCATCTGATCATGAGCAAGCCATTGATACAGAGTTCAGCCTTTGAATGTTACAGATGAGGGGACAGACCTAGAGAGGTGAATGATTTGCCCATCATGTCCTAGGTAAAGTAGGCCAAGTTTGAATGAATTTTATGGTTTTATAGATTTAAAGCTAAAATTGACCTTTAGTCTCACTCTTATAGATGAGGAAATGTAAATTGACAGAGGTGAAGTGATTTGCCCAGGATCACACAGGTAGTATAATTAGTGCTGCTGCATCATTGGGGTAATGATAGAACCCTTAGGGAAGGTGAGCTTCGAGAGAGGGGGAAGGAGCTACAAATAATTTTCTTCTTTCCAATTTGTGCCTTAAGGCTTGGGGCCTATAACACTGTTTTGTTCTACCTGTCCAGCTCCAACCCCATGTTTGATCTCTCTTCCCCACAGCTGCTCGATCTGCCCGGGTTCTACCTGTTGAAGAGGCTGTCCGAAGAAAAAGTAGCCGGATCTGCAGGCATCGTGGAGGCGGAGGAATGATTTCTATCTCTTCTCCAAAGGAAGAATTTAGGTTTAACTTCTTTTAGCCCCTGCCTACCAGGAACCCTTTATTTCTACCTAAAAACCATCCCCAGCTCATTCTGGGGGCTTAGGGTTTCCTCAGAAAATTTTGGGGAAGTCATCTAGTAAGTATGATCAGGATGGCCCAGATCTGGCTTTTTAGGTATGTGGTCATTATCACTGAAACTCCTGCTTGAGATGTGGGGTCACCATGACTCAGACCCCTTGTGGAATAGACATGTAGTTGCCATGTTTTGAATTCCTTGAAGACAGAGTAGGTTAGTCTCTCTTGTGCCCTGGCTGGAGGGTGAAGATGGAGGCAGTTGAAACTGCTTAAAACAGACTGGTTGGCTTTTACTTCTTGGCGACCTTGGTGCCTGTATTTCTTAGTGGGAGAAAAGATTTTTGTCCAGTAAAATCCTCCTTCAGCTTTCTCACGAATATCTCTCTGGGACTACAGGATGGGGTACAAGAAAAGGGTACTTACAGAATGGTTTTAGAAACCAGGCTGGGGACAGCTATGTTGAGAACCAGGCCTAGAGAAGTTCTAGATTCAAATCTGATCTCAGGTACTTCCTACCTATGTGACCCTGGGCAATTCACTTCACCCCCATTGCCTAGCCCTTACCACTCTTCTGTCTTGGAACCAATAACTAATATTGATTCTAAGATGGAAGTAAGGGTTTAAAAAACAAAAAGAAACAAAGCAGTCTGGGCAGAGTCAACTTCAGGGCCAGCAGTCATGGTGTGACCCTAAAGGGTGGTATGATCCTAATTTCTCAACCTCAGTGCCTTCATACCCTCCCCCAAAGGGTGCCTTCTTCCTTGGATCAGGAGTTGGGGCAAAGCTCATTCCATGGGAGTCCTATCTCATGGATTTCCTCATTGGGCAGATTTTCCAAAGGACTTGCAGGATTAAAGCTGGAACACTTGCTCCAATTTGGATCAATTAGTCAACAACACTGGTGAAATGTCTACTGGTACTACAGGAGCTCTGGGAACCTTCAGAGAGAATGAAATGGTCTTTGTCCTTAAGGAATTCCATTCTTTTGGTGAAAGCAAAATGTCTACACATGAATACTTACAAAGAAATTATAAGCTAGTTTAGATAGGAGGGAATGGCCCTCACAGTTGGCAGCATCCATAAAGGCTTTGTGCCTTTTGTTTGAAGTGAATCTTGAGAGAAGTGAGTGGTTTGAAGAGGTGGACCTGAGCCCTGGCCTGGCTTGACATGTTCCTTTGACCCTTCTTGCTGGAACTGGGTTGTGTGGCAATGTAGTGCCTTTTTGCCACCAGTTATTGATCCACCACCAATTCTTAGAGGAACTACCTTTGCCCTCTCTGAAAGTTTCTTGTTTTTGCTATCACTGTACACTGATCTTGGGGATGATAGGAGCCAGCTGAGTTGTGGATTCTCACCCTTACCTGCTTTGATCTTTTTCTCCTCTCAAAGAATGACCTTTAAGGGGAAAGCACTACTTGGAAGTTGCCTTCTAAATAGTAGCTATGAAGAATATGATTAGAAGGGCAGATTTTTCTTTTAAGATCATGTGATGGTTAGGATCTCAGAAAGATTATCCAGTTCAACCCTGTGATTTTTATTAAATTTTTCAAAAATTACTGAGCTGTATGTCTTCATTCCTTCCATTTCATTGTCCTCCCTCCCACCCCCACCTATCCAAAAAAGAAACAAAATTTTCATGACAAGTAAACAAAGTCAAGCAAAAAAGACTTCCCATTTTAGCTATGTCCAAAAAAGCACCTCATTCTACATTAGACCATTGATTGTCAGAAGGTAGATAGCATCAATTCTAAAACAGAAGAGCTATAAGGGCTAGGCAATCAAGGTTAAGTGACTTGCCCAGAATCACACAGCTAGGAAATATGAGTTAAGATTTGAACTCAGAACCTCCTGACTAAAGCCTGGTGCTTTATCCACTGAACCACTTAGCCACCTCAATCCCTACATTTTAAAGATTGAGAAGTTAAGTGAATTATTCAGTGTCATGGCAAATTGAAAAACTGATAAATTCAGTGTTCTTTCCCCTACAACATAATAAGGTAAGACTTCTTTACCTGGGATCTGGGAACTTATTTTTTTAAATATCTTGATAAATGATTTTCAATAGAATTGATTTCTTTTGTAATCTCACATGTTTTATGCTTTTAAAAACATTCTGAGAAGAGACTAGCTTTGCCAGATTGCCAAAGGGTTCCATGACCAAAAAAAAAATGTTAAAAATCCCTCTACTAAAAGATGGCCAGTAGGGTCATCTCTGAAAAGTTTGTGTTGCTGAGAAATAGTTGAATTACATTTTTTTCCTAAGTGCCATCTGTATAACTTAAATCACAAATAGCTTCAACTGGAAAATAAAAAGTAAAAAAAACACCAAAAAAAAATTGAGTGAAAGTGATAAACCAGAGGGAAATGACAGATAACTGGCATAGGATATGCAGAGGGTAGCATATGTACAAAGGAAGTATCCAGTGCTGCAGAGCAGCAAAAGTTCTTCCTCCCTGACCAGAAGCAGAAAGGAAGTATCTCCTAAAAAGCAAGGCTCTGGAGGCAGGCCTGGACTTGGGTGAACCTGGGTTCAAATGTGGTCTTAGATACTTCCTAGCTATGTGGCCCTGGTCAAGTCACATAACCTCATTTGCACTTCTGTCTTAAAGTTGTTACTAGGACAGAAAATAAGGGTTAAAATTTTTTTTAAATAAGCAGACTGAGAAATCTCCCTATTTCTTCTTCCCTTCTGTCTTAGAACCAATACCGAGTATTGCTTCCAAGGCAGAAGAGCAGATAAGGGCTAGACAATGAGGGTTAAGTGACAGTGACTTTCCAGGGTCACCGAGCTAGAAGGTATCTGAGGCCAGATTTGAACTTAAGGAAGGTAAGACTTCCTGATTCCAGATTTAGTAGTCTAGCTACTGTACCACCTAACTGCCCTTAGCTTTTAAGGAAGGAGAAAGTCCCTTAAATACCCAATCATCAGATTAGTGAAAATAAAGTGAGATAATATTTATAGTATTTTGCATACCTTAAATGTTTTATAAATGTTATTGAAATAAAAATCCTTTCTAGATGTATGGGAGATGATAACCACTGACCTAGGGACCTCTTCAGGGCCAGTAAAGCACAAAACCCTTTGGGCCTTAGAAACAAAGTTTATTTTTTATAATAGGAGTAAAGGGAAATAATAGGTAGGTTCCTAACTATAGATCTAGTCTCCACCCAACCTCTTTCACCTCACAGTGAATTATTCTTGAGAATTTGCTCAAGCTACTCTAAACTCCTTATCTCTATGACCCAGAAAACCCGGTTATCTGACTATAAGCTAACCTAATTAGTATGGATTATCAAAAAAAGGATAAATAGGAAGGACTCAGATGTATTTGAACCCTTATCTAAAGCCTGGGGTTGTTCCTAGATATACCCAGAGTCCCAGATGACCAAACCCTGGGTTTTACCATCACCAAGTGGATTTCTGACAAATGGACCTCAGGCAGATGGTCTCTGTACTTTAGGGAAAAAGCAGCCCACTCCAAGGCAAACCCTAAAACCCAGGAAACACTAACCTTTCCACAAGATTAGGATTTCCAAGGGGAAATTGCCAGAGCAAAGATCCTCCTTCCAGTTCAGTCAAAGCCAGATCCAGAGAGAATGACAGTTAATGCCAGTAAAAAACTCCCAAGATCCTTTTCTCTTTGTCAGAATCTTCTCCCTTTTATACAAATTCTCCTTTCTTCTTAAAGCTAATCCATGAAATTTACTCTATCTCTTACTTCCTACACTATATATCATAAGACAAAGGTTCTTAACCCTTTTTGTGACATGGACCCCTTTGACAGCTTTGTGAAGTCTAGGAATCCCTTCTCAGATTAATTTTTTTTTATTATTTTAAAATTATATTTACCAATTACATGAAATAAATTTCCACACAAATTTTCCTAAGTTAAATGATTGAACTTATCGCCCTCCCTCTCTTTCCTTCATCCTCTGGATACTGACAGGTGATTTGATCTGGGTTATACATTTATTATACAAAACCTATTTCCATATCGTTCATTTTTGTAAGTTGGAGGTACCTAGTACAAATTAGACCCGCTGAGGAAAGCAGCCATGCTTGCCTGAGATTGCTGGTTGGCAAGAGCCGAATCTCTCACATAGAGGCACTACTGCTCTTGTCCAAGGATCATAATCAAAGCTGAGCTGGTACTACAAGCTGTAACAAGTATCTTACCTGAGGAAATGTCCAAGGCTCATTGTGAAGTGTTTTTCTTAAGCCTCTAAGAGATGTTTATGTTTTGTTCCTGGGAGAGAGTCAGAACTCTTGTACCAACACTCCATAAACAAAAATGCCATCTGTAATAGGGGAGATTTTGGGAATATTAAACAGATGGGATCACACTAACTATATATAAAAAGAGGTTTATTTAACTAAACAGGGATAAGGGAATTGGAAAGAGATCACTTACTACCATTAACCTGTTGGGAGCCATCAGGCCACAACACCTTGACAGAGTCATGCGTGGTAGCTAAGGAGGCCACAGAGTGGCCCTTGGCAAGATGTGATTGCCCACTCAGTTCCCCTTACATGACCTCTCTCATCAATATCCCTTACCTATGGAATTGACATGATTATTATCCCCCCCTTGTTTCAGAAGGAATAATGCAAGAGCAAAATACCTGTACCATAATTCTCTAAAACATCACCAAAAGATCAGACCCTCAAATCCAACACCAAAAATACTATCATGGGTTAATTTTTATTTGGGTACATAATTCCCAGTAAAACCACAAGCCAAGCCCAGAACTTTCCCACTCACAGAAACTTATTCTCATGAAGCCAGCACACAAATCAATCATAAAGACCCATACAATACATACAGGTACACTAAGCTTCAATATGCCTCAGTGACTCGATTTCACAAACCAGTAACTCAGAAACTCCCTAGTAAACCCTGAAAAATGACCAGTCTAATATTAAATCTGAATTGTGTTCCCAGTAACCCTCAACCTCAATGATACGATTGTTGAATTGTCTTTTAAGAACTTTTGATTGATTATTTTTATTAAAAGCAATAAGTAATTTTCCTTGATTGTAAGCTCAAAACATCTCACAGGGTAATGAGAAAATTAAACCTGTGACAAAATCATTTATCTTGTATGAAACCTTTATGCTGTCTGTAATCACAATACAAGAATATAGAATGTTAATCAAGTGATTTGTAAAAAGTTAATGTATCACTTTTCCAATTATCTCCATTTGGACATGGGTATTAGGTAATGTATCTGTGTGCCAAGAAAATGGATATAAAAATAAGCATCTAGCCTGGGGATGGCAGAGCAGCTATCAGATGCAAAGCATTCCCATGGCCGTAAAGATACAGCTGTTTTCCGTTTGTTATTTTTCTGACTGATCATTCGCCACCTGTCGGGAACCCCTGGAGTCACAAGTCCGGCTGGACCTTGCCCGTGGCATTAACCCACCCAGTTATTAATTCTTAGACTTTCTAAATAAACCTTAACCTAACTAAATAAACTAATAATTAAGATTAGAGAGGGGTTTGTATGTGAAAAGACAACCAGGCCCAAAGAAATTCTCACAACTAAGTGTCCTCCTTTGGTCCAACCAGCAGTCCAGAGGGATGTCAGCAAATTCCAGTAGAAATCCACTTTTTATGTAGTTTTCAGCAGCTAGAAGCAGGCAATAATATCCAGTCAAAGGAAAGTGACTATTCAGTTTCTGGATCTACCCCAGAAACCTAGACAGGTATTCTGGTCTATCTTGAGAGCAGGAAAGATACAGCTTCTCCAATGGAGTCCAGTCAAAACTGACACCAACTGTTTTTCCTAGTAACAGCCTCTGTGTCCAGTCTCTGCTCCTTAGAGAGTTCTAAGTGGAATGTTGACCCTGCAACTTCTCATGCATCCAGCTTTGCAAAACCCCTTTACTACAGTCCCCCCTTTGCACAAAGCCAAAATTGTGTTGAAAATACTATTTTGGCATCTGGGCACTTGACATACTTACATATTCCTTAAACTAAAATTTCTACCCAAAATAACAAACAACCTACACTCAACTATCTTATCCTATCTAATACTATCTTATTCTAGGGATTAACTCAAGGAAAGGAAAAAGGGGAAGTATACAACGAACAATTACAATGTTCAAAATACTGATCAAACATATGCAAAAGCACAACAAGCAAATAACATCAAAATCAAAAGATAAATACAACTACATGCAAAACAGTAAAATCATAAAATACTACTTTTATCAACTAATACAGAAAATTCTACTATTGCAATACATAAACATCAAACAGAGAAAATTTTTTTCAAAAAATGCAATAAACGCAACATTGCATGTTTTACAAAAAATTAAACCAAATCAGCAAAGTCACTTATACAAAATACATTTAACAATAGATAAAATTAAACATAAGTGATCTATTTACATAAATTTTACATATATACATATACTACATACATACAATACATTTATGCTATACATATACATATATATCTATACTTCATATTTACACATATGTTATAAATACATATATATGCTAGAATACAATTAATTTTATAACCCTATTATATACACTATTTGCATATATTTACATATGTATTTACATTTTTGTGTGATATGTGATGTTATGTGTCACATGTACTGTGTAATGTATGTAGCAATGTATTTTGTAATGTAGTTCAGTATCTTACTTTATCTTATCAATATTAAACTCTAATCCTATCTAATTACAGCCCTATTTCCTAAAATCTCCTAAAACTAATCTCACTTACCTATATTCACATACCAAATCTTATACTAAGTAGCTAACTATTTTTGTTAGTAACTACCATATAACTAATTATAACATTGTTAATATCTAACTATACATTGTTTCATTCATTCAACTGGTGATTCAATGTAACCTAACCATGTTTGTTTTTATGTATATGTTTTTGTTATGTTGTTAGTCATGCTATGTTATGCTGTTTTGTTAGTGTTATGTCAGTGTTACTATTAATGTTAGTGTTGTGTTACTGTTGCATGCAATATACTTACCAAAACTTTAAATTATTCCTTCTCTTCTCAAATTCTGTAAAGAATTCTTCCTCTCTAAAATTCATGATAATAAAATGTATTAGTGTATACTTGTGTGAATTATGTTATGTTGTTGTTTTATATTATATTATCCCAAATTTCTTAAACCCATTAGTCCATTAATCACTTGATCCTCTTCATTAAAAATTATCAACAGTCTTTATCTTAATATTTTTAAGTCCTTCCAGTCTTTTAACAATGTCCATCAATTATTTGAATCCTCCTCTTCATCTGCAATGTCCTCTTCCATCTGAATGTCCTCTTCCACTGGAGTGGTCCTCTCCTTACTGATCTTTTTGACTGCAGACTATATTTGCCTGATGAGTCTCAGCTTTCCAAGATTTATTTGTCTTCATTTTCTTCTTCAATGATTTGTATATTTTCATTATTACTTCCATGAGCTAATTTAATATGTAAACAATGATACCATGAATCTCTACCTAGTACTTTCACTGAAGATAGAGAAATTAACACAATTATGTAAACCTCAAAATTCCTTAGACTTATAAATGTTGGAAATTTCACCATTGGGATATTTCATACTTGGAAAATTTCTTACTGATAGTCTATTGGAATGGGAACTCCATTGGCATGGGAGGTTCCTTCTCTTCCCTTCTTAAGATTACTTTAGGACAGAAACCCTTTGCTGAACAATGGAAAGGACTTTGACCTATGCTTGAGCATAGAACAGGAATTTCTTTGAGTCTTGATTGATTTTAGAATTGATACAATGGAGATACTCCACCCTATTCAGTCCTAATAAGATTCAGTAAGGGCTGCAGCCTAGATCAAAATTTAATTATTCCAATCTCTACCATACTCAAGTTAACAGGATTTAGAAAGGGCTGGAACAAAGGAGTAAAGATTTAATCATTTGAAAAATATGACCTTCAACAGACATGTGCAAAAGCCAGAAACCTCTGGGCGGTCCTGGGTTAAGCGAGAGCCTCCATTGACAGGGAAATTGATGAAGAATGATTGGTAGATGTGAGGACTGAGGGGAGGCAACTTGGATGGTGTCCTTAAAGATAGGAGGGTCTGGAGACTCGGGAGAGAGGATTGAGTTTTTGGTCGGTGTGGTTCCTGGGCTCTGAGGAAGCTTGCTCTGAAGGAAGCTGAAGGTGGGGGCCTCTGAGACTGTTTCTCCATTTTGGACACGTGAGTGAAAGGGACTGATCTCTTTTCTTTGCCCCAGCTATCTAAGGGCTTGGGCCTTTTGGCCCAGCCTAAACAGAAGGGGTATTTAAGCCCTATTCCCTTCTCTCCCCTTTCTCTCTCTATATATATCTCTAATTCCTTTCTTGCTCCTATTGTAATTAAACTCCAAAAAAGGCTGACGGCTGACTTGAGTTTTTCATTTAGGAATTACATAGCTGATTCCTTGGCGACCTTAAATTAATATATATCAGTCTTTTAAAGTGATTCCCTTGTAACAATTATATGAAGACCTACAGAACTCTCTTGTGTTGCTGATGTTTTAGCAAAATTTTTCACATATACCATATCACCTGGTTGAAAATTATTATGAAGAGAATAATTCAATGGACCAGATTGGATCAATACTCCCATATCATGCAGTTCTCTAAGCTGTTGTTGTAATGCACTTAAATATGAAGCAAGTTGACAATCTCCTCCTAAAAGAGATATATAGAATGTCTTACAAGTTTTTGCCTGCAATGGAGCATTCCAAAGAGCATTTCATAGGATGATATATGTAAATCTGCTCTTGGTCTAGTACATAGGTAAAACAGAGCTATGGGAATAATATCTGGCCATTTGAGATGAGTTTCATCACAGATTTTCCCCCACCATAGTCTTGCATTCCCTATTGACATGCTCCAGTTGACCTGAACTTTGTGGGTGATGAGGGACATGATATTTAGGTGTTATTCCTAGATTCTTATAGACTCTTTTAAGGACATCTTGGGTGAAATAAGATCCCTTATCAGAATCTGTGGTAAGTGGTACACCAAACCTAGGAATAATTTCCTTAATTAACACTTTCAACACAAAGTTAGCAACAGTTGTATTTGATGGAAAAGCTTCAGGCCATTTTGTTAACCTGTCCACAATTACCAAACAAAACTTGTATTTTCCAACTTTTGGCATGCTGATGTAATCAATTTGCAAACACTCAAATGGACAATATGCTGAAGGTCTACCACCCAAATCTTTGTTGAATTTTTTGCAAACAGAACAACTTGTACAGATCTTATTTGCAGCAATACTTATTCCCATTGCATTTTTACAGAGTCTACTACTGCTTGAGTACCAAAATTACCTTTTGTGTGAATGACTTAACACAAATAAGTATATAAATCTTTTGGTAACAGTCCAGTGTCTGCAACCCATATTCCATGTTCTTTCCTTGCTCCAAATTTCTCCTTCCACTTCTGAATTTCTGAGTCTACATAAACTTTTTTCTAAATCATCAGATTCAATAGTTGACAAATTCATTACATACACTGGAGAATTCCTGGCTGCAAAATTTGCAGTGATGTTGCCTCTATGATTTCCTTTAGAGACTGAATCTCTGCCACAAGTATGACTTCTGCAATTGATAACCACCAGCTGTTTAGTATCCAATAACTGTGAGATTTAAAATGGTTGAGGTCTTAAACTGTAGTGAGTTAAAATGGTGGAAGATATAAATTGTGATAGATATAAGAGAGGGTGAGTAAATTTGACCGCAGAAAATATGTTTCACTACAGTGTCTTGGTTTTTAAATCAAATATAAGGTGGTCACCAGGGAAATATTCCCAATTATTCAAATACCCAAGTCAACTGGGTTTTATTGAGATTTTTAATTAATAATACAATGAGTAATCAAAGAAAGAGAGAGAGAGTAAGAAAGGAATAAGTATGAAGGGCCTCAAGCCAATATGGCCTAGACCTGAGTCTTAAAAGAGAAATCAGTCAGTTTTTTAACACTCACCACAAGGTCCGACTAAACAAGGATTCTAGTGACATCAGGCCAGCTCCATCTCAGCTGACTTCACCAGAGAGCCTTCCAGCCAGAGACTGTTCCAAAAGGCCTCTCTCAAGAGATTCTTCATAGGGACAGAATCCCCTTAGAGGAGCTCCAGGGAGACCTCCTTAGAGATTGTCCTCCAAGAGCTTCCCTTCTCCAGAGCCTCTCTCAAGAGATTCTTCCCAAGTAGTCCTCATCAGAGATTCTCCAAAAGGATATATGTAAAAGGATCTCTCCCCTCAAGAGATTCTGCTTTTTCTTATATAGGGGTTTTTCTCCCATGTCACCTCCCCTAAGTCCCCACATCTACCAATCACTGTAGACACTTTCCAAAGGACTGCCCATCTAAATTCCTGCTAAGTCAACCAAGATCCTCATTAAGTCTGAACTAGAGAAAACACAGCTGAGTCAACTAATCTCATCAAGAGAAAACTTCTCTTGATTCTCTTGATTCAATTCTAAAAACAGGCCTGGCTCAAAGAACTCCTTGCCCCACCATAAGCATGGATCCAAGTACTTTCTTTGTTTAGCAATGAGTTTTCTCCCTGAAAGCAGTCTTAAGTACGGGTGGAGTAGAGGTCCTCCCATTTCTGATCCTGGCGAGTTCTCACATCAAAATGGGGAATGTTTCTCAGTAGGGAATTTGTTCCAATTAAGAATTCCCCGATGGGGAAATTTTTAACATTCACAAGTCTGAGCGATTTTAAGGTTCACACAACTCAGTTATTATTTCTGCATGTGCAATTGGTTTTCTGATTCAGTAATAAAACCTCATTGTTTTCAGATCTTCCCTGTTACATGACATACAGAAAATGCATAACAACAGACTGTAAAAATATTTGCACTTTTACCATCAGCTAGAAGACATGCTTGCTTCAAAGCCACCAACTTTGCCCCTTCAGTACTAAGGTTACTTGATAATAAGCCATACCACAGTGTCTCAAATTCTGTGACCACTGAAGCACCTGTATATCGAATTCTGTTACATAAATATGAAGAACCACCTATGAATAACACCAAGTCTGGATATTCAATAGGAGTGTCTTTCAAATCCATCCTAGGCATATCCACTAGATCTACTACTTCTACACACTCATGTAATGGTTCACTGTTTGCTTGTTTTTTTTGTTTGTTTTGTTTTGTTTTTTGGCAAATCAGGAAAAAGTGTAGCTGGATTTAATATACTACACCTCCTCAAACAGATGTTCTCACTACCCAGGAGAATAATTTCATACTTAGAAATTCATTGATCTGAATAAGCTTGAGTATGAAAATTCTTCATTAGTGTTTCTATTTGATGTGAGCAATATACAGTCAATGGAAATCCCAAAACTAAATCTGCTGACTTCTGGACTAACATTGCTGCAGCTGCTACACTCCTTAGACAAGGAACTGTACCAGCAGCAATTGGATCAAGCTGACAAATATAATATCCAATTGGTTGATAAATTTGTCCTAAAGTCTGTGTCAGTACTTCAGAAACAATATCTTTAGTTTCACTGAAAAATAGTTGGAATGATTTTGTATAGTCAGGGATACCCAAAGCTGGAGCAGATAAAATGGCTTCTTTAAACTTACTTAAGGCTTGCAGATGTTCAGGCTTTAGTTTCAAAGGTTCTAGTTTTGTATTCCTGGTTAAATTGGTTAGACATTTTGTTAATTTACTATATCTAGGTATCCATTGTCTACAGAAACCAGTTGTTCCAAAAACAGCTCTGCATTGCTTTTTGGTCTTAGGAGCACTTAGTTTATGGATATCTGATTTTCTTTTCTGTGTAATACTTCAAGAACCCTCTGATAACACAAAACCAAGATATTGCACTCAAGGCAAAACCTAATGTAATTTTGCCTTGGAGATTTTATGCCCATGCTTATATAATTCTAACAAAAGGATCTTGCTATCTCTCAGACACACTTTAGCATTTGGGGATGCAAGAAGAATATCATCCACAAAATGCACCAATTTACTTTCTTTGAATATTGTAGTTTTTAAATCTCTATTTAGAATTTGTGAAAATTGGCTCAGCAAATTGGTGAATCCCCATGGCAAATGAGTCCACATCCACTAAGTTCCCCCTGCCCCCAGGTAAAAGCAAAGATCTTTTGAGAATCCTCATGAATTGGAATTGAGAAAAAAAACTGAGAAAAAAATCTACCACAGTAAAATATCTCACCTGACTTGGTATGGAAGAAATTATAGCAGCTGGATTTGGTACAATAGGATGAGTTTTGATGACATAATCATTGACTGCTCTTAAATCCTGTATAAAATGATATATCACTTTGCCATTTTGATCAAACTTTGGCTTTTTAATTGAAAGAATAGGGGTATTACATTCTGAGAAGCAAGGTGTTATGATCCCTTCTTGGATTAGGGATTCAGTGATTGGTCTTATACTCTCAATTTCTTCTTTAATCAAAAGATACTGAGGTACACAAGGAACAGGTCCTTCCTTAGTCCTCACCCTTATTGGAGTAGCTGCTTTCAATAGACCTACATCTGTGAAAGACTTTGACCAAAGACCTTCAAGGATATCCTCAGGTATAGGATAGATAGAATCTAAGTCACCCTCTGTACTGACTGAATCTAAGAACAGCAATGGAAAAGCTTTCAGAGATTCTTCTAGTATATATGAGATATCACCAGTATTAGTACATTGGATTGTTGCTCATAATTTACATAATAAATCCCTATCTAAATGATTCATTGGACAGTCTGGAAAACAAAGAAATGCATGTTCTACAGATAATAGACCTAAAGTAATCATTTTTGGTTGTAATTTTGCTACTCTCTGTGGTATACCAGTAGTTTCTACTACTTCCATTGTACCAAAAGCTCTACAATTCTTAGGAAGACTTTGCAAAACTGATCTACTGGCTCCAGTAGCAACCAGAAGATCATAAATCTGGTCTCCAAAAGTTACAGACACATATGGTTCTGTACTGTTTGGTGGTTGAAATGTTTCCAACACTGGTGCAAGCACAATAACATCAGTACAAAGCTCAGTCATTTCCTGTCCATTGTAATTTACATCTGCTTGAATTGCATGATATTCCCAGGATTTAACATCTTTACCACCATCATCAGCTTTTTCACTACCCTCATTGGTCCTTATAATCTCTACCTTGTTATCACTGCTCTCATTTATAATCACATTATCTTTATCCAATTTTCATTCTTCACTATTTTCCATTAATTCACAATCATCAGAATTTTCCATTAACTTTACATTACAATATACTTTTCCCTCACAATTATTAACACTAATTACATTATCCTTTCTTTCAATCACATCACTTATAACTTCATTAACCTTATCACCATTTATTTCCAAACCATTTTCCCTTGATTGTTCAAATACAGAAAAACTCTTAGTAAACCTTCATAATGAACATGCCCCTTTGTTCTGATCACCCTTAACTATTTGACTGTATTTGGGCCTTTGTAAAATGGAGATTTGAACCCTAGACTTCAATCCCCAGAAGTCCTTGGTATTTCCCAGAATTCCCTATAATCTCACCTGAGTCTCCACCTGGGCGAGATCACAATGAGTATTTAACTGACTCTCTGCCTCACACACTGTCTGCTCGGACATTTGCAAGATGTAGTAAGTAAGCTATGAATGGGCTAATCAGCCCATGGCATGTGGTTTTATTAATTTTGTGTTTTCTTTATTCCTTGATTTCTAATAATCCTTAATAAACCTTTTAAAATATAATACTTTTTATTACTAGAGACTAATTTAATTTTTACACCTTGCTCCAGATTTAATTCACTCCTGCATAGTGTTTAAGTCTGGTGCTTGAACCCCCTGATAGCAAGCATTTTTTGGCACATGTTAACTATTTTTCCTTTGGTAATTGTTCCAATTATTATTATTATTATTCCAAATATTGTTATAATTATTTTGTCTATTGTTACCTCCATTTCTATTTAATTGTCTTGAAAATTGACCTCTCTATCTACAGTCCCTGACAAAATGCCCAACATGATTGCACAAGAAACACCTTTGGGGACCAGATCTCCTTTCCCTAGGCTTATGTTGGTTGCTAGGTTGCACAGATCTTAGAGCTGCTACAGCTTTCACTTCCTTTATTTTGCTATCCCTAGCTTTATTTTCTGCTTCTCTCAATTTCTTTTTTAAATCCTCTATTACATTATCTCTTTCATCATATTTGTCCTCATTATCAATGCACAAATACATTGCTTTTCTTCTCAATTCCTTTAGTCCCATTTCCTCTCACTCAGGACAATTAATTTTGAAGAACAATTTGATTTTAGGGATTGCATTTTTCACAAAAATTCTCTTAATATGGGCAATTGTTCCTTCCTCAAAAACATCAAGGCCTAAAAAGATTTTGACTGCATTCATGATTCTTTCCAGAAAGTTTGTAGGTGTTTCAATTCAAATTTTGACCAGGCATTTGGTCTTTTTGTGTGCCTCTTTGTGACATCCAAGATTGATTTTCTAGCCTCTTTTATCAATTCATAATCATCTTTATTATATATGTCAATAATGGATAATTTCTCATCTCATCAATAAACTTCTTTCTTTCTTTTTTTTGTCAATAGTTCTTTCATCAACAAGTTAAAATCACCATAATCAGGGTTAAAAATGTCTATAGATCTTTGAAATTCCCTCACAACCTTGTTTGGTTCTTTGGTAAAGGTTGGAGTTCTATGTTTAATAGATTCTAAATTCTCTGGTGTAAACAATTTGTGTGTCTTTACTTTGTATATTTCATCATCAGTTACAACAGAGACATCCCTTAGTGGAAATAGAGATGCCTGTTTTTTATTGCATTCTGCCTCTTCCTGTTGTAATCTAGTGAAATTTTTACTTTTGCCATCATTATCCTTTACATCTTTTCCAAAATCATTTGCTACAATCATTCTTTCTTTCATTCATGTCTCCATTGCCTCTATCTTGTCCTTCATAATTATAATCATTTGCTTCACCTCAGAGTCCTTAGTAATTCGTAATACAATAGCTTTCACTCTATAGCCAACACCAAAAAATACAAATTTACATTTATATAATACAAATAAGCATAAACAAATCAAAGGCACATGTGCTAAGACAGATCTTATAGTTATTTCCATCAATGGCTTCATCCACTCATACCCAAGAAGTACATAACACTATTGGGGAAACAGGGTGAAAATTACATAAGGGATATATAGTATATACTCCCTTAGGAATAACAATACAACATTGGCCATGTCTCCTGTCATGATATTAATAGTGTATGTGATGTTACTATATGACAGAGAATATATTATATTATTATCTACTTTGATTATATTTCTTAACACCCAAGAACAGAACAACAAAAAAAAATTCAATAAAAAAAATCAACAAAAAACCAAAATGGCCACCTAGCACATGTGCTAGTGGGCATGAAATGTTAAAATACCCCTCAGAGTTCAGTCAGAATCAGAGAATTCTGTGGCCATCCCCTTGGAAGCTACCAATTTCTGGGAGTGTGAATGGAACCTTCCAGATAGCCTCTAACTACCAATTTGCTCTCTAACAGGTTTTCTCTAATTAAGTCAATTATTTTCCCAGGTTTACCTGGCTGGTTCAGCCAAAATGTAATAGGGAAGGTTTTGGAAAGGTTAAACAGATGGGATCACACTAACAATATATAGATATAGATATAGATATAGATAGAAAGATATAGATAGGTTTATTTAACTAAACAGGGATGAGGGAATTGGAAGGAGATTACTTACTACTATTAACCCACCCAGATATTAAATCATAGGCTTTTTAATTTATTTATTTGTTTGTTTGTTTGGAAAATTTTATTTAGTCATTAAATTAAGTCAATTTAGAACATTATTCCTTGGTTACAAGAATCATATTCCTTCCCTCCCCTACTCCCACCCCTTCCTGTAACCAACACACAATTTCACTGGGTTTTACATGTGTCCTTGATCAGAACCTATTTTCGTGTTGTTGATGTTTACACTAGGATGATCATTTGGAGTCTACATCTCCAATCATATCCCCCCTAGACCCATGTAGTCAAGCAATTGTTTTACTTTGGTGTTTCTGCTCCCACAGTTTTTCCTCTGGATGTGGATAGTGTTGTTTCTCGTAAATCCCTCTGAGTTGTTCAGGATCACTGCATTGCCACTAATGGAGAAGTCCATTACATTCGATTGTACCACAGTTTATCAATCTCTGTTTAGAATGTTCTCCTGGTTCTGCTCCGTTCACTCTGCATCATTTCCTGAAGGTCATTGCAGTTCACATGGAATTCCTCCAGTTCATTATTCCTTTAAGCACAATAGTATTCTATCACCAACATATACCACAATTTGTTCAGTCATCCCCCAATTGAAGGGCAAACCCTCATTTTCCAATTTTTTGCCATCACAAACAGCATAGCTATGAATATTTTTGTACAAGTCTTTTTCTTTATTATCTCTTTGGGGTACAAACCCAGAAGTGCTATGGCTGGATCAAAGGGCAGACAGTCTTTTAGTGCCCTTTGGGCATAGTTCCAAATTACCATCCAGACAGAATGGTTGGATAAATACACAACTCCACCAGCAATGCATTAATGTCCCAACTTTGCCACATCCTGTCCAGCATTCATTACTTTCTATTGCTGTCTTGTTAGCCAATCTGCTAGGTGTGAGATCATTCCTCAGAGTTGTTTTGATTTGCATCTCTCTAATTATATGAGATTTAAAACACATGCTTATTAATATTTCATGTGCTTATTACAAGTTTTGAAATCTTTATCTGGAAATTATTCATGTCCCTTGCCCATTTATCAATTGGAGAATGGGTTGATTTTTTTTTTAAACCCTTACCTTCCATCTTGGAGTCAATACTGTGTATTGGCTCCAAGGCAGAAGAGTGGTAAGGGCTAGGCAATGAGGGTTAAGTGACTTGCCCAGGGTCACACAGCTGGGAAGTGTCTGAGGCTAGATTTGAACCTAGGACCTCCCGTCTCTAGGCCTAGCTCTTAATCCACTGAGCTACCCAGCTGCCCCCTTGGGTTGATTTTTTTTTAACTGATTTAACTCCTTATCAATTTGAGTAATTAGACCTTTGTCAGAGGTTTTTGTTATAAATTTTTTCCCAATTTGTTGCTTCCCTTCTAATTTTGATTGCATTGGTTTTGTTTGTACATAACCTTTTTAATTTAATGTAATCCAAATTATTTATTTTACATTTTGTGATTTTTTTCTAACTCTTGCTTGCTTGTTCTTAAAATCTTTCTGTTACCAAATATCTGACATGTATAATATTCTGTGTTCACCTAATTTACTTATAGTTTCCTTCTTTATATTCAAGTCATTCACCCATTCTGAGTTTATCTTGGTTAGGGTAGAAGATGTGAATCCAAACCCAGTCTCTCCCACACTGTCTTCCAATTTTTCCCAGCAGTTTTTATCAAATAGTGGATTTTTTCCCCAAAAGCTGGGATCTTTGGGCTTATCATAGACTGTCTTGCTGAGGTCACTTACCCCAAGTCTATTCCACTAATCCTCCATTCTGTCTCTTAGCCAGTACCATATTGTTTTGATGACCACTACTTTATAGTATAGTTTGAGATCTGGTACTATGAGGTCACCTTCCTTTGCATTTTTTCCTCCATTATTTCCTGGATATCCTTGATCTTTTGTTCTTTCAAATGAACTTTGTTATGTTTTTTTTCTAAATTAAGTTTTTTGGTAGTTTGATGGGAATGGCACTAAATAAATAAATTAGTTTTAGTAGGATTGTCATTTTTATTATGTTAGTTCATCCTACTGTAAACACCAAAACTGTAAGGATAATTTTAGTGTTTTGACTTAAAATCTAAAATAAGTGGTCACCATGGGAAATTCCCAAATATGAAAAATACCTATGTCAGCTGGGACTTATTGAGATTTTAATTAATAAAGAAAGAAGGAATTAAGGGAAGGAGAGAAAGAAAGAGAGAGAATTAATTTAAACTGCTCTGGCTCAGGCTGAGCCAAGCAGTAGTTAAAGGGCCTAGGCCAACTGGCCTTCCTGTGAGCCCAAGGGAGATTGAGTCAGTCTTTATCACTTACCACAAGACCGTCTCCAAGCTGGGTTCTTCCACTCCAAACTGAAATTAGCCTGAACTGACTTTTTACCCTTCCTTTTAAAGAAAATGTTCTCTTATGTCACCTCCCCTAAACTTTTATGTCCACCAGTCATAGTAGACGCTTTTTTCCAGGACTGTACATTCTTAGTTTTCACCACTCTTTAGTTCACACCTTCTCTGGTTAGATTATATCTTCTGAATACTCCACACTTCTTTGTTAAGCTTGCCTTTTGTAAATTACTTGACCTTTTTGTGATTAATTTAACCTTTACAGGTATTTAATACCTTTTTGTATTAGATCTAAAAATAGACCTATCTTAAGGTTCTAGCTTCACTGTAAGGTATGAGTTAAGTACCTTCATTGTTCAAACAGGAGTTTACAAGTTTATCTTCCCCTAAGGCACTATCTAAGTAGGGTGGAGTAATTTTAAACGTTCCCAATACATTCTTGATTCTTGTTAGACCAAGTATCTCCATTGTTACAACAAGGCAATAGCTAGATCAAATCTTCTAAAGTAGAGTCTGAGTAGTTCTTAAGATTCACACTACCCATGAGCAATCAATGTTTTTCCAATTGTTTAGATCTAGTTTTAATTGTGTGAAGAGTGTTTTGTAATTGTGTTCATATAGTTCCTGTGTTTGTCTTGGCAGATAGATTCCTAAGTATTTTATATTGTCTAGGTTGATTTTGAATGGAATTTCTCTTTCTAATTCTTGCTGATGAGATGTGTTGGAAATATATAGAAATGCTGATGACTTGTGTGGGTTTATTTTGTATCCTGCAACTTTGCTAAAGTTGTTGATTATTTTGACTAGCTTTTTAGTTGATTCTCTAGGATTCTTTAAGTAGACCATCATATCATCTGCAAAGAATGATAGCTTGGTCTCCTAATTGCCTATTTTAATACCTTCAATTTCTTTTTCTTCTCTAATTGCTACATCTAGTGTTTCTAGTACAATGTTAAATAATAGAGGTGATAATGGGCATCCTTGTTTCACTTCCGATCTTATTGGGAAGGCTTCTAGTTTATCGCCATTGCAGATGGTGTTTGCTGATGGTTTTAGATATATTCTCTTTATTATTTTTATGAAAGGCCCTTCTATTCCTATGCTTTCTAGTGTTTTCAATAGGAATCGGTGTTGTATTTTATCAAAGGCTTTTTCTGCATCTATTGAGATAATCATGTTATTTTTGTTGGTTTGCTTGTTAATATGGTCAATTATGTGGATGGTTTTTCTAATATTTAACCATCCTTGCATTACTGATAAAAATCCCACCTGATCATAGTGAATAATCCACGTGATCACTTGCTGGATTTTTTTTTTTTGCTAGTATTCTATTTAAGATTTTTGCATCTATATTCATTAGGGAGATTGGTCTATACTTTTCTTTCTCTGTTTTTGACCTGCCTGGCTTTGGGATCAGTACCATGTTTGTGTGATAAAAGGAAATTTGGCAGAACTCCTCCTTCTTTGCTTATTCTGTCAAATAATTTGTATAATATTGGAGTTAGTTGTTCTTTGAATGTTTGATAGAATTCATTTGTGAATCCATCTGGACCTAGGGATTTTTTCTTAGGGAATTCTTTGATGGCTTGTTCAATTTCTTTTTCTGATATGGGTTTTTTTGGATATTCTATTTCTTCTTCTCTTAATCTACGCAATTTATATTTTTATAAATATTCATCCATATCACCTCGATTGCCATATTTGTTGCCATATAATTGGGCATAATAGTTTTTAATGATTGCCTTAATTTCCTCTTTATTAGAGGTGAGGTCTCCCTTTTCATCTTTGATACTATTAATTTGTTTTTTTTCTTTCCTTTTTAAAATTAGATTGACCAGTACTTTGTCTATTTTATTTTTTTCTTCAAAGTACCAAGTTTCTAATCTTATTTATTAAATCAATAGTTCTTTGACTTTCAATTTTATTAATTTCCCTTTTAATTTTTAGGATCTCTAATTTAGTTTTTATCTGAGGATTTTAAAATTTGTTCACTTTTTAGTTTTTAATTTGCCTGCCCAATTTATTGACCTCTGCTTTCCCTAATTTGTTAATATATGAACTCAAGGATATAAATTTCCCCTTAAGTACTGCTTTGGCACATCCCATAGATTTTGAAAGGATGTCTCATCATTGTCATTTTCTTCAATGAAATTATTAATTGTTTCTATGATTTATTCTTTAACCGATTTTGGAGAATTATATTATTTAATTTTTAATTAATTTTTGATTTGCCTCTCCATGTACCCTTACTAATTATTATTTTCATTGCATTGTGATCTGAAAAGGTTGCATTTATTATTTCTGCTCTTTTGCACTCACCTATTGCAGGAGTTGCATTCCAAAGATCCCCACAATAGGTGAAAATCCACAAAGTAGAGGTGTTATATTTATTTTATTATTTATGTATATTTTAAGGCTTTATTAACCTTTCCCACTCTCATATAAACCTTTTTGACACTTATTAACCTACAATCACTGAGCCAATCAGCACCTAGGATACAGAACAGTGCTGTGATTGGTTGCCTTTATTTCCAGCAACCAATAGTGTGCCATAATAAGTGTAACTCCCTGATACAGAATTAGATTTTTTTTTAATCTACCATACAGTGAAGCCCTGATACATGAACCATGATATAGGGAGGGATATAGAAGGATAACTTTATTTCTGATAGCTACTAAATTTTTCACAGTTGATCATTCCACAGTATTGCTGTTACTGTGTACAATGGTTTCCTGGTTTTGTTCATTTCACTCCACATCAGTTCACATAGGTCTTTTCAGCTTTTTCTGAAGTCATCCTGTTCATCATTCCTTATAACACAATTGTATTCCATCACCATCAAACACCATAATTTGTTCATCCATTTTCCTATTGATAGACATCCCTTCAATTTCCAATTCTTTGTCACACAAAAAGAGATGCTATGAATATTTTTGTACAAGTAGGTCCTTTACTTTTAAAAAACACTTATCTGGAATACACACTTAGTAGTGGTATTACTGGATCAAAGAGTATACATTGTGTAAGAGTTAAAATTTGTTTTGGTCAACCATTTATAATAATTAAAAACTAAACTATGAGTATGTTAGTAGCTTTATTATAGCAAAAGTTGAGATAGTAAAGAAAGGGAAATGTAGGAAGGAGGTAGAGAATATTGCCTAGATAAATCCCCTAAGTCTAGATCTGAGTGCTTCACCAAAGAGAGCATCGCACCAAAGACAGGAGAAGAGCTGAAGAGCCAGTGTCTCTGGCTAGGGTTTCCTCAACCCAAACAAGTCACCAAAGCCAAACTCCTTGAGCCACCAATGCAGAATCACTCAGAAAGATCAAGATCCACCAATGTATAATCTCCAATGCAGAATGAAATCCAATGCAGAAACACCAATGCAGCAGAATCCCTCCAACACAGAAGTTTCCCTCCAATGTAGAAGTGCCTGTTCAGTTCCCTGGTCTAGCCTTTTATAATCCTTTTCCCACATCATTTCCTGTCTCTTTGGTTTCTACTGCCTTTCATTATGGGCTGTTCTAGCACATCTCAGGAACCAATCATAGTTTCTTAATTTGCCTGCACTGCCAAGGGTGGGCAGTGCTTGTGGCATCTAATTACTTTTCTAGTAAAAGGTTCTTCAAGTGTTTGACTAATTGAGTGTGAAAGGAGGGGCATTCCAAGTTCTTCATTGATTAAGTTAAAATAAACAAAGGAGGATAATTCAGTTTACACAATTGTTTTGTAGCCTTTTGGGTATAATTCTAAACTGCCCTCCAGATCAGTTTACAGATGCACCAGTAGTGCATTAGTGATTCAATTTTGCCCCATCCACTCCAACATTATCATTTTCCTTTACTGTTGTTTTGACCAATCTGATAGGTGTGAGGTCATTCCTCATACATGTTTTAATTTGCATTTCCCTGATCAAGAGGAATTTAGAACATTTTTTCATAAGATTATTGATAGTTTTGATTTCTTCATCTGAAAACTGCTTACTCATATCTTTTGACAATTTGTGAAATGGGGAATGAATTGTATTCTTATAAATTTGATTTAGTTCTTTATATATTTGAGAAATAAGCCCTTTGTCAGGTTATAAAAAATTTCCCCAGTTTGTTGTTTCCTTTCTATTCTCAGTTGCATTGGTTTTGTTTATACAAAAACTTAAATTTAATATAATCAAAATTATTCATTTTATATCTTGTAATTTTCTCTCTCTTCTTTGGTCATAAATTCTTCCCATCTCCATAGATCTGACAGGTAAACTATTTTATCTTTTCCTAATTTACTTATAATATCACTCTTTATTTCTAAATCTTATACCCATTTTGACATTAGCGTGGTATAGGATGTGAGATAGCTTCTGCCATACTGTTTTCCAACTTTCCCAACAGTTTTTGTCAAATAGTGTAAGGATGATATTAGAAAATAAGTATTGTTTTATTAGCTAAGGAATAAGAAGTAAAGTGGCTGGCTTGAGAAAAGAACTGGAGTTTGAAGCAGAGCTGAGCGAGTATATTCATTTCAGATGTGACAATTATAACTGTTTTTCTATGTCAATTACTCTCTCAGGCAGTTGGGAGTTGGTCTCTAGCAGTTGGCAGAGACACTCTCGAAGATTCTCTCTCAGGGCTGGAAGAGGTAACATCTTTGCCTTTCTCTCTGTCTGAGGGAAAGACCTGAAGGAACTCAGCGTTTTCCTTTCCCAATTTGGGAAACACTATTGAATATCTATTGTGCTTTTTAATAGATTGTTTAACTCCAAAAAGACCAAAGAATAAACCTTGTCTTTGTTTTGGACTCAGAGTCCTAACTGTATTCCTGTTGAGACTTGTTAAATTTAATTGTGGTTGGACTTAATAATATTTAAATTGGTGGTCACCAGGGATTTAATTTCTAAATCCCAAAAATGAATGACTAAAGTAAAATGGAATTTATCATAGTTTATTTTACAATGGAGGGAAGATATTAAAGAATGAGAGAGAGAGAGAAAAAAAACTCTGGCTTCCTCTGAGCCAGGCAGAAATTCTAAGGCACTAATCAGAGAAAGGAATCTCAAGACAATGGGCCTTTCTCAAAGCGTCACACCTCCAGAAAGGCAGGGAAACTAAGTCAGCCTTTCACTCACCATGGTGACCATCTAAAAGGAAAGCAGTCTGAGGTCTCCTGCATGAGCTCCTCCTGGGGTCCAGTTCCATAGCCAAGTGTCTTCACTCCAAGTCTGAGTGTCTGTCTTCCAGTCTCTCCTCAAGTGTCTGTTGTCTAGTCCAACTCAGAGTGACTCTTCCAGTCTCTCCTCAGAGTGACTCTTCTTTACTCCAATCTGAGTCAGAGAATCTATCAACTGGCCTCTGTGGTTCTCTAAAGATCTTTTTCTCTTGTGTCACCTCCCCTAAATTTCATGTCCATCAATCACAGGAGATGCTCCTCTCCAGGAATGTTCAGTCTTTCACACTGGGTCACAGATCTCCCATTCAATGCATGAAATAGGTGTTCACACCTTTTTTTGTTAGATCACACCATTAGTAGTTAGTTTGCACCTTTAGTGGTTAGTTACTTTTTTGTAGATTAAAATGGGTAGATCTACTTCAAATACTGAGTAAACATTTTGGGGGATTAAAATCTAAAAATAGATTGTGGATTACAATTCAATCTTCCCAATAAAGGAAGAGCTAAGTACCTTCATTGTTACAATCAGGGGACTACAATTTAATCTTCACAATCAAGGAAGAGCTAAGTATCTTCATTGTTACAATCAGGGGATAGCTAAATCCAGTCTTCTCAGACTCAACCAGCTAGACTTTGCTATTTTATAATTTGAAGGCAAAGTTAAGAAGTATAAGGATAATAGTGGTTGTTTTTATTTAGATAGTATAAATTTGGGTTAGTCAGAGCAGGGAGGATTAGTATAGCCTGTGAAACACAGGAGAAGTGGTTCCTTTTAGAACCAGGGAGTTTATTTGGGTGTATTTAGAATCCCTTAGAATTAGAAATCCTTTATTTATCCTTATATATTTCAATAAATACTTTATTTTTATAATAAGAGTCTCTCTTTAGTGTCCTTGCACCTGGCCCTGAAGGGAAGTTCACATTTGAGTTTCACTTCATCACTGAGGATACTTTTGATTACCTTTATCAAAAGTATCCGAAAAGTTTTGAACCTATATTGGAACAGTTTTTCCATCTAAATATTTTATTTTTGTAGCTTGCCAATTTCATTTATTTTTATTCCTTATTTTTACAATAGTGAGTTCTTATCCCAAAAGCTGGGATCTTTGGGTTTATCAAAAACCAGCTTGCTCACAATATTTACTCCTCGCCTATTCCATTGATCCACCCTTCTATCTCTTAGCCGGTACCATATTGTTTTGATGATCACTACTTTGTATAGTTTAAGATCTGATACTGCTAGGCCCCAGTCTGTCACATTTTTTATTAGTTCCCTTGATATTCATGATCTTTTGTTCTTCTAGATTAATTTTGTTATTTTTTTTAGTTCTATAAAATCAGATCCATGTTTTTAAGTTATTAAAGTAAGATACATAGGTATATGAAGGAAACATAAACTGTGTTGAAATAAATAATTTTTTTCTCATCCAAGATCACAGCCCCTCCTGAAATCTAAATAAATCTATGGACCCCACTCAAGAACCCTTGCATTCTCCAAGGCTTTAGCTATGCCCAACTTTTTTCTCTATAATGAAAGTCTTTGCCTGCAGAGGCCAAATACTGAAGGGCCAGCCAATTAAGTTTAACCAAAAGGCATTAATATGCCTCTGAACCTACTTTTTCTGCTCACTCAAAAATAAGGTCTGTGTCCTTTGCCCTTATGATATATTAGAAAATCATATTTAGTCTCTTTCAATTCCTGGCATAGAATCTAGAGTTCTTCAGGGGCAGTCTACAAATTGCTGAAGGCTGTCTGGGTCAAAGGAAATAGAGACAGGCAAAAAATTCCAGTGGCCTTCTTCATCTTGCCTCAGAGAATTTCTGTTTACATCAGAGTGAGTGTAGAGATGAGCATATTGTCAGCTACAGCGATGGTGAAAGCAAGTCAAACAAATTACAGGGTTTCCATTATACCACCACCCCATTTCACTCCCAACCTGTTTCTCTGGGAAGAAATCTCCATCAGATTCCCAAACTTGCCAAATCCCTTAATTTAATCTCCCCTCAATCCCTTGGAAGAAGGAGGGGAGCTGGAGGAAGAGAACTATTCACCCTAATGCAGCGATCCCTTTTGTTGTGCAGTCATTTTTTAGTCAGGTCCAACTTTTCACGATCACTTTTTTGGGTCTTCTTGGCAAGAGAGGTTTGCCATTTCCTTCTCCAGCTCTTTTTATAGATGAGGAGACTAAGGCAAACAGGATGAAGTGACTTGCCCAGGGTCACACAACTAATAAATGTCTGAGTTCACATTTGAGCTCGTCTCCCTGATTCCATGCCTGGGGTTCTATTCACTGTGCCACCTAGCTGTGATAGTTGCACCACCAGGCTATTGAAACTCTCTCAACATCTGCTTGCTATAGTAATCTTACTGAGTTTCTGTAAGTCACACATGGCCATTAGAAGTGGATTGTCAAATCTTATGAAGGAGGGAATCATGACAGGGAAATTGTCCAAAATCAGGAAATGGGACTTGGCTAAAAATTTAGGGGATTTCCCATTTTGAGCATCTTCCAGATCATCTCAAAATAGAACCCTGGGCCAAGCAGAAGTATGGCTGAAATGCTATCACTCTCCGCGAGGGAAGCTGTGGCAAAGGAAAGGTCTCCCACGAGTGGCCGGACGCAAGCTTTCCCTAGTGGCGGAAATATATCCTGCGAACCATCGCTCGATTAGTCAGTCAGTTTTATGGACAGCCCTTCACAGTAACCTTCACAGAGTGGAAGCATGAGCCAAAAGACGGTAAAGCCTGGACTGCACTGGCATCTGTACACCCAGCGTTCCCATCACCTATTTGTCTCCGAGTCTAGCCTTGAAGAACTTCGCGTGGGGTCACTGCAAGGGCTGCATCCACTCCTTGTTCTGGCTTGTGGTTTGGTCTGGAGGACTGGGAGGGGGAAGGGTGTGGGGAGGCTCTTTTCTCACTCTCACTGGCTCAGTAAGCCCCACCCCAGCACACAAAAAGGAATGCTAAACAAAGGACACCACAAACATGCCTTGGACAAAAACAAACTCGGAATAGGATTCAGTGACGATTTATAACTATGTTATAATCTGCTTGAAGCTTGATACTTAACATTTGATCGGAACATAAAGGAGTTTTCGTGCCACCTAATTAGGTATTTTACATTGCATTGCATTGCCCAGACCACTGCTAGTCTATGCTAATGGAGGCTGAAATGTCCCACAAACCCTGTTGAGTGACTGTCAACAATCAGAAGGACATTGAAACAAAAACTAGCTGATTATAGGAGGCCTCCTTTCAGATAAGATATATGAGTCGCTTAGCTTCACAATTATGAGAAAACACCTCACCTCAATCTTTACCCATAACCTGCGTCTTTAGCTGGGGTCTCTGGACAGCAAGTAGAGGTGGTTCAGCCTCAAAGTCAAAAAGGACTAGGTTCAAACCAGGTTCTTTTTCCTCACTACAGCAAAAGGGAGCTCAAGTTGCCCCAGGGTATTTAACATATTATTAGCATCTCATTTACATGTGGTCTGCTTCCATCCCCAGTGGGCAAACAGAATGAAGCATGGGTAAAGTGACATCAGTTCCCTGGAGACCCAGAGCAACCACTGCCCAGGCTTTAGTGACTAAGCAAGAGGAAAAGCATTCCTGAGAGCCCCAAACACTTTTACCTTTTACTCTCTCCACCTTCCCTTCCCTTATCTCCTTCCCTTAATTACCTACTTACTCTACTAGCTACTCTGTTACTATATTCTCTTACAATAAAGTTTGTTTCCTCAGAACGGAGTCAGCTTGAACCATCAATCAATTCTTTGGACCTGATCCCAATTAGCATTAACCCTGTGGGTTTCTTGCTGGTAAAATGCTAGACTTGGGCAGTTCTCTTATTGATGGTCATCTCCAATGCGGAAGTTTTCATTACCACAAGCTTGTTCTTGCCATGGCTGAAATGAATTGTTCCTTCTCATTGGAATCAGGGCTTCTAGAATTCAAAGGTCACTCCTGAGCTTGGACAGATTCACCTCCAGAACTGTGTTTGTTCACCATTCAAAAAAGGGTGTGCAGGGGGCAGTTGGGTAGCTCAGTGGATTGAGGACCAAGCCTACAGATGGGAGGTCCTAGGTTCAAATCTGGCCTCAGACACTTCCCAGCTGTGTGACCCTGGGCAAGTCACTTAACCCCCATTGCCTAGCCCTTACCACTCTTCTGCCTTGGAGCCAATATATGGTATTGATTCCAAGACGAAGGTAAGGGTTTTTATTTTTAAAAAAAGAAAGAAAGAGAAAGAGAGAAAGAGAGAAAGAGAGAAAGAGAGAAAGAGAGAGAGAAAGAGAGAGAGAGAAAGAAAGAAAGAAAGAAAGAAAGAAAGAAAGAAAGAAAGAAAGAAAGAAAGAAAGAAAGAAAGAAAGAAAGAAAGAAAGAAAGAAAGAAAGAAAGAAAGAAAGAAAGAAAGAAAGAAAGAAAGAAAGAAAGAAAGAAAGAAAGAAAGAAAGAAAGGAAGAAAGGAAGAAAGGAAGGAAGAAAGGAAGAAAGGAAGAAAGGAAGAAAGGAAGAAAAAAGAAAAAGAAAGGGTACATAAAGTCTCTGGGGGCCAGGTGCAAGATTCCATGTTGAGTCTGTTGTCGAATAGGGGGCAAGAGAGAGGGCAGAGCTCTGCCTGTTTCCATCTGCCCCACTACACAGGAGAGTTATGACAAAGAATACATTCCTTGCCTTAAGGAAGAATCTCAGTCATCAGAAGGAGCAAGGGGAGGGCCTCTCCCTTTTGTATATAATCCCTGAGTCATCCACCAGTTCCTCAACCTCCTCATCCCACAGTGCAAACCCCTTAGCAAGTCTCACATGACTGGAAACAGGTCCTCCCAAAACTTGCCAGTGGTAACCCTGAACCAAGAATGGAGGCTCTGAGAATGCTGACAGTAGGAGAGCAGGAAGAGGCCTTCTACGATATTAATAAATACAAAAACTTATACAAAGTAATTTCAGTGTGGGAAGAGAGAACTGGTAAGTGAGAGAATCAAGAAAAATCTTTCATAGGGAATGGCACTGAAAGCAGCTAGGGTTTAAACATTTTTGCACAAACAAAACCAATGTGGTTGAAATTTGAAGTGGAATAGATAACTGAGGGAAAATCTTTGTAGAAAAGTTTCTCTGATAAAGGTTTCATATTCAAGACATATAAGGAACTGATTAAAACTTAAAAGAACAGGACCCCTTCCCTAACAGATAAATAGTCAAAGGAGATGAACAGGCAGTTTTTTATGGGAAGAAGTCTAATAAGCATGTGGAAAAAAATGCTCCTAATTACTAATAATTGCAAAGCCTCTGAGTCACAAGCCATACTCATTAGACTGGCAAAAGTGACCAAAGAGGAAATTATAATTGCTAGAAAAAACACATTTTGTAGGAATTGTGATTGTTGGGGAACAAAAACACTGGTGTGCCTTTGGTGGAGTTTTGAATTGGTTCAGTCATTCTGGAAAGCAATCTGGTACTATGCCCTGCAAAAGTCACTAAAATTGTGCAAAAACCTTTGACTCTGATACTACAACTAGATATACATCACAAGGAGATCAAAGAAAATGAAAAAGGACGCTATATATCACCAATATTTATATTAGCTCTCATAGCACAGAACTGGAAACTAAGTGACACCCATCAACTGGGAAACAGTTGAACAAGTTAAGGTACACGAATGTAATGGAAAAGGATCATGCCATAAGGAAGAACAAAATGTATGACCTAAGAGAAACCCATAAAGACTTGTATAGATGAACACAGGGAGAAATGAGCAGAACCAAAAGAATGATTGATACAACGACTTCATTGTAAAGACAAAAAAATTTTTGATATTGAAGAACTCTGATCAATTTAATGACCAACCACAATTCCAGAGGATTGATATAAGGTGATAAAGCAAGTCACCTACTTCCTGAGAGAAAGATGATGGTCTTAGGTTACCGAACACAACATACATTTTTGGACAAAAGCAATGTAGGACTTTGTTTTACTTTATGCATATTAATTAAAAAACAAACATGTTTTTCTTTTTTGGGGGTGGGTTCAGGGAATGAGATGAGAAAGGAGAGAAATCTTAAAGCCTTGAGTAATATATAATTCCAAAGAAGAGGCTAAACTTTTGTGTATCAGTGGTTCTTAGTAAAGAAAGTCTGTGCTTTGTTACAAGGGAATCACTTTAAAAGACTGATATATATTAATTTAAGGTCGCCAAGGAATCAGCTATGTAATTCCTAAATGAAAACTTAGAAAGTCAGCCGTCAATCTTTTATGGAGTTTAATTACAATAGGAGGAAGTAATTAGAGATAGAGAGAGAGAAAAGGGAGAGAAGGAAATAGGGCTTAAATACCCCTTCTGTTTAGGCTGGGCCAAAAGGCCCAAGCCCTTAGATAGCTGGGGCAAAGAAAAGAGATCAGTCCCTATTACTCATGTGACCAAAATGGAGAAACAGTCTCAGAGGCCCCCACCTTCAGCTTCCTTCAGAGCAAGCTTCTCAGAGCCCACACGAACCACACCGACCAACTACTCAACCCTCCTCCTCCAGTCTTCAGACCCTCCTATCTTTTAGGAAACCATCCAAGTTCCTCCCCTCAGTTCTCCCATCTACCAATCGCTGTTCATCAATTTCCCTGTGCCAATGGAGGCTCTAGCTTAACCCAGGACCGCCCAGAGGTTTCTGGCTTTTGCACATGTCTGTTGAAGGTCATATTTTCAAATGATTAAATCTTTGATCCTTTGCTACAGCCCTTTCTAAATCCTGTTAACCTGAGTAGGGTAGAGATTGGAATAATTAAATTTTGATCTAGGCTGCAGCCCTTACTCAATCCTGTTAGGACTGAATAGGTTGGAGATTGATTCCAAGTATCTCCATTGTATCAATTCTAAAATCAATCATGATTCAAAGAAATTCCTGTTCTATGCTTAAGCGTAGGTCAAAGTCCTTTCCATTGTTCAGCAAAGGGTTTCTGTCCTAAAGTAATCTTAAGAAGGGAAGAGAAGGAACTTCCCATGCCAATGGGGTTCCCATTCCAATAGACTATCAGTAAGAAATTTTCCAAGTATGAAATATCCCAATGGTGAAATTTCCAACATTTATAAGTCTAAGGAAATTTTGAGGTTTACAGCTTTTAAGATTCTCTTTGAGGTTCTTTACTCCCAAGGATAGAATCCCAGCCAACTTAATCAGTTCTTCCAAGAATATTCTCCTCTCTTGATAATGAAGACTTCATAGAAGTGGGAAGTGAGAATGGGAAAGATGATTTATTTATAAGCTTTCACAGTTTGATTAGTTGAGAACTCAGCTTGACCCATTTCAGGGACATTCATTGGTGCTCAGGAATCTGTCAATTTCTGCCCTGGTCTGAGAACAGGATTCTGTCAATTTCTAAGTTTTGTCAATTCTACATCTGCAGATTCTCAAGCATCCATCCCCTTGTCTCCAATTCTACTGCCCTCCTCTGAGAACAGACCCTCATAGACACTTGCCTATCTAGGTTATTGCCTAACTCATGGTATAATTCAAAAGGAGGGGAGTGTGAGTTTGGACTCATGCTTTTTAGTGCTAGAAATCTAAACTTCAGGACAAAAAAAAAGGATTTTAAATATCCTGGATGAGCTCCCACAAATGTAGCCATTTCATATTCCAGTTTGGAATTCCCACAGATTACCAGATTTGATGATTGGTATATCCCTCAGTTACAGCAAACCACAGTTTTTTAGTCTCCATTTTTGTTCATGTAACCACAAGAGAGGAGAGAGGCCAGACTTGCATATTATGTAGAATCCTCATGATTCTTATACCTTCAACACTTTAAAAAAGAGAAAGGATCATTATGATAAACTGTGAAAGACTTAGCTAATATTTTTGAATCAAAAAAGAATTTTAAAAAAAGCATCAATAGGGACTAAACATGGTGAGCCCCAAAAATTTCCCCAAAAAACTGTTGGGAGCCATCAGACCACGACACATTGACAAAGTCATGCATGGTAGCTGGGGGGACCACAGAGTGGTCCTCGGCGAGATGTGATTGCCCACCCAACCCCCTTTTACATGACCTCTTTCATCAATGCCCCTTACCTATGAATTCACATGATTATTATTCCCCCTATTCTCAAAAGAAATAATGCAAGAGCAAAACACATGTACCCTAATTCTCCAAAACATCACCAAAAGATCAGACCCTTAAACCCAATCCCAAAAAGATTATCATGGGTTAACTTTTATTTAGGTGCATAATTCCCCAGTGAAACAGAAGCTACAGGCCAAGCCCAAAATTTTCTCATGAAGCCAACACACAAATCAATCATAGAGGCCCATACAATACATACACATACAGTACAGGTACACTAAGCTTCAATAAGCCTCAGTGACTCCATTACACAAATCAGTAACTCCCTAGAAGGCACCAGTCTAAATTTGAATTGTGTTCCCAGACCCCTCAGCCCCTATGGTATGATTGTTGAATTGTCTTCTAAGAACTGCTGATGAATTATTCCATTTTATTAAAAGCAATACATAACTTTCCTTGATTGTGTGAGATTTAAAATGGTTGAGGTCTTAAACTGTAGTGATTAAAATAGTTGAAGATATAAAATGTGATAGATATAAGAGAGGGTGAGTAAATTTGACCCCAGAAATATGTTTCACTACCAGTGTCTTGGGTTTTAAAATCAAATATAAGGTGGTCGCCAGGGAAATATTCCCAATTATTCAAATACCCAAGTCAATTGGGTTTTATAGAGATTTTAATTAACAATACAATGAGTAATCAAAGAAAGAGAGAGAGAGTAGAGGGAATAAGTATGAAGGGCCTCACACCAATATGGCCTAGACCTGAGTCTTAAAAGAGAAATCAGTCAGTTTTTTAACACTCACCACAAGGTCTGACTAAACAAGGATACTAGTGACACCAGGCCAGCGTCCTTCCTCAAAGAGTCTTCCAGCCAGAGATTGTTTCAAAGGGCCTCTCTCAAGAGCCTCCAGAGCTCCTACCCCAGAGGGACAGAGCCCCTCAGAGGAGCTCCTCAAGGAACTCTCCTTCAGAATGAGAGTCAGAAATCTAGATCCTTCTTGCTCTTCTCTGAGCTCTTATTTTTAAGGGCAAAATCTCCTCTGTCACCTCCCCTAAGTCCTTATATCTACCAATCACTGTAGATGTTTCTAAAGGACCGCCCATTTTGAATTCACAGCTGAGTAGTTTTAATCTCTAGTAAGTCAGGAAAAAATGCTGCTGTATAGACAAATTTCATTAAGAAAAAAACCTCTGAATAAGTTATCACCCTTTTAGGTTTTTTGGTAGTTTACAAGTTGCCCCACCTTTATAGGTACTTAGTATCCCATTGTATCAATTCTAAAACAGTCATGACTCAAAGAACTTCCTGTCCCTTCCATAAGCATGGATCAAAGTACTTTCATTGTTTAACAAGCCATTTTCGGTCCTAAAGCAATCTTAAGTAGGGTGGAGCAGGGACACTCCCATAGCTAGGAGCCCCCACACTCAAGTAGAGTTCTCACCATCTGCTAGGGAATTTTTTAAAGTAGAAGATTCCCCAATGGGGGAAACCCCTAACATAAGTCTGAGAAATTTTGAGGTTTACAATTGTAAGCTCAAAACTTCTCACAGGGTAATGAGAAAATTAAGCCACCTGTGACAAAATCATTTATCTTGTGTGCAACCTTTATTCTGTCTGTAATCACAATACAAAAATATAGCATGTTAATCAAGTGATTTGTTAAAAGTTAATGTATCATAAACCCAAAGATCCCAGGTCTTGGGACAAAAATCCACTATTCGATAAGAACTGCTGGGAAAATTGGAAGACAGTGTGGGAGAGATTAGGAATTGATCAACACCTGACACCCTACACCAAGATAAATTCAAAATGGGTGAAAGACTTAAACATAAAGAAGGAAACCATAAGTAAATTGGGTAAACACAGAATAGTATACATGTCAGACCTTTGGGAGGGGAAAGACTTTAAAACCAAGCAAGACATAGAAAGAATCACAAAATGTAAAATAAATAATTTTGACTACATCAAATTAAAAGGCTTTTGTACAAACAAAACCAATGTAACTAAAATCAGAAGGAAAACAACAAATTGGGGAAAATCTTCATAAAAACCTCTGACAAAGATTTAATTACTCAAATTTATAAAGAGCTAAATCAATTGTACAAAAAATCAAGCCATTCCCCAATTGATAAATGGGCAAGGGACATGGATAGGCAGTTTTCAGAAAAAGAAATCAAAACTATTAATAAGCACATGAAGAAGTGTTCTAAATCTCTCATAATCAGAGAGATGCAAATAAAAACAACTCTGAGGTATCACCTCACACTGTTAGCAGATTGGCTAACATGACAGTTATGGAAAGTAATGAATGCTGGAGGGGATGTGGCAAAGTAGGGACATTAATTCATTGCTGGTGGAGTTGTGAACTGATCCAACCATTCTGGAGGGCAATTTGGAACTATGCCCAGAGGGCGATAAAAGAATGTCTACCCTTTGATCCAGCCATGGCACTGCTGGGTCTGTACCCCAAAGAGATAATGGACAAAAAGACTTGTACAAAAATATTCATAGCTGCGCTCTTTGTGGTGGCCAAAAATTGGAAAATGAGGGGATGCCCATCAATTGGGGAATGGCTGAACAAATTGTGGTATATGTTGGTGATGGAATATTATTGTGCAAAAAGGAATAATAAAGTGGAGGAATTCCATGGAGACTGGAACGACCTCCAGGAAGTGATGCAGAGCGAGAGGAGCAGAACCAGGAGAACATTGTACACAGAAACTAATACACTGTGGTATAATTGAACGTAATGGACTTCTCCAATAGTGGCGGTGTAATGTCCCTGAACAATCTGCAGGGATCTAGGAGAAAAAACACTATCCATAAGCAGAGGACAAACTGAGGGAGTAGAAACCCCGAGGAAAAGCAACTGCCTGACTACAATGGCTGAGGGGACATGACAGAGGAGAGACTCTAAACGAACACTCTAATGCAAATACTAACAACATGGCAATGGGTTCGAATCAAGAACACATGTGATACCCAGTGGAATCACGCATCGGCTACGGGGGGGTGGGGGGAGTGGGAGGGAGGAAAAGAAAATGATCTTTGTCTTTAATGAATAATGCATGGAAATGATCAAATAAAATACTATTAAAAAAAAAAGTTAATGTATCACTTTTCCAATTATCTCTCTTTGATTTTGTGTATCTGCATGCCAAGAATATGGACATAAAAATAAATCCCAGGCCTGGGAATGTTGGAACAGCTATCAGATGCAAAGCAATCCTATGGCTGTTATGATTAAGTTGTCTTCTGTTTGTTATTTTTGTTGGCTGACTGTTGGCCACCAGTGGAGATACTCTGGAGTCGTGGGCAAGGGTGGACTTTGCCGACAGCAAAGAACAAGAACAATTACATTTTCACAAACCAGAAAAGATTTGCTATTGATGTTGGAGTTATCCCTGACTGTCTATATATAATTAGACCACTGACTGTCTATCAAAGCTAAGATTAAAATGTATTTGGGGGAAAAAAAAACAGTTACAATGAGAAAATAGTAACAGAGTAGCTAGTATGGTAAGGAATCAAGGTAAATTAAGGAGGTGTGGTAAGTAAAGGGAGAGTAAAAGGTAAAAGTGTGGAGGAGTTTCCAGAAATGCTTTTTGTTTTGATTAGTTACTAGACAAGGAATCTTTTGTTTGGGCAGTGGTTGCACTGTGTCCCCAGGGAAATGACATCATAGAATTAAGACAATTTAATTATGAATTTTAAAAATAAGTTATTAAAAACAAAAAAGAAGAAATGGATAATAGAACAATTTTCCTTGTGAATTATAATAATTTCAGCTAGAATGTTAATCCATATAAATGAATTGACACAACAAAGGTACCAAAAAAGCCTGGAAAATTCCATATTCAACAAACATTTAACTTATTTGCCAAAGAAAGATATGGTTCTTAAAGATAGCACTAGTCTGGAAATGTAGTACAGCAAAAGGAAAAAGACTACTTTTTTCTAGGAGATCTCTGCAGTGCTAAGGTATCCAAGAAGAATGTTGGGGAGAGAATCCCTCCAGAGAGTCTTTACAAATGTATTGGGGCACCCCCACATATCCCAGAGAAAATCTCCACAATGTAGTGATCCATCTGGGCTACATCCTCAATTTGCACTGAAATTTGTGGCTGAGTTTGGCTACCCTTGAGTTCTAAAGTATGCCTCTGCTGGTCTGTACTTCTAACACTAGCTCAGGCACTGACCGCAATGTGTTTCCACTTAATAATCATCAATCACCACATTTAGTTCATAGCAAAAGCATTTTAAGGAAAGAAATAAACATTTATTAAATGTCCATTATGTGCCAAATGTGCTAAGTGCTTTACAAATATTATCTCATTTGATTCTTATAACAACTTGATCTGGGAGATAGGTGCTGTTATAATTTCCATTTTATAGTTGAGAAAACTGAGGCAGAGGTTAAGTAATTTGATCAGGTGTACATAGCTAGTATCTAAGGCTAGATTTAAATTCAGGTCTTTCTTTATTCCTTGAAACACCTGACTTTTAAAATTAATTTGCTAATTTAATTAAGATGCCAGAAAAAAAGTCTACAAAGCATTACCTTCATAGGCACTCCTCATAGATATACAGAGTATCTATGGGAAGAATGGATTCAGACTTAGAGTATAATAACAGTAAGGCACAGTAGCATCGTGGATACATAGAGCACTGGATGTGGTATCAGATAGATTCTTCTTTCTGAGTTTGAATCCAGCCTCAGACGCTATCTATGTGGTCCTGGGCAAGTCACTTAATCCTATTTGCCTTATTTCCTCATCTTTAAAATGAACTGGAAAAGGAACTGAGAAACCACTCTGGTATCTCTGCCAAGAAAACCCCAAATGGGATCATGAAGAGTTGGACTGAACTGAATGACTAAACAACAAAATGTGCCAGGTGAAAGATACACCCTGGTCTCAAGGAGCTGACAATCAAATAAGCAGGGCTCAAGGGACATGATCCAATGGAAGCAGAAAGGGCAAATCTGAGCCTGGTTCATAATATGCTCTTCCACAAACCTACAAGTGATACCTTTCTGTGGGAAGGCAGATGGTAGGAATACATTAAGAAATGTAGGTATTACCAAAACAAGAGAGCACTAAACATTTCTTGAAAAAGAAAAAAGAAAATGGAGCATGGGAATTTTTTCTTCCAAAAGGTCATCAGGTAAGCTGAGAATGCCCAACTAAAAATGGAATCAGAGATAGTGAAAATTGCAGACTTTTTCCTGGAGCCTTGCTCAGCCTCCTGGGGTTTTAACACTGTATGTTTTAAATTCTAATTTCATTCAATAAATATATCCCAAACTATAATAAACATATGTTTTGCTTTTAGGTAATTCAAAGGAGGAAGTAAATAAAAATCTTATTAGGAACCAGTATAAGCCAACTGTGAAAATTTTATGAAATGTTGTAGGATAATACATTTTAAAACCTAGTTCAAGCCATGTTAGAAACCAGAGCCAATACATGAGAAACAGATCCAGACAGGCTAAAGGTCCTGATGCTTCCCTGGGTAATACCAGCACTAAAGAAAACCAAAAACCTCTCCTTACAGCTGGGCATATCCAGTGCTTGCCACCTTGAAAATGATCATGCCTCTGTCAGTTGGAACCTGGGTCCAGATCACCTGGGTACTCTCCAAATAACATAAACGTTTTGCACCATAATAGAATAAATCAATAACTTTCTGAGTTCTTCAGAAAACCTCCGATGTGATGAAATCAAGCCAAGTGCATCCCTTTACTTGTTTCCTCAAAGGAAATCTCAATTGGTTTTACTCACAATTTAAGCGTAAAACACATGAAGTAAATAAACACATTATGCAACCACAAAGAGGGGGGAACCTAGAGGTTTTCCTCTGATGAATATAAATAGTAATCCTTGAGGAGATTCTCAGAAAATTTCCAGCTTCCATTAGAGCCTTATCCTGTTTTGTTTTAGATGTGTGGACTCATTTTATTCTTGACAACAGAAGTTGGGCTTCCAGAACCCCTGCCCAGGGGTATGCTGGAACTACATGGAACTAGCTTGCAAAAGCTGATTTTTAAATTTACAGTCTCAGAAATCTGGGAACTTGACAAATTGGTCCTGATTTATTATCTTGTTGATCCTGGAAACTTAAGAAAGTAAGTAATGAATAAAATGTTAATAATGTACATTAAACTTAAAAGTTTACATTTCCCCCCTAGAAAGTGTGAATTTTAAAACTACTCCACCCTACTTAGACATACTTTAGGGGGAAATAAAATTGTAATCTCCTAATTGAACAATGAAGGTACTTAGTTCTCACCTTATAGTGAAGCTAGAACTTTAAGCTAAGTCTATTTTTAGACCTTAATACAAAAAGATCTTAAGTAACTATAAAGGTTAAATTAATCACAAAAAGATCAAGTAACTAACAAAAGGTGAACTTAACAAAGAAGTGTGAAGTAGCTCAAAAGATATAAACTAATCAAAGAAGGTGAGAACTAAAAGTATGGGCAGTCCTGGAGAAAGCCTTTGATGTGATTGGTAGATGAGAAAATTTAGAGGTGGAGACACAAGGGTGAAAGGTCTATATATTTGGGATTTTTTCGTCTCTCAAAATCTCTTACCCTTGGGGGCAGCTGGGTGGCTCAATGGATTGAGAGCCAGGCCTAGAGACAGGAGGTCCTAGGTTCAAATCTGGCCTCAGACACTTCCCAGCTGTGTGACCCTGGGCAAGTCACTTGACCCCCATTGCCTAGCCCTTAGCACTCTTCTGCCTTGGAGCCAATACACAGTATTGACTCCAAGATGGAAGGTAAGGGTTTATTAAAAAAAAAAAATCTCTTACCCTAGAAAGTTGAATCTGGCTGATCACTTCCTGTGAGCAGCCTGGGCACCAGTTTGATCCTGGAACTCAGCCTGGAGGAGCTCACTCAGACAGCTTCCTTGAGATGGTCGGTCTTGACTGACTTCCTTTTCCCTTGGGCTCAGGGAGGCCCCTTTGGCCAAGGCCTTTAACTCCTGCCCCGCTCAGCCTGAGCCAGAGCAGTTTAAATTAACTCTTTTTCCTCTCCCTCTCTCTTCTCCTTAAATTCCTTCCCTCTATATTAATTAAATTACCATAAATTTCCAGACTGACTTGGGAATTTTATTTGGTGACCATTCAAATCTAGATTTAAAGTCACAACTCTAAATTCATCCTTACAAAAGTAGGTTGTTAAACATTTCCTGGAATATTCCTGCCTTACCCTTCAAACCCTTCCCAGCCCATTTCCATCATGCATACTTCTTATTCGCTGAGTCCCAATCTCCGGACAAAATTCCCCTGAATCTAGGCACACAATCTCCCCAGAGAAAGTGAAGTCTTGGTAGCTTCTCCCAAGGGATGAGAGCTTTCATGCCTCAGGCATTTATGACAGCTGTAGTCAGATAGTCAGATCCCAGTTAGACTTTTTACAGCCTACTTATGGCTATTTCTACCTTCATCTTCTCCTCTGTCCAATCCATGCTTTAGACTGCTGCCAGAATGATTTTTATTAAGAAAATATCTGGTCATGTAAGCTCCTCTGATTTAAAATCCTCAAGGAATCCCTATTGTTTACTGCATAAAGCTCAAACTCCTTAGCCTAGTATTCAAAGTCCTTGAAGGAACTCTTCTTCCTTATTTCATTTGACTCCCCTCCACCTACTTTGTGCTCCAGACAAACAGGATTCTTCTGTATCTTTGAATCTTATATTTCACTTTCCCTCCACTTCACCTTTGCTCAGACAGTTTCTTTTGCTTGGAATTTTCTCACTTCCCTTCTTCACCTGTTGGATTCCTACCGATTCTAATCAGCCCAACTCAAATGCCACATGTATCCATAGTCCTTTTTTGTATTCCTCTACTGCAATTTTCAGGGCAGTGAGGTGGTAGAGTGCATAGAGCAATGGGCCTAAAGTCAGGAAGATTCCTCTTCTTGAGTTCAGATCTAATCTCAGACTCTTACTAGCTATGTGACCCTGGGCAAGCCACAGCTATGTTGGCCTCAGTTTCTTATCTGTAAAATGAGTTGGAGAAAAAAATGGCAAAGCACTCCAGTATCTTTGCCAAGAAAACCCCAAATGGGTCACAAAGAGTAGAACAGGAACAAAAAATTAAACCATAATTATAATGCAATATTATATAATATTATTTGTGTCTTCTAATAGTGTATCTCATCACTCACTGTTGGATTTCAAAACACCATGAAGGCAGGTGCTGAATCTGATGAAAATTTAGTATCTCCTTACTCTATTGCAAATACAAATAATATGGAAATAGGTTTTGAACAATGATATATGCATAACCCAGTGGGATTACTCATCAGCTGGGGGGGAGGGGGAAGAGGAGAGGGAAAGAACATGAATCATGGAACCATGGGAAAACCTTCTAAATAAATTAATTAATAAAGAAAAAAATTTAGTATTTCCTCTAGCTTCTAACTCTTACCACACAGCTCAGTCCACAGTGAGGGTTGAATGAGTGTTGAATGAAGGAACATGAAGCATGTTTGAGTTTTCCTTAGTGGAAGATGGGGTAGCTAGGTGACTTATTGGATAGAGAACTGGACCTGGAGCTAAGGAGAAATAACTTCAAATCCAACCTTAGACACTTACAAGTTATGTCACTTAACCTCTATTTGCCTCATTTTCCTCATCTAGAAAGTCAGGATAATAATAGCACTCATTTCCCAGGGTTATTGTGAGAATTAAATCATTGTAATTTATAATTGTCTATTTGTATATACTTGTAATTGTAGATAATAATTGTAAAGCCCTTAACACAATGCTTGGCACATAGTAAGCCTATATAAAATGCTAGCTGCTACTAGTATTACTACTACTACTACTTATTATTATCATTTTTCTGTTCTTGGTTGTTTTTGGTCTTTATGTTTTGTATTCCTTTTTGGACATACAAATAAATTATGTGCTCCACTTTGAGGTCCTTTTTTCACTCCCCACTTTGGGACCCATAGACGTGACTCATAACTCAAGTCATAAACAATCCTTCCCTGGGGTTCTGTGGTTTGGAAAAGGAAGCCCCCTTTCACTAGGGCTTCTAGAGCTGACTGACCAGGGTAAACCTAGCCCACAAACCATAATGGGTAGGGATAGGACAGGGAGGAGCTGGTGCCCCAGCCCCTATGGGCTCATCTGAACAATATCTTAATTCTAGACAGCTAAAGGGATGAATCAACACAAAAAGAGTCTTCAATCCAATCAGCATTTACTGAGGAGCTCCTCTCTTCCAAGCCCTGGGCTAGACACCAGATGAATGGGCAGGGAGCTTAGCTATGGAGTGTTTTGTGAGGATTTACCTCCTCAGTTGGTTTCCCAAACCAGATTCCCAGTTCAGCAGATAAAATTATAGAAGAGTTTTCATTTTGTTACCTTTTTTTACAAGGTGTGAATAAGTTTTTGATGGAATTAGAAAATAATTTACTATCTGCTGGTTCGTTTGGTCTCACCATGAATTACTTTTAAAAAGCTAGTGTGTAGGGCAGTTAGGTGACTCAGTGGATAGAGATGGGAGATGGGAGGTTTGTGGTTCAAAGTTGACCTCAGAAACTTGCTAACAGTGTGATCCTGGGCAAGTCACTTAACCCCAATTGCCGATCCCTTACTGTTCTTCTGTCTTGTCATTTTCTAAGAGAGAAATTAAGAGTTTAAAAAAAACAAACTAGCTTGCTAGCCGTGGAGACAATTGAAGTAGCAGCTTCAAGGAGTGTGACCCCTGGCAGACCAGAATAGAAGGGGCTTTAGAGGAATAACACAGATCTTGAGAAGAGATTATTCTTTCTCTTTTATATAGTGCCTAATTGGGACAGCCAAGTGCAAAGTGGGCTTGGAGTCAGGAAGACATGAGTTTAAATCTAGCCTCAGACACCAGCTTGCCCAACTCTTTATCCTCTTTGCCTCAGTTTCCTGATCTGTAAAATGATCTGAAGAGCAAAATGGCAAACTACTCCTATACCTTTGCCTAAGCTATCCCAAATGAAGTTACCAAGAGTCTAACATAATGGCACAACAAAATAGCTTCTACTATGGCCAGGTACTGTGCTTGAATGCTTTATTCTTTTCTTTTCTTTATTTTTTTTTAAACCCTTACCTTCCATCTTAGAATCAGTACTATGTATTGGTTCCAAAGCAGAAGAGTGATAAGGGCTAGGCAATGGGGGTAAGTGATTTGCCCAGGGTCACATAGCTAGGAAATGTCTGAGGTCACATTTGAACCCAAGACCTCCCATATCTGGGTCTGGCTCTCAATCCACTGAGTCATCCAGCTGCCCCCTTAAATGATTTATACATGTCATCACAACAATCTTGGGAGGTTGGTGCTTTTATTGTCCCTGTATTAAAGTTCAAGAAACTGATGTAAATTGGCCCAGAGTCATAGTCATGATGGAGGTGGGCAATGGGCAATGATAGAAGCAGGACCCTTATGTTCTGAAATCTTGAATTTCTTACCAGTTAGCACTAGTGAAGCATAAATTACAAAATTTGTACAATTAATGAGTTAATCATTTTTTATTATTAATCACTCATAATGGCCCTATACTGTTCTGTTCTGTACACCAGCTTTGTGTGGTTCTGTATTATTAATTGTTCTGGGCATTATTAATTTATAGTGGTCACATGTACTGTGTCCTCTCTGGGCACCCATCTTTGATGAAAGGATTCTAGAAGGGTAGTGAGACCTCTCCGACACTGACAAATGATGGCATGTGAGTCAATGGGGGATGGGGGAAACATGGAACATGTGCTTTAAGGGTTCTGGCAGTCCAGGGGAATCCCCCAAACCTGTTTATGCTCCTTATTCCTTTTCTGGTGTCCTCAAGATCACCCATGACATGTCAGACCACCCAAAACCACAGCTTTATCTGAATTTGCACCCACCTTCTCCATGCCCACTTTCCAGGGTTTTCAGCTTATAACACCCCATAATACCAGGGATGGTCTATTCTGGGAAAAATGGAGATTTCCCAGGATTGGGAGGTGACAAGCCCCCAGACCCTCCAAAAGTATATAAACCCTGATCCATACCAAGGGCTACTCTATCAGTCCCAGAGCTAACCCAATGAGGGGGAGAGGGTTTTCCATCAGCTCCAAGGCTACTCCATCAGCTATAAAATTAATATACCAGCCCTGAGGTTATTCTACTAGCCCCTGGACCATTTCATCCCCCTAGGCTATTATATTTTCTTTAAAACTTCTTTAAAGAAAATTCTTTCATACTTCTGAAATGAACAGAGTTTGAATCTCCCATTCTTAGGGCAAGACCCTGCTACAAACTTGCATGTATTTTCCCACCATAGTTACAGAGTAGTAAATATTTGAGGATAATTTGAACTTGGATCTTCCTGATTCCAGGTCAAGTGCCCTTTCTACTTCACTATGTAGCTGCCTTTTCCTTTGTACCTCTGCCACAGCCCTGCGTTGGGGAGGGGACCATTTATGTCTCCTTTACCACCTTTGGCTTTGGCCATATTTTTCGGTGGAGCTGTATACCTAGTCAGAAATATAGCACCTACCAGAAGAGAAGACAGATAAAGAGTTGAGGCTAAAGATTGTTTTGAGGAGCATGACCTGGCAGCCAGTTATGAATTCATGAGTTAGTCCTTATAGTTAGGAGTCAAACTATGGAAAAGAACAGACTCAGAGGTTACAGTTTAGCAGTCTGCCCAGGAGACATTGTGCCCAATGAGGAACAGTTTGAGGACACCCCAAGATGAAAAAAGGTATTGGGATCCTACCATAGTCATAAAATGCCTTGGCCACATGGGTACCCTGCATATGGACCTCTTTCTCGACAAGTACACTATGCATATGTCCACTCTTCCCACTGATGTATTTATGGGAGAATGTGCCCCCATTTTATGGAGAAAAATTTTTTTTTTGGTTACTGTTCTTACTATTCTTTCTCAGAAAATGCCTTTGCTTCAAATTAATTGGTCTACTGGCTGACTATAGAAATTGAGTGCACTGGTGGGAACTTATGAGCTGGAGTTTGAAGAGTTTATACTCATAAAGTACATTGAATTTAGTAGTTGCTCCCTGGGGCCCTAATCTGCAACTTGTGAGGTTTTTGAGGACATAAACTAGGAGAAGGAATGCTCCATGCAGAAAAGTGAGTTGGTTCATTGCTACTTTTGAGGGGAATCAAAGTTTAATAAGGGAGATAAGACTTATCCACATATGAAATTCTGGAGCACACTACATAACAATTGGGGTACTGTAGAACAAGTAATTCACGTTCATGCCATCTTCCTCAAGCCTGTAGAAAGGTATATTAATTATCCAGTGAGGGAAAATAATATCTTCCCCAAAACCATAATATCCAATCTGTAAAAGTTAAATTTAGTCTCTACTGATAAAAATATTATATTTTATGAGGTTTGTTAATGATTATTAGAAATCAAGGATACAAAATAATAAGCCACGTGCCTAGGGCACAATTAGCCCATTCACAGCCTACTTGCAACATGTTGCAATCTCTGAGTAGAGGAAGAGAGAGGCTGATGTAGGCATTACAGCCAGTTAAAATACAAATTGTGTTCTTGTCCAGGTGGGGACTCAGGTGAGATTATTGGGAATTCTGGGAAGTACCAAGGACTTCTGGGGATTGAAGTCTGGGGTTGGGTTCAAATCTCCAATTTTACAAATCTAGCAACCAAACGGTTTTCAACCTGCAAAAGCTTAGGTTGTGGTCCATCCTGACCCTGCCATAGGTAGGATTCAAGCACATATGCTAACTAGTTTAAAATCTACATTTATTGGTATAGGAATTTAGATAGGGGATGAAGAAGCAGAATGATAGGGTTTCCATCAAAAGAAAATTAGAATTAAGGAAAGCCCTAATGCTTAGCTGAATTAACTAGACTTCTTACTTAAGGTACTGACTGTTGATCAAGATTAATTGCATACTAGCAAATGCTGTAAGGTAGAAGATAATAACAATCTTTGAATAAGATCAAATATAATCATGGTTTGTTTGAATCTCAAAACACCTCATCTAATGATAGAGTCCTTCAGGTTATGTGTAACTTTGTAACTATGTATTGCTCTGACTTGACACCATAGATATATCTTTGACTTGTTTTCCCTTTCCCTTTCCCTTTCCCTTTCTTTCCCTGTTTTCATCATATTTTTAAAAAATTAACAGTCAACTTTCTCTCTCTACCTCCCCCTAGTATGGAAAAAAGAAAAAGAAAACTTATAACTCATATTCACTATAAAGCGAAACAAATTCCTTCATTGGCCTTTGTCCAAAAAAATTCATCCTGTACCCTGAGTCCATCATTTCTCGATCACTAGATTGAGATCACTAAACAACTATAGTACTAGTCTCTCGGTAACCAAGGATGATGATTGTCTTTGTGTGCTTTCATCTGTGATGTAGATGAGTGTGCACAAAAAACACTTATGCGTGAAGGAGATTTAAGTGGAAAAGTTGATGCACAGAGACAGTCCCACTCTCTTGGTGTTGGAAGCCTGGGTTCAGTGGCACAAAAAGTCGTTACACCTGGAGACTTCCTCAGCTGCATTGGATGGCCATGTTGTCTTTTGTGCTCCAACATGCCCTAAGCACTCCACAGTGCTTTGCTGCGTCGCCCTCTCAGCCGTTGAAACTTCTTATTGGTTTCTTCCGTCTGTTCGGCCGAAGCAGTCTTCACATGCTGGGTGAGCAAAGCCCTAGTTCACCAGGGGTTGACGACCCGATGGCTACTCTCACAAGGTTTAGCCATTGCCTGGGGTGTGGCCGCTGCCACATGCTAGCACTTACTGGGAGCCACAAGTGAGAGCTGAGTTTAAACACTCTTTTATTAATTTGTGACTTTAATGCCATCTGTGTTGTTGTTGATTTGTTTCAATTGTGTCCAATTCTTTGTGACTCTGTTTGGGGTTTTCTTGGCAAAGATACTAGAATAGTTTGCCTTTTCCTTTTCCAGCTCTTTTTATAGATGAGTAATTGAGACAAACAGAGGTAAGTTGCCCAGGGCCTCATAGCTAATGAGTGTCTGAGCTAGATTTACACTCAGGAAAATGAGTCTTCCTGATTCCAGGTCTAGCACTCTATTAACTGTGCCATCTGGATGTCCATAAGCCACCTGTGTAGCATGAGATTATTGCTTAATATTCTCTAGAAGACATTCAGTAAGGTATAGCATGTATGCTCTGGCCCCACTCTCTCAGGATGGGCCAGCCTTGCTATATCACCTCTCAGAATTGCAGTTGGTAATCTTGAGGGATTGGGATATCTCTTTTTTCTTCCAATGGCTGGAGAACTGGTACCGATGATTGGTACCCCATTTGATCACATAACAATAATTAGCTTTTACAAAAGGATATTTATTTCAAAAACAGTCAGAATACATGTAGAAATATTTTTCTTCCAATATTTCAGAGGCATATACCACCTTGGACTTTGGGGGAATAGGTTTGAAATGTTTAATTTCCTATATGGTATTGGTCTCACCAAATTCATACCCAGAGGTGTCATTAATACCAGATAGAGTTTGTTATTATCTCCTGCTGGGATGGGGTCCTGAAGGTCATTCCTTGCTCATTGGGGCATCAAAATGGTGCTGGTTACACACTTGAACTCTGAATTTCTGAATGACAAAGAATGCTTTGTTCTCTTTAAACCTCTAGGACATTAATGATGTGCAGATTTTGTAATGTTAAAATGTAGAGAGCTCTGGACCCTTTGAATTTACCAAGTCATAAGCTGAGCACTCTCCTAAGAGGGCAGAAGCTAAGAGACCATACCTGAAACTTATAGGCTTCCCTGAATACCTCCATGGCCAATTAAAGAACTTTCTCTTCCCTAAGTGATTAGCCAAATGGAACAAGTCTATGCAGACTCTCTGGTCTGTTTCTACAAGGCATTTCCTTTACTATCTTCAAGATTCTTCCAGAAGTTCCCTCCACATGCAGATGCTATCTTAGGCACTTGTAAGAGAGAAGTTGCAAAAGGAGGAAAATTCAGATCCAGCAAGGTAAAGGAACAGCCCAAGCAGGGAAGGGCAAGGAAGACTCAAGATTCTATGAAGGAACAGAGGAGCTGAGAGGATTCAAAACTGGCTCTTCTGGTCTTACCTCTGCAACTCTGATCTCTGACATCTTGTTCTCTGAGTATCTTGGGTTCAAAAGGAACATGAGTTATGATCTCAGCTCTTCCTCTCTAGACCAGATCACCAGCAGATAGTATTAAGCTGCAGTAGCTTATAGCTATCAAAACCTGATAGGTCCCAATTCAATCAATAACAGTTTGTTGCCAAGGCCTTGAATGGCAATTTAAAAGATCAAGGACAACAGAAGGAAACAGAGACAATCAGTCTGGGACAAGGTCTAGATCTTTCTCCCATTCTATTGTAGGGCTTCCTACCTATTTCAAGGGCTGGCCTCCCTGAGTTTCCAGGCTAGTGGGGTATGATATAAGACCCCCCAAATTCTTTTTCATCTTTCTGGGTTCAAAAAATAAATAATAATTTGAAAGAGATATAAAGAAATTAGAGCATTAGCACAGGTTACACACAGAACTATAATACAGCACAATGTCTAATGAAAGCCCTAATAGAGTGCTTAGCACATAGTAGGTCCTTTATAAATCTTGTTGAACTGAATCAAATTGAGTGACAGAGATACCTCATATCCTCATTAAATTCTATTTCAACCTCCTCTCAGGCTAAGAACAGAAGGCAAAAGAAGAACTTCAGGTTTCTCTGAAAAAATCTGGTATAGGGACCAGACCAGGAACAAGTTGATACCAGTATCAAAAGGACCAAACAGGAAACTAACAGAGAGGTTCATTCTTAGCTTTCTTCTTCTGGACCATTAATACCTTCTGAATCCTTCACACCCACCACAAAATCCTATTCACTGTCAACAAGAATTGTTGTCCAAAACACTTAGAAGCTCTGACTTCTCTCTACCATAGACAGTCCATAAAGACTTAAGGCTATTTAGGGGATGTTGGATTATTATGAGTTGAAATCTGACCTTTGGTCATTGCCAGACTTTAGCCTAAGAATGGGAAAAAGTAATTCAGTGATCACTGTATCCTGGGGGACAATTAAGGAAGGAAACAAGTATCTCCTATGTACCAAGCATATTGCTAAATATGATCTCATTTGTTCCTCTGAACAACCTTATGAAGTAGATACTATTATGATTCCCATTTTACTGTTGAGGAAACTGAGGCAGGAAAACCTCAAATGACTTGTATCAAGGTCATACAACTAATGTGTCTGAGGCTAAATTTGAAGTCAGATCTTCTTGATTCAAGAGGTTGTGCTCTCTCTGCTCTATCCATTGCATCCCTGTGACACCTAGATCCAAGTTATAATCCCAGGGCTCATGGAAGGGGAGAGGAGGGAGAGGCAAGCGGTAGAGTTCTCTTTGACAAAATTAACTATCGGTCCTTTTTTAGTGAAATTCTCCTGAGGGGACCAGCAATGCCAGTCTACTTCCTGTTGTACTGGATTTTGTAATCCCATTAAGAGGTTGAGGGCCTAATGTGCAAGGAGCATGTTCATCACCAGTGTCTGTTATGTGCAAGGTGAGAGATGGTGTGGTTAATGGATAGAGGGCCAGCTCAAAATTCAGTAAGATCAGTTCTTTCCTCAACACATCATGACTGCTTGGCCTTTGGCAAGTCCCTTTAACTACCTATCAGAACAGATACAGATTTCTATTCGTAGTTGAGGTTCCCATATGGGAAATCTTTGCTTGATTGGCTCTACCAAGCCCTTGAACTTTTCAGCCCAACTTCTTAATCTATGTTCTTGCTTTAGCAGAAACTGGGTCACCACTTGAGGAAACCATATCCTTCATAACTCTTTTCCTTAATTCTCCTATTTCAGGACCCTGCCCCTCTTCAAAAACAACAACAACTGAGGGCTCAGAGGAGTAGTGAGAACATTCCTTGCTGTATCCAGACCATAGGTGATATTTTCTCCTTCAAGGTATATACAATCTGTTTGTATCAGGTCCTCTGCCATTTAATTGTTTTTATTCTCAGTTTCCTCATCTGTAAGATTAGAATATTAGATTTAATGGTCTCTAAAGTCCCTTTCAGCTTCATAGCTATGCTCCCAGTCTGTACCCCACCCCAAAAAATAGACCATAGAAAGTCTGGGTTTCTCCATTAAATCATCCCCAATTAATTTAACAAATAGAACATTGTATTCCCTAATTCATCAGGTGAGAAAGCCTATTTGAGTTACAGAATCAATCAAAGGTATAAAATAGATGTGAGCAATTCCTAGGATTGAATCAACTATTAAAAAGCATAAAACTAGGAGTAGAAAAAGTCTTTAGTGAATTTAGAATAAGTGAAATGCTTCTAGTCATTGACTAAAATTAGATGACATCGAACAAGAAGTATATTCAGACTGCTTGAAGAAAAGCAGTCAAACTCAACAAGTTTGGAATCTGGCCAATACCAAGCCAGCCCAACCCTAGAGAGGGAATCATGGTGTTGGGGAAGAAGATACTCCATGATCTGTATTGTCAACTGCTTCAATCTAGGACATTCTCTAGATTTAAAAATTGACTAAGTCCATTCTCTAACTTTAGATCAAATCCAAATATCAACATGCCAATGCTTAAGCTGACAATCTGACTATACAATTCATCAGCATCTTGAAGAATCCCAACCATCTACCTACCCACATACTTCTCCAGTTCACTAAAGTCACGCACAGACATGGTCACACCTTGGACCTCATCCTTCAATCTACATGACCTTCAAGACCCAGAACTTTGGAATTAAATGGTTTAACCACAACTTTTCCCACTCTGGCTCATGTTAAATCTACTTTTTGCATTTATCATTTTTTTATTCTTTTGACCCATGCCCTATTCTTCCAGTTTATGTCCTCTACTCAGTTTCCACTGATTTCCTGTTTACCCCAGAAGTTTGCCAGTTTTCACTATTATGCTAACACACCTTTACATCCTGGGTCACTATCTATCATCTGATTTTCCAGAGTGCCCTTGGAGAAAATTACAAAATGGGATTGATTTCATCTATTAGAAATCAGAATGTATTATCTTAATCCTGGCAATTTTTCTATTGTGCCTTTAGGAATTTCTTATCTTATGCCCTAGGGCAGCTTTGGCCCAGAGGGCAAATTTAAGCTCTTTGTGAGCCCCCTCTCCCCTATTACCTGAGAGACCAGAGGGAGGAAGTGCTTGCTTTGGGCAGCTGGATAGAGTGGTGGAGCATGCAAAAATGTCCTCCAAATGGAGCAGCTCTCTCAGTGACAACATGTGTGCCAGCATGTGTGCCAATACTTTGCCATTGCTGCCCTAGAGCAATTTTTTTATCCTCTTATCACAAACCCCAAGGCCCAATAGATGAGTTCCCTCCCTAAGTGAGAAGATGGAAGTGTCCAGTATGTTCCTCCCTAGTTGCATTTTTTATTCCTCCCCACTTCTCAGGACCATCACCTCTTTTTCCTCTGTTGTCAGAGAAGAACAGATATCCCTAATACTCCCTGAGCCAACCCTTTGTCTAGGTCCTCAATTCCTTCCTCTTCTGCCTTGCTCTAGACCTTGCTAATGGAGTCCTTCCTATCTCTCCTATTTAGATATAATCTCTCTACCACTACTAGGTCTATATTGTAGTAAAGGATTTAATCAGGGCCAGCTAAATGCAAAAGATGCTGCAAACCAACATTCCACTCAGAACTCCCAGGAACTGGGACTGAACACAGAGGCAGTTGCAGGAGACAGTTGGTGGACCCTGGAGGAGTGAGAGGCTGCTTTTCTTCAGCAGTCAGGAGAGCCCAGAGAGATTATCTGTCTAGTATTTCTGGGGTGGATCCGAAGAGCCAGTGGATCCCTCTTCTTTAACTTTCTTGAATTTCTGCCTGTTCCTACTGCTGATGCTACAGAGAAGTGGATTTTAGCTGTTGTTGACATTTTTCTGGGACTGCTATTTGAATCAAAGAGGACTCCTGTGTTGTGAGATTCTTTGGGCCCTTTTATTCTTGCCCCTACCAATCCCTCCCTAAGTTTCAGGGTTTTAAATATCTGGTGTGGGTTAGAAGTAAGTTATTCCCTGATCCCCTTCCCTCCTCCCTTTAGCTAATTAAACCTTTTAATTTTATATATATATATATATATATATATATATATATATATATATAGCTAGTTTGAATCCCTTCTTTTAACCCACATATAACAATATTCAAAGAGAACAAAGAACAAGAAAAGGAACCATTTGGGCAAAAATATTTATAGCAGCCCTTTTTGCTGTGGCAAAGAAAAGGAAATTAAAAGAGTTTCCATCCAGTGAAGAATGGCTGAATAAATTATGGCATGTGAATTTAATGGAATACAATTATGCTATAAGGAATGATGAAAGGATAGTTTCAGAGAAACCTGAAAAAATTCATGTGAACTAATGGAAAGCAAAGTCAGTAGAAACAAGTGAACAATTTATTCAGTAACAACAACATTGTAAAGACAAACGACTCTGGGCAGACATCAAAGATTTCAAGGTCATCCACTACATCCTTGGACCATCACTGGTTGTCTTACTTTTATCTTGCCTCTGGATTTCAATGACCCTGGAAAAAAGAATGAGGTTGATAACTGTGCAGCTCTGTCTCATTTAAATCCAATGCAGGCAAAAGTCAAGATGTGAGGGTATCATTGATCCTCTTTAAAAAAAAAAAGGAAAAAACAACATCAAACATCTAGATATCCAGATAGGAGATCAAATGCATCATCTACAACAAAGTCAGTTATCTTCCTCTCTAAATTTGTTATTACTTCTGTATAATTAAAAATCTGTTACCCTAAAAAAGAACTACATATCCCAAGAGCCCACTGACTTCCTGTCATTACATACTTCCTGTAGAGAGAGGATAAAGGGAGTGGTCCTTGAGACTCTCTCTCTGATATAGAATCAGCAGTGATGATGGTCAGTGGGGATAACTAAAATGGCTAATCAGTCATGGGCACATGGTCTTTATTTTGTATCTTCTTTATTCCTTGATTTCTGATGATCATTAATAAATCTCTTAAAATATAATATTTTTATTATTGAGATTTTAATTTTTATACTTCAGACTTAATAATTTCTTTCCAGTTTCAGTATCATGAATTGCCTACTTTCCCAACCTTAGGTTTATCTTTAATACTTCTCTCTCCTTAACCTCTCATATACACTTAGTCACTGAATCCTATTGACTTTATTTTTATAAACATTTTGGGAAATTATGACTTCTTCTCTGTCCTGCTGCCATTACTATAGTCCATGCCTCATTACCTGGACCATTATAATATGTATTCCTCTCTCCTTTTACCAAATCAGCAGAATAATCTTCCTTAGATCTGCTCACTGTCACTATTCTTTTTATTTATTTATTTTCAAAATTTAATTTGTGTGTTTATGTAGTGATTAAAATAGTGGGAGTTATAAACTGTGGCAGATAAAAGAGTGGTTGGCTTAAATTGTGACAGCAGAAAATATGGTTTCAAGACAGTGTCTTGTTTTAAATCAAATATAAGGTGGTCGCCAGGGAAAAATTCCCAAATATTAAATATGCCCAAGTCAACTGGATTTTATAGAGATTTTAATTAATACAAACGAGGAATTAAAGAAAGAGAGAGAGAGAAAGGGAATAATGGGGAAAAAGGCTAGGCCAGCTTAGGCCAGCCTTAAGAGAGAGAGATCAGTCAGTCTTCAATCCACTTACCACAAGATTTGTCCCAAGCAAAATTCTAGTGTTCAGAGAGACACCAGTTCAGCTTTGCCATCTCCAGAGAGAGATTCTTCTGACAGTCTCTGAGAGAGTCCCGAGAGAGAGAGTCCCCTGCTCTCAGCTTCTCATCTCCTTTTAAAGGGAATTTTCTCCTATGTCACCTCCCTTAAGTTCTCACATCTAACAATCACAGGAGATGTTTTCCAAAGGACAGACCATTCTTAATTCACACCTAAGTAGGTTTAATCTTTTGATTAAGTTCACACCTGAAAAACCTCTGAGTAAGTTCTCACCTCTTTGCTCCTTGTAAATTCACAAGTTGCCTGACCTTTATAGGTACTTAGCACCCTTTTGTATTAGATCTAAAAATGGGCACAGCTTAAGAACTTTTGCCTTACTATAAGTATGAGTTTAAGTATTTTTCATTGTTCAGCAAGGAGTTTCTTCCCCTAAAGCATGCTTAAATAGGGGTGGAGTAGAGGTCTCACATGCCTGATCTAAGTTCCTTCATTGTTTAAATGGGGAATGGTCTTAATCAAACCTTATGAAGTAGGGTCTGAGAATTTTTAAGATTCACATTTATTTTAGCATATTTTTCCATGGTTGCATGATTCATATTCTTTCCCTCTCCTCCTCCTTCCCTACTCCCATATGCATCAAGAAATTCCACTGGGTTTTATATGTATTATTGATCAAGATCTATTTCCATATATTTAATATTTGCAGTAGGGTGATCATTTAGAGTCTACATCCCCAATTATATTCCCATCGAACCATGTGATCAAGAAAATTTTTTGTGTGTGTGTTTCTACTCCCACAATTCTTTCTCTGGATGTGGATAGTGTTCTTTCTTATAAGTCCTTCAGAATTGTCCTGGATTAGCACTGCTGCTAGCAGAGAAGTCCATTATGTTCGATTGTGCCACAGTGTATCAGTCTCTGTCACTATTCTTTTTTAAAAACATTTTTACAAATTTTTTCCCTCAATTACATAAAAAACAATTTTAACCTTGGTTTGTTTGGGGTTTTTTGTTTGTTTGCACCAAATTCTACTCCCTTCCTCTCCTCCCCTCTCCCTAAAATGGCAAGCAATCTAATAGAGGTTTTTCAAGTGTATTAGTTACTTTGTGAAAGAGAAAAACAAGCAAAAGCAAAGAAATAAAGTGAAATGCATTATATTTATATCTGATCAGTTCTTCCCCTGGAAGTAAAAGGCATTTTTCACCATGAGTCCTTGAGGATTTTCTTGGATCACTATATTGCTAAGAATAACTAAGTCATTCATAAATGTTCATCATATAATATTGCTGTCATTATGTACAATGCTGTCCTGGTTCTGCTCATTTCACTTTGCATCAATTCATGCAGGTTTTTCTAGCTTTTTCTAAAATCATCCTCATCATTTCTTACAGCATAATAGTATTCTATTACAATCATATACCACAATTTGTTTAGACATTCCTCAATTGATGGACATCTCCTCAATTTCTAATTCTTTGCCATCAGAAAAAGAGTTGCTACAAATATTTTTGTACAAACAGGTCCTTCCCCCATTTTTTTTACTACTCTTTTAAAAAATCTTTATGGACTCTCTTTTGTTCTCTTAATGAATTCCAAGGTCCTCAGGAAGTTCCCCAAGACTACCATGATCTGGCATGGATTGCTACATTCAGTTCTGAGCTTCACATTTGAAGAAGGTTATTAATAATCATTCAGAAGCATGGGTAGAGACTTGAGATTATTTCAGGGCCTCAAATATGAAGATCTTCAATGATGGGGAGCTTAGTACCTCCCAAAGAAGCTAATCCTACTATTGGTTAGGAAGATTTTCATAACAAGTCTGCTAAAAGTGGATTGTTAAGAATGTACTATTAAGGGGGCAGCTGGGTAGCTCAGTGGCTTGAGAGTCAGGTCTAGAGATGGAAGGTCCTGGGTTCAAATCTGGCCTCAGACACTTCCCAGCTGTGTGACTCTGGGCAAGTCACTTGACCCCCATTGCCTAGCCCTTACCACTCTTCTGCCTTGGAGCCAATACACAGTATTGACTCCAAGACGGAAGGTAAGGGTTTAAAAAAAAAAAAAGGGTTGACATAGCCAGCTCCATTTTGTTCTAATTCATCATTTTGTGATCTATGACCCCCACATGAATCATAGGATCAGTTTACAACTGCTGGTTTCCTTCAGAGTCTTCTTTCCACTTTGAATTGCTACAAAGACTTTTAATTGCCTAAAGATAATTAGCTGTCCTTCTTTACTTCTTGTCTCAAATGATGGCTATCCCCCTTTATTTCTTACAAATAGCTATGGTTTAACACGTATACATTCCTTTTTTATCTCTGGTAACCAGCTTCTTGTAACAAGCAGCTATCTCCTATTTGTTTCATGTAATGGATAGATAATTTGTATGTGTGTGTCTACATATCTATAGCCATATGCCTGTAAGAGATACATATTTCCATCCTCTTGCTGGTGGAATGTGTCTCACTTTGACTGAATAAAGCTATAGTGTCAGTGTGTCTATCTCCTCAATTGGCAGTGTCATCAATGGACCCAAAAGGAACTCAGATTTAAAGGGAAATCAAGTTTGCATTCAGAGGAGAGAGCGAGTAAGATGGACTGGGCCTTGAGGTCATGCCATATGAGAACTGGTTTAAATGAATGGGGAACATTTAGTCTGGAGAAGTGGGACCTACCTTTCTGTATGTACACAGAGAGTTTCATAAGCTTTGAAGTATGAACTCTCATTATTGCTATGGTCTGTAATTCTAAGGAAAATTGGCTCAAGAAAGATGAGAGTCTTTTAAGAATGGATTTCTGATGATGAGGTCCAGAGTGAATCCAGTGGGGGGGGGGGGGGAGAGCAGATAGGGTTTAGAGAGGTCAATGAGACTGAATAAAACTCATCAACAAGCTCATATTTACCAAGGCCATTTATTTTCAAGTTTGGAAGCCAGGGCAGGTTACAGATGACAAAAACAAAGGAGAGGTACAGTCCTGTTAGCATAATGTAAAAAAGGTGGAAACCAAACAGATTCTGGCTCTAGCTACTACTGAAAACAAAAAAAAAGAGCAACCACACAGGAAGTATGGAAGATCAAGGCCAGGAAGAGACTGCCACTGTCCCATGGATGGGGCAATGGCTGACAATGGAGAAAAGATAGAACTCTGACTTTTGTTTCTATTTTCTCTCCTCAGGAGGCTGATGTTCATATGGGGAAGGACAGAATAAAACTATGTGGCTTGTGACTCAGATATAAGTTCACTTGGACTAGTCAATATATTTTAAACAAATTTTTTGATTAACAAATTTTCTCCCCTTTTATCTTCCTTTGCCCCTTCCAAAAGGAAAACAAAGCTCTTGTAATAAATATGCATAGTCAAGAAAAGCAAATTCTCATATCATTGGGTTAAAAAACTGTCTCATTCTGCCCCAAGTCCATAACCTTTCTGTCAGGAGGTAGATAATACTACCCCCTTCTGGTCCTCTGGGAATTATGGTTAATCATTGAAGAATTTTTAAGGCTTTCAAACTGTTGTTATAGTATAAATTGTTTTTCCTAGTTCTGTTCATTTCACTCTTCAGGGATTCTGAATTTTAACTCAGTAATGGCTGAGCCCTTATCCAGGATTTCAGCTCTTGAAAATGTAACTTTCTTCTCTCAAAGGGCCCTGCTTTTTCCTTGCCTGTTACTGCTGGGAACTGAATCTTCACAGTAGCCAAAATAAGAACAGATAATGACTCTCCTTCTGATAAGCTTCCCAGTTCTGCCCCTAAGGTTCAGGACAACGCCATAGTCCAGCACTTAGTCATAGTCTAAGAGTCCTTTGTAATGGAAAGAGAGTTATGAAAAGAAATCAGGTGACCTGGGATCAGGTCCCTCCTTGGTGGCTACATAACCTGAGGCAAAAGTCACTTAGCCTTTCTTCTTTTGTAAGGTTGGAACGATAATATTAAAATTGCTTCATTGTCGGCTATGTTCAGGTCACCAAAAAAAGGCAAAAAAAGACAGTCCCTGCTTTCAAGGAGCTTAGCTTGGGAGCCTACTTGATTAATTGAAAACTCCACTTTTGAAAGCTGATTCCATCTCCAGGTCTCATTCAGAGGAGCTGAGTCTGACAAGACATTCCAGAGAGAAAAAGGCACAAGAGGGAGAGGAGATGAAAGGCCATCAAGCCTTGTGCCTATCTGGCACACAATCACAGTCCAGTTGTATAGTATAGCAGGTTGATGTGGCTAGACCAGGAGACCAGCTCTGCCATTTATTAGTTGGGCAGCCTTGAAGGGTCACAAAGGGATGAGGGTAGCCAGAAGTTTTCAGACTACCCAACAAGAACAATTTAATTGTGTATTGGTTCCAAGGCAAAAGAATGGTAAGGGCTAGGCAGTGGGGGTTAAATGATTTACCCAGAATCACATAGTTAGGCCATATTTGAACCCAAGTCCTCCTGTTTCCAGGCCTGGCTCTCAATCCACTAAGCCACCCAGCTGCCCCAAAGAGCAACTTTCAAAAACAAAGGTGTGCCTAAGCTAGAGTGGATAATGACAAAGATAAAGAAGAGAAATAATTATAAATTCAAGATCAAGGGTCAGTTAGAGGAAGGGGGCCAGGGACCATGTGAAGGGAGAGGACTGGATGTTTGGGGTGTTATTTAGTGTTATATAGGATCCTGAAAGTATGGTCACAGTTCAGTTGGCTTTGAGGTCATCTAGTAATTGACCCACATGTCTTAGGAAGGTCCCTCTCTCTTCCATAGGAATGGGGGGGGGGCAGGTATGGGTAGCTTGAATTTTCCCCTTTTAGCTCTCTGGGCCTTTGTGGGAAGAGCTCTTAGTAAGCTGTAAAAACTTTTAGAATAGACAGACAGAGAGATTTATCAAGTGCTTGCATTGTGCTAAGAAATCTGAGCTGTGATCATTATAGAGTAGGTATTATCACTTAAGAGTAAGTCAAACTTTTTTATTGAATTAGAAAAAAAATTATAACAAAGTTCATTTGGAAGAACAAAAGATCAAGACTATCAAGGGAACTAAAGAAAAAAAATGTGAAGGAAGGTGGCCTAGCAGCACTAGATCTTAAACTGTATTATAAAGCAATGGTCATCAAAACAATATCGTATTGGCTAAGAGACAGAAGGAGGATCGGTGGAATAGACTTGGATAAGTGACCTCATAAAGATAGTGTATGATAAACCCAAAGATCCCAGCTTGTGGGACAAGAACCCACTATTTGACAAAAACTGCTGGGAAAATTAGAAAACAGTATGGGAGAGATTAGGTTTAGATCAATGTTTCACACCCTATACTATGATAAATTCAGAATAGGTAAATGACTTAAATTTAAAGAAGGAAATTAGTAAATTAGGTGAACATAAAATAGTATAGCTTTCAGATCTATGGGAAAGGAAAGAATTTAAGACCAAATAATTTTGATTACATTAAAATAAAAAGTTTCTGTACAAACAAAACCAATGCAACCAGAATTAGAAAGGAAGAAACAAATTGGGAAAAAATCTTTATAACAAAAACCTCTGACAAAGATCTAATTTATCAAATTTATAAGGAGCTGTGAGGGTAAAAAGTTGGTTTGACAAACTATTTACGAGTTAAAAAAGAAGGTTGTGATCATCAATTATACAATATTAACACATCAGTCAAAACTACTGTGAGCAGCTTTTATTTACAACAAGGTAGAGATATTAAAGTGGGAAATGTAGGTAGGAAGTAGAGAATTGTATAGCCTACCACCCTAACTGCTGCTCTGGTGAAGGCCAGCTCAGCACCAGGCAAGGACTCCCTCAAATCCCTATCTCCACATGGAAGTCCTAGTGGTGTTCTGCCAGAAATCCACCAATAGAAGCCTCTTCCTTCAGCCTGAGTCACTCAGCCAGCAAGCCTCTCCAGCACAGAATGCTCCAGCCCAGGATGAGTCCAAGAAAAGTGACTGCCTCCAAGAGTCTCTTTTCAGCCTGGTTCACCAATGCAGAATGAATGAAAGAATCCTTGAGCTGGCCTTTTTAAAGCGGTTTTCTCGATGTCAACTTCCTATTGCTGCCTACCCCCCCCCCCCACTTCATGGGAACCAATCACAGCCTCCCAATTTGTCTAGCACTGGGGAAGGGGTGTGTGTGGTAGTGGGCTCTGGAGGTGTGAGCTTTCCCTAGTAAGTGACTTGTGAACTCTCTTACTTAATGGTTAGCTAAGGGCTAAGCAGGGATACTTTAAGTTCTTGATTTGATTAAATTAAAGATTGCTGATTGATTACATTAAAAATAAATTAAGAGAGTCTAATTCTCTCTTCCTGAGCTAAATCAATTGTACAAAAAAAATCAAGCCATTCCCCAATTGAAAAAAGGGCAAGGCTCCAGGAAGTGATGCAGAGCAAGAGGAGCAGAACCAGGAGAACATTGTACACAGAGACTAATACACTGTGGTATAATCGAACGTAATGGACTTCTCCATTAGTGGCAGTGTAATGTCCCTGAACAACTTGCAGGGATCCAGGAGAAAAAAACACCATTCATAAGCAAAGGATAAACTATGGGAGTGGAAACACCGAGAAAAAGCAACTGCCTGAATACAGAGGTTGAGGGGACATGACAGAGGATAGACTCTAAATGAACACTCTAATGCAAATACTATCAACAAAGCAATGGGTTCAAATCAAGAAAACATCTAATGCCCAGTGGACTTACGCGTCGGCTATGGGGGGGGGGGAAGGAAAATGATCTATGTCTTTAACGAATAATGCTTGGAAATGATCAAATAAAATATATTTAAAAAAATAAATAAATAAAAATAAAAAAATTTTAAAAAAAGGGCAAGGGACATGAATAGGCAATTTTCAGATAAAGAAATCAAAACTATTAATAAGCACATGAAAAAGTGTTCTAAATCTCTTATCAGAGAGATGCAAATCAAAACAATTCTGAGGTATGACCTCACACCTAGCAGATTGGCTAACATGATAGTAAAGGAAAGTAATGAATGCTGGAGGGGATTTGGCAAAATCAGGACATTAATGCATTGTTGGTGGAGTTGTGAATTGATCCAAACATTCTGGAGAGCAATTTGGAACTATGCCCAAAGGGCACTAAAAGACTGCCCTTTGATCCAGCCATGGCACTGCTGGGTTTGTACCCCAAAGAGGTAATAAGGAAAAAGACTTGTACAAGAATATTCATAGTTGAGCTCTTTGTGGTGGTAAAAAATTGGAAAATGAGGGGATGCCCTTCAATTGGGGAATAGCTGAACAAATTTTGGCATATGTTGGTGATGGAATACAGAATACTATTGTGCTCAAAGGAATAATAAAGTGGAGGAATTCCATGGGAACTGGAACAACCTCCAGGAATTGATGCAGAGTGAGAGGAGGAGAACCAGGAGAATATTGTACCCAGAGACTGATACACTGTGATACAATCAAATGTAATGGACTTCTCCATTAATGGCAATGCAGTGATCCTGAACAACTTGGAGGGATTTATGAGAAAGAACACTATCCACATTCAGAGGAAAAACTGTGGGAGCAGAAACACAGAAGAAAAAACATATGATTGACCACATGGTTCAATGGAGATATGATTGGGGATGTTGATTTTATTTTATTTTTATGTTATTTAATTATTCAATTTAGAACATCATTCCTTGGTTACAAGAATCATATTCTTTCCCTCCCCTCTCCCCACCTCATCCCATATCCGATTTGCAATTCCACTGAGTATTACATATGTCCTTGATCAGAACCTATTTCCGTGTTGTTGATGTTTGCATTAGGATGTTCATTTAGAGTCTACATCCCCAGTCATATCCCCCTCTACCTATATAATCAAGCAGTTGTTTTTTTCTGTGTTTCTGCTCCCACAGTTTTCCCTCTGAATGTGGATAGAGTTCTTTCTCATAAATCCCTCCAAGTTGTTCAGGATCACTGCATTGCCACTAATGGAGAAGTCTATTGCATTCGATTGTACCACAGTGTATCAGTCTCTGTGTATGATGTTCTCCTGGTTCTGCTCCTTTCGCTCTGCATCAATTCCTGGAGGGTGTTCCAGTCTCCATGGAATTCCTCCGGTTCATTATTCCTTTGAGCACAATAGTATTCCAGGGGATGTTGACTTTAAATGATCACTCTATTGCAAATATGAATAACATGGAAATAGGTTTTGAACAATGATACATATAAAACTCAATCGAACTGCTTGTTGGCTCTGGGAGTGGGGAGGGAGGAAGGGAGGCAAAGAACATGAATCATATAACCATGGAAAAATATTCTAAATTTAAGAAAAGAAAAGAGTAAGCCAAAGCAATTTTTCTTCCTCTTCTTGGAGAGACCAGATAATTGTGTTTAAATACAGGAGCTCTAGCTCTGCACAACTTGAGTTTGATTCTTGCTTATTACTCACTAGCTGTAAGACTTTGGGTCAGCTGTTTTCCCTTTCAGGGTTGCTATTTCTTCATCTGTAAAATGGTGAAAATGAAGGATCAGACTAAGCAATCAGTCTCTAAGGTCCTTTCCATCTGCAAATCCTGTTAAGTTAGAATCTTGTGTAGGGCTATGGGGTGGAGAATCAGAGCAAGCCTGAGGCTGAAGGAGAGGTATTTGTCCTTCTTTCAAAGAGGGCTAGTGACATCACTGTGTCTGAATTGGATTTAAGTGAGGCAGAGTTGCGCTGTCATCAGCCTCACCCTATCTTCCAGTATTATCTTAGTACAGATGCAAAATGAAAATCAGGATGACTGACTTTGGCCCTGGATACAGTGGATGAACTTTGCAACTCTGATGTCTGACCAAGCCTGAAGCATGCCACAGTTTCTGTTTTGGCCACCTTAAACCTTCATGGCCTTTGGAACAAATTACTCTCATCTTTCTCCTCAGGTAGGGGAAGTCTTCACATACTTGGGGTAGATACCCCGTCTAAGTCACTGATTGGTTTGTGGTCTGTCGGTTACCTTCAACCTGGTTTATCCAACCTACTGAGACAGTTTTTACCAGGGTTGTTGTGACCGTTGTGGCATGGCTGTTGTGCATGCTACAGCTTCCTAGAACCACAGGTAAGAGTTGGGTGTTAGGTAGACACCAAAGGTGGATGAGCAGCCTTAAAAAGGGTTCAGCAAGCTCTCACCCCAGAAGTGCTAGCCTTCCCTGGGCAGCTAAGTGGCATCATAGTACACAAATCCGTGGTCCTCATTCTGGAGGTGCTAGTCCTTCCTGAACATCCATATACCCTGTAAGGGAGGTAAGATTAGGCTGCTTCTATTTACTTAGTCACAAAATCATAAATGTAGAACTCAAAAGGGCCTTAGAGGCCATTGAGTCTCCCATTTTGAACCCAAATCTGAATCCATGTTCTCCCGAATCCAAATCCATCACCAAATCTACTAGGGGAATTATAATGAGGTGGTACATCATATGAACCTAACATGTCTTGAATACTAACTTGTACTCAGAAATGCACAGTGGTGCTAAGTGTAGATGACTTTGTTAGGTTGGAAGACTGATGCCAGAAAGGCAGCAATCAATGCTGGATTGTAAATTGGCTCCTAATTGGGCTTCCTGCATTTAGCCTCTCTTTCTCCCCTCTGATCTAATTTCTACAAAGCTGCCCAGTTGATATTCCTAAAGTGTAGGTCTAACCATATCATTTCTTCTTCTCCTCCTCCTCCTCCTCCTTCTTCTCTCCCTTTCTGTCCATTTTAGAATAGATTCTGAATATTAATTCTAAGGCAGAAGTGTGGTAAGGGCTAGGCAATGGGGGTTGAGTGACAGTGACTTGCCCAAGGTAATGGAGCTATGAAGTATCTGAGACCACATTTGAACCCAGGTCTTCCCACAAGTTTTCTATCCACTGAGCCACCTAGCTGCCCCCTCTCTAAAGTTTCTAAGTTAAAATACTGAATCTTCCAATTGGCATCTAAAGCCCTATATAATCTGGTTTCAGTGTCTATTTCTAGGCTATTACTCCACTTCACACATTCTGTGGACCAGTCAAATGAGACTTTTTGATATTTTCCATATATCCCATTCATTTTCATTCCTTTGTGTAGGCTGTCTCTCAGACCTGAAATGCTATCGGGACAGAACTCCACTACTTGGAACCCCTAAGTCCCCTGAAGGTGTGGTTATAAGTACTTCAAACTCCACCCTCACCTCAAAATTATTTGGTGTTTTTGCAAAGTAACTCTGCTTTATTTGTAGCTCAGGTAGGGGTCTTAGGTGATGCAAAGGAAAGAGCATTAGCCTGGGAGTCAGGAAACCCTAAAATACTTGTTAGCTGTGTGACTGGGCAAATCAGCCAACTTTTTTCAGCCTCAGTTTCTCATCAATTAAATAGAGAGCCCACTTCGCAAAGCCATATATGCCAAGATCATATATGTAACGTCCTTCACAAACCTTAAAGCACTATACACAGTTGGGAATTATTACTTATGACATACTTGTGCTCTTATTCCCTCAGTAGAACATAAGCTCATTGAGGATAGGATTGTTTCATTTTTGTCCTTGCATCTTCAGCACAGGATAAGAAGAATAGATCAGGGTAAAGAGAGCTAGCTCTAGGGCCTTGAAGACCTGAATTCAAGTTTTGTCACAGACACATAATGGCTGGGTTATCCTGGGAAAGTTCCATAATCTTTCAGTGTCCCAGGCAGTGTCTAAAACAATCAATTGTAGATTTGATGCTCTGTGTTAGAGAAGGAATTTTCCTCACAGGGAATTCCTTAAATCAATGAAATCATAGGAGACGGGAAATAGGCACATTTCCATCAGCATTCCCAGCATTTTTATGGCGTCTGCTATGTGCCAGGCACTGTGCTAAGTTCGTTACAGATATTATCCTAAATACTTTTGAATTGAATTGTGAAGTTAAAGAGTAACAAGCCAAAAGAAGAGCCTGTGCGAAAAGAAAAAGATTTAGAATTCAGAAACAGATTGGGACCAGCAAGAGATCGTGTCTAGTTGTGGGAGTTGCTGGCTTAGTTTGTAATGAGCTAATACCAACTTCTTAGTGAGTCATCTTTGGCTCTTGCTTCTCCACAGCCAGTCAATTGCCAAATCCTGCCAATTCAAATATGGAAATATGTCTTTCATCAGCCTCTTCCTTACCATTCTCACAGCCAACACCCTTATCCCAGCTGCATGCTTCTCACCTGAGAATGCTGCAATAGCATCCTAACCTGGTTTCCCTATCTCCAGTTTCTTCTGTCCATCCTACACATGGAAGATTAATCCTTCTAATGCTGTCAAGTCAAATCAATCCTTTCATGGCTCTCCATGTTCTGTTCTTTTCTTTTTTAACCCTTACCTTCCATCTTAGAATCAATACTATGGATTGGTTCCAAGGCAGAAGAACAGTAAGGGCTAGGCAATGGGGGTTAAGTGACTTGCCCATGGTCACACATCTAGGAAGTATCTGAGGTCAGATTTGAACCTCCAGTCTCTAGGCTGACTCAAGCCACTGAGCCACCCAGCTGCCCAAGCTTTCCGCTTTCTTTCTACAAGTTAAAGTCTAAACTCTTTAGACTGCTGTTTTAAGACTTTTTATAATCTAGCTAACTCCAGTTTTTTTTTCTGCCTTTACCAAAGCATGATGGTGAATTTTTAAATTTGTTCTTTGAAATCAAGGCTGCTCATTACAATTTTTCAAAGCTCATTAAACTTAGTGTTTTTAGTGTTCTTTTCATTTATGTTGTTTTAGTTGAAATGTCTATATGTGTATATATAACTATACATCTGTATCTATCCATCAATCCATATATAAAAAAAAAAGTTTTCTTTTGGGCTTTTATCCCAAGTAACAAAGCAAAACTCAGGACAAAGAAAATTAAAGTAATTTATTAAAAGTATATTAAGGTAGCACCGGGTAGACCAGTTGATCACTGGGAGTCAACAAGTTCTTAAGGCTAAGCCTATAGCAGTAACTTTTGTAATGATAATTTTGATAGGCTCCCTTTGGCAAAAGAGGTTAGGTTTATGCATCTCAGTTCCTCCCCTCCTCAAAGATAATTTGCACAAGTGGGTGGGACAGGTGGGGTAGATAAATTGCCCAGTTGAGGAATCTCAGAGAATAAGAAGCCACAAACTGAGTCACACATTCCCCCAACAGAGATTAACCAATTGGGCTGAGAACAATAGATTACTATGTCAACATAACTTTCAATATATCTATCTTAATTTTCCTTGTTCTGCTTACTTCACTATGAAAGTCTATTCATTGTTTCCTTCTTAACTGCACTTCTCTTTCTCGTGTTTCTCTTATTTGGATTAATTTTAAATAGAATGTCCTATTTCCCTCTGTTTTCTTTTGGGCAGAGGACTCAAATGGTCCTCTTCAGAAGCATTCTTTTCAAATGATTAGGCTCAATTTGATTGGATTATTACATTCCAAATTTTTTCTTTGATTTCTTAGTTGACCAATAGTACAATGCTATTCAAACTTACTTTCCTTCTTAGTCAAAGGCTTTTTTCTTGGTTGCTTATAAATATGGCCCGGAAATTCTACACATTGAAATACCACACATCTTGGAATTTGAAACTTTCTCCTATGATCTATGAGAATCTATCATTACTTTAGCATTTGCTTTCAATATTTCTGGGTGAATTTCTTGCATTATTTGCTCTAAAATGGTATTCAGGCTTTTAAAATTTATGATTTTCCCCCCTAAGAGATATATGCTACTTAAATTATCGTGGGGGCATTTTGTCTTCAATATTAGTTCCTTAAATTTATATAGAATTCATTTACCCAGAGTTATTGGGTTTTTTTTTTTGTTTTCAACTAATTTTTCCTTCATCTCTATTTTTTATTGCCAAATCTATTTTCTTTTACAAAGTTTCCAATATTTCAGAAGACTCTGCCATATGTTCTAAATTGTCTATTCTTGTTTGTCTTAGCAATTTCTTCTATGAAATTTCTCATTCTGAATCTAATTTGCATTATAATTTCAACTTTAAAAATTATTTCTCTTTTAAACATTTCTAGAATTGTGTACCATTGTTCCATTATTTGGTGGTGGTGGTGGGGAGCTGCAGAACTGGTTATCTCTCTTACATATTAGAAAATTCATTTTGCTTCACTTTTTTTAGCCTATTTATTTCTTTTTTCATGATCTTTGTGAAAATGCTTGTTCATTTGTTTATCAACTTGAGCATTAGGATTATACCCTGTAAAAAATAGACTCGAATACAGGACTACAATCCCCAGGAGCCTTTGCTCCACTTCCCCAGAATGCCTTGTAATCTCACCTGGGCGGAGATCGAGAAGGTATTTAAGCTGATTCAAAGGCTTTTGAGGGGCTCTCTCTCTTGGCTCTTTTTGGACTTCCGTTTTGGAGCAGGCTCGTCTCTTGTGTGATGTGAGGTTATTTTGTCTAGGCCTCTGGCCTAGGCACATGTTTCTTACTTGTATATTCTTTAATCTTTAACCTTTAATAAACTTCTAAAAAAATATAATACTTCTTGCAGAGAGAAACTAATTTCTACCTGCCTCAGATGCCTCAGTCTCCCCATATTCCCTAAATTTTAATCTTTACAACCCTACCTGACTTGGACTTTTTTCTTTGACCTTTTCTATTCTTGGTAATATAGCCTGTCTTCAATTTGACAACTTCTTTTTCCAGTGCCCACTGTCTTGGAATGATTTCTCTCCCTCATCTTCACCCCACAGTCCTGGCCTTTGCTTCAAGTAGGATAAGGAGGAATACTGGAAATGGTATCTCTTTGGAGTTTGGCCAATGTAACTCAGGCAAATGTCCTCAGATAGGAAGAAGGAAATGTGTCATGGCAATGTTTCCCTAGAGATGTTCAAATGAGAATTCCAATTAGCTTCTGTGGTACTCTAGACATAAAATGAATTGATGCAAAATGAAGTAAGCAGAACCAGAAGAACATTGTACACAGTGATGGCAATGTTTCTTTCTTTATTTCTTTTTTTAAAACCCTTACTGTCCATCTTAAAATCAATACTATGTATTGGTTCCAAGGCAGAAGAGGGCTAGGCAATGGGGGTTGAATGACTTGCCCAGGGTCACACAGCTAGAAAGTGTCTGAGGTCAAATTTGAACCCAGGACCTCCTGTCTCTAGGCCTGGCTCTCAATCCATTGAACTACCCAGCTGCCCCCAATGGCAATATTTCTTGATGAACAACATGAAGCACTTAGTTATTCTCAACAATACAGTGATCCAAGACAATACCAGAGACTCACAATGAAAAATGCCATCTTCTGCCTGAGAAGGAACTGGAGTCATCTGTGTGATTTTGCTTTCTGTGTCTCCTAGAAGGCCTTCTAGACTTCTGAGCTCCATGTTCCTCTTGATTCAATTCAATTCAACAAATTCTCATAGTTAGAGAAGCAGCTTGACTGTAGATACAAGGGCACTTTGGAGTCAGGAAGTTCTGCCTTCTATACATCCCAACTTTGTGAGCTGGGGCAAATTATTGGATTTCTAGTTGTCCCTGGCAACTCTGAGACCATAAATTGAGGACAAGTTGTATATCTGCATGATGGAGGAAGATTCCACACCTGGAGTTTCTAATACTAATGAAATTGCAAGTGTGGACCAAAATATACTCCCCATTCCTCCAAATTCTTTTGCTTTACTTACTACTGTATAGCAGAGCACTAAGCTAGGTGTTTGGAGGAATGAATCAATTAGCAAGTATTTATTTTGCATTGTGCTAGGTGCTGAAGGCAGATAAAAATAAAACAATTCTTGCCCTTGCAGAATTTTCATTCCTTATAGAACAGAAAGAGAAATGTAAAGGGGGCGGGATTGGACTACACCACCCAAATATACAGACTGGTTTCTGCCTGCCACAGAGGTTCCAGCCAGGACTTAGGCACCTTGAGATGATGAAGCAATCACTTTAGAGGTCAATGAGCAGAAGCTATTGACTCAGTAAGGAATGACTTCTCTTTCACTCTCTCCTCTCCTCCCACTGACAAATCATGTTAGAACTATTGGACTCTATTCCTGGAAGGGTGGGGAGAAAGGAAAAGGCTGCTGCCCTTCTCTGTGATCCAGGAAACACGGTGGTGGTGGCTATTCTTACATGGCAACCAGAGCAAAGCAACTCAATCAGGTTATCTTGAGCCTAGGATTTTGGCTCAAAAATGCAGTAGAATATTACCCTTCTGTTTCCATTTGTGTATATGTGTGTGTGTAAACTTTTTTTATTGAACAAATAAAAATTTTTTTTTTAAATTAGAATTGAGTGAAAAACAAAAGCAAGACCCTCTAGTAAATATTCATAGTCAAGAAAAACCGAATTCCCACATTGACCCCACGCGAAAAAATATATATATATCTTTTGTCACTTCTCTTTTACGAGGTGAGTAGTATGTCTCATCATTAATCCTCTGAAATACTGATTGGCCCTTGCATTGATCAGAGTTCTAAAGTCTTTCAACGTTGTGTGTCTTTGCAATATTGTTATTGTATAAATTGTTTTGCTGGATATGTCTTCTTCACTCTGCATCAGTTTATATGCATCTTTCCAGGTTTCTCCAAAACCATTCCTTTTGTCATTTCTAATAGCACAATAGAACTGCAGCACATATATTATATGGCATGATTTGTTGGGCCATTACCCAATACTCCTCTACTGGGTGTTAACTTTGCCCCCAAATAGGTGATAGTTCAAATACCAATATGATGTGACCACGCTTAGGCTTATGTAAGAGGATTGAAAGTCTGGTTTCTCAGGCAGGAGGAAGAACGACTAGTTCATTGAACTAAAGGAAGAGAATGAACCGAACCCCTAGTCTGGCTTGCAAGGAGGAATGAACTTAGAAAAAACTGTGTGTACAAGGTGAAATATAATATGTCTATTTTATCTTCCTGGAAAAGATTTATGTTGTGATTTTTTTTAAACAATAGTTATTACAGCTGCTTATTTAAGCTTTCTGTCAATGTAGGATTGTGGGTTTTTGTGGTAAGCATTTCTTTTTTCCTCTTTCATGCTGATTCATAATGTATATTGTGTACTTTTTTATTTTCTTCTAGACATGACCCAAGCTGTAATAATAATAACAATAATGATGATTATATAAAAACAATAGTTAATGTTTATAAAGGGCAACTAGTAGTCCAGTGGATAGAGTACTGAGTCTGAAGTCAGACTCATCTTCCTGAGTTCAAATCAAGCCTCAGACACTTTCTAGCTGTGTGACTCTGGACAAGTTACTTAATTCTGTTTGCCTCAGTTTTCTCATCTGTAAAATGAGCTGGAGAAGGAAATGACAAACCACCCCAATATCTTTGCCAAGAAAACCCCAAATAGGGTCATGAAAAGTTGGACAGGACTGCGACGCCTGAACAACAAAAACTTTATACAAGGTTTGCAAAGTGTTTTATGTATATTATCTCATTTTATCCTCACAACAACCCTGTGAGGTAGGTGCTATTCTTGTCTCCATCTTTCAGATAAGAAAGTTGATATTAAATGACTTCCCCAGGGTATCACAGCTATTAAGTGTCTGAGGCAAGATTTGAACTCAGGTCTTCCTAACCTCAAGTCTAGTGTTCTATGTGAATCTGACTCTTCCTTTAGGGGGTCCAACTTAACTAGAATTGAGCCTGGCTACCAGTTGTATTGGTTTAGATCAGAAGAGGGAGAGGATGTAGCTCCGAGCCTACTTCCTAGGTCCAGCAATGGCTATAATTTCTAGGTAAGTATATAGAAAATAAATTTCCCCTATTAGTAGCCAGGAAGATATTTATAGCAGCATTTTTTGTGGTGGCAAAAATTAGAAATTAAAGGGATTCTATAAATTGGGAAATGGCTGAACAAGTTGTAGTATATGATTGTAATGGAATACTACTGTGCTATAAGAAATGATGAACATGATGGTTTCAGAAAAACCTGGGAAAACTTATATGAACTGATGAAAAGTGAAGTGAGCAGGACCAGGAAAATATACATGGTAACTACAATACTGTAATGATTCTCCACTGAGAATGACTTGTCTATTCTCAGCAGTACAATGATCCAAAACAATTCTGAAAGACTTATGATGAAAAATACTATCTACCTTCAGAGAGAGAACTGGTGAACTCTGAATACAGACTGAAATATGCTTTTTTTTCCCCTACTGTCTTTATTTTTATTGCATTATTTTGTTTGCCTTTTCTTTTGCAACATGGTCAATATGGAGATATATTTTGCATGACCTCACATACATAATCAAAATAAAATAGCTTGCTTTTTTAAGGAATGGTAAAGGTTAGGAGGGAGAGAGAATTTGTAACTCAGAATTTTTTTAAAGTTTATTTATTTAATTTAGAATATTTTTTCCATGATTCCATGATTCATGTTCTTTCCCTCCCTCCCCTCTCATCCCCCTCCAATAGCCAATGAGCAATTCCACTGGGTTTTACATGTGTCATTGATCAAGACCTATTTCCATATTATTGATATTTGCATTAGGGTGATCACTTAGAGTCAAAATCCCCAGTCATATTCCCAGTGAACCTCAGAATTGTCCTAGATCATTGCATTGCTGCTAGTAGCAAAGTCAGTTGCATTTGATTGTGCCACAGTGTATCAATCTCTGTGTACAATGTTCTTCTGGTTCTAATCCTTTCACTGCATCAATTCCTGAAGGTCATTCCAGTTCACATGGAATTTCTCCAGTTTATTATTCCTTTGAGCACAATAGTATTCCATCACCAATAGATATCACAATTTGTTCATCCATTCCCCAATTGAAGAGCATCCCCTCATTTTCCAATTTTTTGCTACCACAAAGAGTGAGACTATAAATATTTTTTTGTATAAGTCTTTTTCCTTATTATGTCTCTGGAGTATAAGCCCAGCAGTGGTATGTCTGGATCAAAGGGAAGGCAGTCTTTTAAAACCCTTTGGACATAGTTGTAAACCTCAAATTTCCTTAGACTTATAATTGTTGAAAATTTCACCATTGGGATATTTCATACTTGGAAAATTTCTTACTGATAGTCTATTGGAATGGGAACTCCATTGGCATGGGAGGTTCCTTCTCTTCCCTTCTTAAGATTACTTTAGGACAGAAACCCTTTGCTGAACAATGGAAAGGACTTTGAAAACCTATGCTTAAGCATAGAACAGGAATTTCTTTGAGTCTTGATTGATTTTAGAATTGATACAATGGAGATACTTGGAATAAATCTCCACCCTATTCAGTCCTAACAGGATTGAGTAAGGGCTGCAGCCTAGATCAAAATTTAATTATTCCAATCTCTACCATACTCAAGTTAACAGGATTTAGAAAGGGCTGTAGCAAAGGAGTATAGATTTAATCATTTGAAAATATGACCTTCAACAGACATGTGCAAAAGCCAGAAACCTGTGGGCGGTCCTGGGTGAAGCAAGAGCCTCCATTGACAGGGAAATTGATGAAGAGTGATTGGTAGATGTGAGGACTGAGGGGAGGCAACTTGGATGGTGTCCTTAAAGATAGGAGGGTCTGGAGACTGGAGGAGGAGGATTGAGTTTTTGGTCGGTGGTTCCTGGGCTCTGAGGAAGCTTGCTCTGAAGGAAGCTGAAGGTGGGGGCCTCTGAGACTGTTTCTCCATTTTGGACACGTGAGTAATAGGGACTGATCTCTTTTCTTTGCCCCAGCTATCTAAGGGCTTGGGCCTTTTGGCCCAGCCTAAACAGAAGGGGTATTTAAGCCCTATTCCCTTCTCTCCCCTTTCTCTCTCTATATATATCTCTAATTCCTTTCTTGCTCCTATTGTAATTAAACTCCAAAAAAGGCTGACGGCTGACTTGAGTTTTTCATTTATGAATTACATAGCTGATTCCTTGGCGACCTTAAATTAATATATATCAGTCTTTTAAAGTGATTCCCTTGTAACATTGTGGCTGACCACACGGGAGTCTAAAGAATCCTCTCAATAAAACTTTTTCCTTGCCTTTTTACTATACTGTTTCACCACTTAGTCCTTTTTTTTTAACAAAAAACTTGGCTTAAAGACACAGCTGCTAGAACACGTGAGTATAAAAAACTTTTTCTCTTTTCTCCTTAAGTTAAATTGGAATCAGCAGTTTTTTCTTTTTCTTCCCTTTAATCTTAAGGGACAGCTGGGTAGCTCAGCGGATTGAGAGCCAGCCCTAGAGGCAGAAGGTCCTGGGTTCAAATCGGACCTCAGATACTTCCCAGCTGTGTGACTCTGATAGACAGAAAACAGCTGTTTTTAAATCTCAGCAACAGGACTCTAAAGTCCTGGCTGGAAGAACTGTTTCTAAATATCCTTTCCCTTAAGGAACAACTTCCTGGATTAGGAAAAAAAAAAAACCCTGTGGAAAGTTTGTTGCTTTGCCCTGCTCCCCACGTGTTTTGTGAAATTACAAAATATACATATAAAAATGAGTACTACATTCTTTGACAATTATATGGCAGCTGAAGAAGTAGGGGCATTGAGGAATGAAGGATACCTCCAAATTTTTATATTAATAGGTACTGTCATTTTTATACTCCTCAATACTATATTTAGAGATGAAAAAATAAAAAATATTGAGGATAAAATAAAACAAAATGAGGATAAAATAAAACAAAATGAGGATAAAATAAAACAAAATGAGGATAAAATAGAAAATATTGAGGATAAAATAGAAAAAATTGAGGATACAATAGAAAAAATTGAGGATACAATAGAAAAAATTGAGGATAAAATAGGAAATATTGAGAATAAAATAGAAAAACTTGAGGATAAAATAGGAAATATTGAAAATAAAATAGGAAATATTGAGGATAAAATGGGAGATATGGAAGATAAAATAGGAAAAATTGAGGATAAAATGCAAGCCCAATTAGAAGATCTAAAATGTTTCTTACAGGATCAATGGGCAAACACCCACTCTACCAGAAACAGACCTGTTTCTGAACCTTTGAATGAGGAAATTTCCTTCCCTGAAATAGAGATGGAAAACACCTTCCCTATAGCCCAGTTAACAGACTGCTTCTCTCGTGCAGTGCAAATCTTGTCTGAATTTAATCCCCAAAACCCTTCCCCTGCAATCCCAGCTTCTCATGTTCCTTCTCCTACAGAAAACCAAATTCCAATGCAAGGGAGATCTTGTCCTCCTAGAGAAACCTGTCCTTGTCAAACTGACCCACAGGTGCAAAATTCAACTAGAGGCCTGTTTCCTCTAAGAGAAGTACCTGAAATAGGACGAAATGGGGATGTGGTGACTTTAAGACATAGGATACCGTTTACTCCCCAAGAAATAAATGAATTTACACGAAATATCCCCACATATGAACAAGATCCTTTTCTAGTAACAAAAAAGATGGGAGACATATTTTTTCAATATAATCCGTCTTACAAGGACGTTGAGAGCTTACTACAGGCTTTTTTAAGTGAACGTGAAAAAAATAAAATAATTGCTCATGTCAACAAAACCCGGGGGCGTAATGCAGCACATTGGCCATCTCAGGATCCCGAATGGGACTATAATAATCCTGAGGACTATCTACAACTATACCGTTGTAGAGAGGCCATCCTCACGGCCATGAAGGAATGTGCGGACAGTACAGATAAGTGGATGGAACTGGAAAAAATTAAGCAAAAGGAAAACGAAACACCCTCCAGATTTATGGACAGAATTATCGAGTTTGGGGACAGATACTTAGATTGGGACTTAAATAAAGAGAATAGTTTAAGACAAGTTAGAAGAATATTTGTAAATAATTCTTGCAAAGTAATTAAAAATTATTTTAAAACACAATGCCCAAGATGGTCAGATATGGACCTTGAAGAATTGCGAAAAACAGCTATATATGTTTTTAAGGGAAACGAAGAAAAGGAGAAAGAGAATAATGATGACATGGAGGAAATGAAGAAAAAAATGAGATGTGTAATAGATAGGATAACTAAATTAGAAAGTGGGCATGATAATGAACCAACGACAATTGCCCCTCTCCAGAAATCCAATTATCAATCCATTATTTGCCACTTCTGTGAGAAGAAGGGCCACAAAATGATGGAATGTAGAACCTTTCTTAAGATGTTTGGAAGGAATACACAATTTAATAATGGTTTTAGAAATAATAACTATAGAAATTATGATAATGGTTATAGAAACCAAAATTCTAGAAATTATAATAATGACTATGGAAATAACTATAATGAATATAGAAATAAGAACTTTAGAAACCAGAATTATAGAAATAGGAATTGGGAATTTAATGACAATGCTCAAATTGAAGAAAATTTTAATGATAATACTCAACAATATATGAGAAATGGCGCTCGTCCAAAAATTACTCGAGGTGCTAATGATCCTCAGAGAGGTGCCCTTCAGGAGGGTGCCCAGGGAACTTCCCAGTATAATAAAGATGATTCTTCTTAGATTGTATTGATTTTGTTGATATTAATTAACCTTTTTCAGTTTTTTTTCTCCTCTCCAAATAGTAGGAAAGATGAATAAAGAACTTCACCATTTGAGATGCTTTTTGGACATCCACCTATACAGGCTAAGCCTTTCTCCCCGGCTTATACATCGCTATTAGGGGGAGATATTACTATTGCTTCCTATATACAGGAGTTACAGCACAAACTACGTGAACTTCATGAATCCGGAGCTGCAGTACAAGCTGGACCATTAGACTTTTCTCTGCATGACCTGAACCCAGGAGATAAAGTTTATATCAAGAATTTCAAGCGAACTGGAGCAACTGAACCTTCATGGGAAGGACCATTCCAAATATTATTAACTACTCCAACATCTATAAAGATTGGAGAAAGAGACTCTTGGATTCACTGCTCACATGTGAAGAAAGCATCTTCTGCTGAGACTGATTAACTCTATCTTATCATATGAATTGTGACTCTATCTTATCATAAGAATTGGAGATAATAATCCATAGACAAATGGATGCTGGTTTTTTTTCTTTCAAGAATATATTGAATTACTGATTTTTTTTCTTATTTTTTCTTATTTCTTTTCTTTTATTTTTTATCAGAATATTTGATTTTTTTCTCATTTTTTGTACTGAAGGTACACATAATTAATATTAATATTTTTTTCCCTGCAGTAATACAAGTTAATATATATACTCTTGCTATAATATCAATATATGCCTAAAAGCTTTAAACTATGGGAACCTGCCATTTATTGATAAAATATTATAGGACTGTGATTAATGTTTGTGTCTGATTCCAGGAAAAGGGATAAAAACAAGGAGCACAGACTAAACCTGAATAGTGCCAATAGAGCACACTAGAAATATTAAAGTGAGACTCGAGGTTGCGACGCTTAACTTATGTTTAAGTCGTAGGACTTCCTTGTATCTACACTCTTTTCGAAATACTCAAACAAGTACAAAGCTTGACTATCATGCTGGCTCCCTATATCTCTGAAGAAAAAAAATCAGACAAGGGAATGACATTTCCCCATCAAAATAGAATTCTAATTCTTTTCTTCTTATATTATGGCAACTTCCTGTAGTCTTGGCTACAAATGGCTAAGTGAAATATTACTGCATTCTGTCCTACATACTTGTGGGATAGAAATTACTTTAAACTGGACCTATACAAGGTCTATTTTGAGTTTTTCTTATGTTTTTGATTATTTTTTCTATTCTTTTGATAATTGACACATACAACCCCATAACTGAACATTGCATTCTGAGCTAAACTTGATATTTTTTTTAAATACTTACTTCAGGGGGGATTGTATTTTAATTTAAAATCTAAGAATTTTTGAATTTTTTTTGTTTGAGATTATATTTCTATAAAAATCCAAGACTTTTGTTTAAGATTTTACTGTTATAAAAAATTCAAAGACTTTGATTTTGTTTGAGAAAAGATCTTCAAGAAAGAAGCTTGAAACTTTTATATCCAGAGAATGAACTGTTGCAGAAAGATGCCAAAAACCTACACTTCATCAAGAAGATCAAGAATGAACTTTGGATGTGATTGATTGGACTGAACTTTTGATTGAACATTTATTGTAACATTTATGCCAAAAGGGACTGCCCCTAATTTGGCTTTCTGTCAATGCGCCTAGCAAACATTGGTTTTGCTTTCTTTTCTTTTCTATTTCCTCTCTCACTATTCTAATTTCTCTTAGAAAATTGAATATTGTGTATATCTTTAGTTAGAAGTGAATTTAGAACTACAAAATGATTATGTTAAATGATCAATGGGGAGACTAGTCTCCCAATGATCATCAGGGGGGATTGTAAACCTCAAATTTCCTTAGACTTATAATTGTTGAAAATTTCACCATTGGGATATTTCATACTTGGAAAATTTCTTACTGATAGTCTATTGGAATGGGAACTCCATTGGCATGGGAGGTTCCTTCTCTTCCCTTCTTAAGATTACTTTAGGACAGAAACCCTTTGCTGAACAATGGAAAGGACTTTGACCTATGCTTAAGCATAGAACAGGAATTTCTTTGAGTCTTGATTGATTTTAGAATTGATACAATGGAGATACTTGGAATAAATCTCCACCCTATTCAGTCCTAACAGGATTGAGTAAGGGCTGCAGCCTAGATCAAAATTTAATTATTCCAATCTCTACCATACTCAAGTTAACAGGATTTAGAAAGGGCTGTAGCAAAGGAGTATAGATTTAATCATTTGAAAATATGACCTTCAACAGACATGTGCAAAAGCCAGAAACCTGTGGGCGGTCCTGGGTGAAGCAAGAGCCTCCATTGACAGGGAAATTGATGAAGAGTGATTGGTAGATGTGAGGACTGAGGGGAGGCAACTTGGATGGTGTCCTTAAAGATAGGAGGGTCTGGAGACTGGAGGAGGAGGATTGAGTTTTTGGTCGGTGGTTCCTGGGCTCTGAGGAAGCTTGCTCTGAAGGAAGCTGAAGGTGGGGGCCTCTGAGACTGTTTCTCCATTTTGGACACGTGAGTAATAGGGACTGATCTCTTTTCTTTGCCCCAGCTATCTAAGGGCTTGGGCCTTTTGGCCCAGCCTAAACAGAAGGGGTATTTAAGCCCTATTCCCTTCTCTCCCCTTTCTCTCTCTATATATATCTCTAATTCCTTTCTTGCTCCTATTGTAATTAAACTCCAAAAAAGGCTGACGGCTGACTTGAGTTTTTCATTTATGAATTACATAGCTGATTCCTTGGCGACCTTAAATTAATATATATCAGTCTTTTAAAGTGATTCCCTTGTAACATAGTGGAACTTGGAATTTTAAAAAATGATTGTTAAATTTTCTACATGTAATTGGGAAATATTCAAGGAAATAAAAAAAAAATTAAAAATATAAGTTCTTGCTTAGTGGAATTTCCTACTTCCCTTACAAAGAAGTTGTTCCAACTATTACTTAGGTCAGCACTTCAAAGTTCCCAGATTTCAATTTACTCTGTCTTTTCTGTGCCTAAGTGGATAGTTTTGATGACCTCCCGTGGCACTTCCACCTCTCTTCCTCCTTTAAATTTATCCACATTGTGACCAGAGTCTGAGAAAACTTCTCTATACTTATCTAAGTTGGTCCTCAAGTGAGAAACACAAAATTGATTGCTAGACCAAGACTTGCTCTCTCTGGGCTTTTTGTTCTTACTCTGAATATAAAGGGCATCTCTCTCATTTTAAGGCCATTTTCTTAACCTCTTGGATGCTTAGCTTGCTTGCTCCAGTTTCAAAGCTCTCAGACCTGAGTGCAGAATTTTATTCCTAGATGAAAAGGGGTAGAATAACATCAATTCTCCCTATCTCTGAGGTCTCCCTGTTTCTCCATCTCTTCAAATCTGTCTCTCCAAAGTGACTAGGGCTACTGTTCCCCAAACTGCCCTCTCTACCTGCTCCCCCTAAATAAATATATGAGAATTTCCTAGTTTTAAAGTTAAATAGACACACAAGGACCAGAGAGGGTGGCACACAGCCCCATAAGCATCTAATTAGCAGTCAACAGGGCAAGAGAAAGTGGGAGTTTCTGAAAGACTGAACACTTAAAGATCCTTCTTTCCCTGGAGTAGGAACCCACTCATACTCATCCATCTTTCTTCCTCAGCACCAAAGGTTGGTAGATTTAAAGATAGAAAAATGCTCAGATATCATCTAATTCAACTCCTTCATTTGATAGCTGAGGAATCTAAGGGTCAAGGAAGTAAACTTTTCCAACATTATATAAATAGTAACATCATTGGGATCAAACCAAGGCTTTTTGTATCCAATATAATGTCTTTTCTACTAGACCACATGGTCGTCTCATCTTTCTGACCTCTTTTAACAAAGAAAATTAAGTAAAAACTCAATTCTGTGCTGGGGTTCAGTTGTTCAGAATGAGAGACGGGAGGGTCCAGGCTCATAGTTGTGGTAGTCAGGAAAGTTGTGTGATGGAGTCCACTAATTATGAAAAATGTGGAGATGAGCTAGCCAGCTCATTCTTCTGTTTGCCACTTGCAATCTGGTTTCCAACCCCACTACTCCTGGGAAACTACTCTTGGCAAAATGGCAAAACCCAGTAACATCTTAAATGCTAAATCCAATGACCTTATGTCAGGATTCATCCTTCTGGACCTCTCTGGATGCTCTTTTCTCCTTGAGTTTTCATGATGCTGCTTTGTTGTTTCTCTTTCTACCTATATATTTGTATCTCTCTAGTGGAATGTAACCTTCTTGAAGGCAGACAGAGACTATCTCACTTTCTTATTTGTATCCCTACTGCCTAGTACTAACTACTAGTACTTAGCACATATAGATTGTTAATGAATATTTCTTGATTTATTGATTGATTCTCTCATTTTCCATCATAATACTTGAGGAGAACTGGTACTAGTGTTGACAAGGTCAATGGCAATGATGCCTAAGATGACTGTGTTCTAAAGGAGATTTCTAGTCCTGAGTGACACATAACAACTTTGTTCCACCAGAACCTCTCCACTTAAGGAGTGGCCACATCCGTGGTATTTGTGGCAGTAGCAATGGTGGCTTCTCTCTCTCTCTCTCCCTAACCATCTGGACTCTTAGTGGTAACAGAGAGCTGAAGGCCCTGTTTTCTCAAATGATAAAGACAGAAAGGATCCAGTAGGTTCCATCTTCCTATGTGACATTAAGGACTAGGGTGAAGAGATCTCTAAACAGTGTTTCTGGGGCGATCCAGGGTGCCAAGGTCAAGTGATGGGAAAGGATAGAGTCGATACCAGTTAATGGCATTTCTTCTGTCATATTAACAGTATGACACAATGTAGAACTAAAACCCCTTCATTTTACAGTTGAAGAAACTAAGGCAGAGAATCCAAATTGCTTACCCATTGTTATGCAAGTAGTGGATAGTTAGGTGGTACAATGGATAGAGTACCAGACTTGGAATCAATAAGACTTCATTTCAAATCCAGCCTGAGATACTTACTAGCTGTGTGATCCTAGACAAGTCACCTAACCCTGTTCGCCTAAGTTTCCTCATCTTTAAAGTAAGTTAAAGTAAGAAATGGGAAACCATTCTACTATCTTGGTAAAAATAACTCAAATGAAGAGTCAGACATTCCTGAAAAAGGACTGAACAAGAATAAATGTAGGTAGTAAGTAGGAGACCCAAGATTTGAATTCTGATCTTCTGATTACAGGTCCATAATTCCTTCTACTATATCCCATTGGCTTTGCAGTGGTGGCCTCAACCTAACAAGTAAAAATCTTGTAAATATAAAAATAGTGGGAGAATTTCCAAAAAAACCTAGTGTTTTTTTTTTTGCTATTTCTTATTACTATTAGTCTCTTCTGTCTTATATCTATTCCTCCAAATGTTCCTGTGGACCCTGAGAGTCTCTGCTCCAACTCTTCTCCCTTCTTGGCTAAGAATGCTAATGGACTTAATGACAAATTTACTTATGATATTACCAGTGCTTAGCACATTGATTGGCACATAGTAGGCACTTAATGCAAATTAACTATCAATATGATAAGGGCACTATCTCACCATAAGCTGTTATGTCTTGGGTTTTTATTTTTTAATAAATTCTTTTTAAAACTTACTTTCTGTCTTAGAATTGAGGCTAAGTACATTCCAAGGCAGAAAGGTGGTAAGGGTAAGGCAATTGGAGTTAAGTGACCTGCCCAGGATCACACAGCTAGGAAGTCTCAGGTCAGATTTGAACTCAGGATCTCCCATCTCCAGGTCTGGCTCTTTATCCACTGAGCTACTGCCCCTCTTTTATTTTTTAAAATTATTTTATAAATTAAATTAAAATTTTTTGGGGAAAATTTTGGTTACAAGAATCATATTCTTTCCCTCCCCTACCCCTACCCCTTCTCATAGCCCACATGCAATTGTACTGGTTTTTACATGTGTCCATGCTCAAAACCCATTTCCATGTTGTTGACGTTTGCACTAGGATGTGCACTAGGATTTAGGGTCCTACATCCCCAGTCATATCCCCATCGACCCATGTGATCAAGCAGTTGTTTTTCTTCTGTGTTTTTACTCCCATAGTTCTTTCTCTGGGTGTGGATAGTGTTCTTTCTTGTAAACCCCTCCAGGTTGTTCAGGATCACTGCATTGCCACTAATGGAGAAGTCCATTACATTTGATTGTACCACAGTGTATCAGTCTCTGTGTATAATGTTCTCCTGGTTCTGCTCCTCTCACTCTGCATCAATTCCTGGAGGTTGTTCCAGTCCCCATGGAATTCCTCCAGTTCATTATTCCTTTGATCACAATAGTATTCCATCACCAACAGATACCACAATTTGTTCAGCCATTCCCCAATCAGAGGACACCCCCTCATTTTCCAATTTTTTTGCCACTACAAGGAGCGCAGCTATGAATATTTTTGTACAAGTCTTTTTCCTTATTTTCTAGTACAAACCCAAACTGCCCCTCTTTTAATAGATTCTTAATTATAAAAGTTCCCAAGTTGGAAACAAAGTAGATGCCCATCCATTGAAGATAGCTAAACAAGTTGTGCTATATGAATGTGTTGGACTTTTATTGTACTTTAAGAGATTATGAAAATTAAAAATAGCATGCAAAGACTTATGGGAACTGATCAAAGTAGGCTGAACCAGCAAAAGATATGCATGACTATAATAATATAAATGGAAAGGATACTGGCAAAAAACTAACAAAACTTAAATGCTGGTAAATTATAGTGTAGCTCCAAGCAGAGAAGGTACCTTCCCTTGCTTCTTTGCAGAGGTGGGGGAATATGGATACAGAACCCAATTTTCCTCTTGTTCTTTGTAATCAGGGATAGCTCTGTGGGAGGCAAGGAGAGAGATATTGAGATAGGTTGGTGACAAAAATACAAAGACATCAATACATTTTTTAGAGAAGATCATAAGTTCAGACTAATATGTGTTTTAATTTACATATTTGCCATTGCATAAAGGATTATTATTATAATTGTAGGTAGATATGAATCACACAAATAGCTTAAGGTGCAAACTTATTTAGAAGAATTACAAGCATAGATGTTATGTGAAGTTCCATGGGTGAGGATAATTAAAGGCTGGGCAATCAGATAAGCTTTCCTCTAGGAGGTAGCCTTTGGCCTAAACTTTTAAGGATGAATTTAAAGAATTTGGTAGGAGAGGCTTGGGGTCAGAGCACATCTCTGGGATAAGAAACACTGGGAACAAAGAAACCCATAGGAGAAAGATAAAGTGTATCTATGGATAGTGATAATAGTTAATCTTGAGTGAAACAGTAGGTCATGGTAGGGAGTACTATGAAGGGAGATTGTGTTTCATTCATATTAGGTATCAGAGAACCCTGTGTCTGACATCACCAGGTACCAAATCACCAGATTGACCTGTCAGGTGGCCAGAAGCTGGGGTAACACCATAAATTAGGGTCCATGATCACCATGGGCTATTGAAGGAGAAGGAATGAACTAGATTGTGATCAGCTATCTCATTCCCCCACCCATCTTTGAGACTGAGAATGTTTGATAGAAAGACCTTCTGGAGCCTTTGGCTTAGAAGATCCTAGATCCGGTGAAATTGTTTGTCAACTCTGGGAGGGGGAAGAGAAGAGGGGAGAAGGGCAAGAATCTTGTAACCATGGGGAAAAAATGAAATAAAATAAAAATACTTTGTTAAATTTAAGAAGAAGAAGAAAGAAGGAATAAGAAGGAGGAGGAGAGAAAGGAGAAGAAGGAGGAGGAGAAGACCCTAGAACAGAATGAAGAAGAAAAAGTGCGGATTGGAAATGCAACACAAGCAGCTGTGATTTATTCAAGCAATCTCAGACTTCATTCTTTTTTTCTTCTTCTTCTTTCGATGGCAATTAATTTTTTAAGCCTATTCTGAGAAAGGAAAGCGAGTTTGGGAAGCTAACGTGGGAATTACAGCAAGAGCCAGGTGATAAATGAAAATTTTGATGTGATTAATTCATACTTTGAATTCGAATGAGGGGCACTAAAGGGTAGTCATCGGAATCAAGAGCCTGAGAATACTTCTGCGCACGCTCAGTTTGCGTTGGGTTCACGCAATTAGATGGCCACCTGGTGGCCTGCCCAGTTATAACACTGTGCTGAGAGAGCTTCATAAAGGTGATTAGCTGAAGGCTTCGGGAATGAGGAGTGAGATTGCTTAGAGAGAAGCGAGGCAGCTACGTGGCAAAGTGGATAGAAGTCTTGAATTCAAATATGGCCTCAGGCTTAGCAACTGAGTGAATCTGGGCAAGTTACTTAACCTCTGTTTCCCCGACTGTAAAATGGGGGTAATAATAGCACCTGCTTTATGGGTTGTTGAGTCTCAAATAAGGAAAGTATTTATAAAGTGCTCAGCACAGTACTTGGCACATTTTTGTTGTCTGACTCTTTGGGACTCCATTTGGGGTTTTCTTCTCAGGGATACTGGGGTGGTTTGCCATTTCCTTTTCCAGTTCATTCTTCAGATGAGGAACTGACTTGCCCAGGGTCAAATAGCTAGTAAATGTCTGAGGCTAGATTTGAGCTCAGGAAGATGAACTTCCAAATTCCAGATCTGATCATCTATCCATTGTGCCACCTAGCTGACCCACCACGTGCAGGTGCAGAGAAGGTGAGTGATGTTGAGTAGATGATAGAGATATTCTTCTGGATTGACATTTATTATCTATTGGCTACAATCTCTGAGGTGGGCATTGAAAGAAATTCAAAGATAAACTAGGTGTAGCCCTGGCTCTCCAGTGACTCACATTCCTGGAGGGGAGAGATGCAAACTTAAATAACTAATACAAAATAGAGTGGGTAAATTCATAAATGAGGAACAAGATTCCATGACCCAGATATTCGTTTATGGCAATTTTCACAAAGCTCTTATACCCCCTTCTCAGAATGATGTTTAAAATTAGTGGTGCCAGGCTCAAGTCAGGAAGACCTGAGTTCCAAGCTAGCCTCAGACACTTACCAGCTATGTGACCTTGGGTAAGTCACTTAACTGGGTTTCCTTCTGTTTCCTCATTTGTAGTTTGAGCTGAAGAAGGAAATGGAAAAACACTCCAGTATTTTTGCCAAGAAAACCCCATGGGGAGTCATGAAGAACTGAAGCCTACTAAAACAACTGAAAAAGAACAGAAACCAATTATAGTGAAATAAAGTTATAAATTTTTTTTTTAAGTTCCCAGTCCCCAGGTTAAGAACCCCATCATCGAGGTATAATATTCATTATGGAAACTTAATAGTTTAGTCCCTAGTCCCATTGAAATTATAATCCCTTTACCAATTATTTGTGAACTAAATGGATTACTCACTGACATATAGATTAGAGAGAGCTTTACTAAAGTGAAATTGTAATTAAATATCTTGTTAGAAGTCCAAAGTAGTTGCTTGGACCATGCTAAAGAAATAACCAAAGCACTGTGATTTCAGCTTAATTAAGGCTTAGTTTTATTTTTTTAAGTCCTAAGAGAAAGTATTTGAACACCTCTAAATAAAAAGACTCAACAATTTTATACTCTTCCCAATAAGGATAAGGACTGGGCTTGTGACTTCACTAATACAGGGAACTTTTCAATCAGGAAACTCCCTGTAGTCATGTAAGTTGTGGCCTTTTTTGAAATGTTAAGTTTTAGAAAACTGCCTGGACCAATGAAAGGTCAAGAGACTGATGTAGAGTCCCATAACTAGTATGTATCAGAGATGAGACTGGAACCCAGGTTTTCCTAGCTTTAGGCTAACCCTCTATCCTGGGGAGTGTAAAATTTAAATTCTATCTAGTAATAAAATTATTATATTTTGTGAGGTTTATTAAGGATTATTAGAAAATCAAGGAATAAAGAAAATACAAAATAAGAAACCATGTGCCTAAGGCTGATTGGCCCATTCAGAGTTTACTTACTACATCATTGCAATGGAAGAGAGAGAGGTAGGCGTTACTGCCAGTTAAATACTAATTGTGATCTTGTCCAGGTAGAGACTCAGGTGAGATTATAGGGAATTCTGGTAAATACCAAGGACTTCTGGGGATTGAAGTCTAGGGTTCAAAATCTCCATTTTACAGGAGCCAAACATTAATTAAGGTATAGAGTCAGATTTATTAATAGGTGTATGAATCAGTCAAGAGAATGGGAGTACAAATACAAAATTCAATCACTTCTCCCTCACCTTGGCAAAGTTCCAAAGGAGAAGATCCAGGGATAGTCTTACCAGAAGCAATCCAAGAGCTAGAGTCCCAGGACCAAGTTGTAGCTCCAAGCCGCAGTCCCAATCCCAGCTCCTCCAACCCAAAAATTCAGGATGAGGACCTCTTGCACTTGAAGTTCATCCATCCTTTATAATCCCTATTTTTTAACATCACTTCCTGTCCCTTCTTCCATTTTATGGAGACCAATTGCAGTCTTTAAATTTGCTTAGCACTACTCAGGGGGTGGTCAGTTGCTTCTGGAGTTGTCACCCACTTTAGGAATTGTCTTGTGGACCTCCCCTACTTAATGTTAAGTAGAACTGTTTACGCTTTTGGTTGATTAAATTTAAAAGTAGGCAAGGGGAGAATCAATCCCATAGTCACAAATAATAATCACTGATCTCCAGATCACTAGTAGTAATTATAAAACTACATATAAAAGCAACTCTTAAGTTTCATTTCATCTCCAGAAAGTTGGCAAAGATGATAGATAATGGGAATAGTCAATGCTGGAGGAAACATTAGCTGCAGGAAAATAGGAATGCTAATACTTTGTTGGCAGAATTGGCTCAACCCAATTTTGGAAGGCAATTTTGAATTATGCTAAACAAAAAAATAAAAGAAAGAAAAAAGGACTAATATGGTCATAACCTTTGACCTATATATCTAGGCATATACCTCAAGGGGATCAATGATAGAAAGGTACAATATATACATAAAAATATTCTCTAGCATTTTTTTGTGGTAGAAATAACTAGAACAAAATAGATGCTCGTTGTTTGAGGACTGGCTAGACAAATTGTGATACATGAATAAGATGGAATATTATTGTGCTGTAAAAAATTATGTACAGGTAGACTTCATAGAAGTTTTGGAAGTTTTATAAGAACTGATGGACAGTGAAGACAGGAGTACTGGGAAAACAGTGTACAAAAGGACTTAACAATGTGAATACAAAACAAAAACCCCTAAATGGAGTGTTGTGTGATTATAATAAATAAAATTCCCTCTGAAGAAGAGATGAGGAAAGAATGTATCAGTCTCATTTTGTATAGGTGTGAGACTATCACATACAAAAACAGATTCAGATGATTTTTTTTTAACCCTTCCCTTCTTAGAATCAATTCTAAGTATTGGTTCTATGACAGAAAGGTGGTAAGGGCTAGACCATGGAGGTTAAGGGACTTGTCCAGGATCACATAGCTAGGAAATGTCTGAGGTCATATTTGAACCCAGGACCCTCCCCCCATCTCTAGTCCTGGTTCTCAATTCACTAAGCTAACTAACTGACCTTTAAGTTGATGTTTGAGTGAGTTTGCAGCAATGCTTCTTTTCCACTCCTTTTTCCTTAAAAAAAAAAAATAGTTCTTTGTTACAAAGGATGACTCTCTGGGTAGGAAAGAGGGGAGAGCTTGAGAATTTTAGCAATTAAGGTAGTATAAAAACAAACAATATTGGGGGCAGCTGGGTGGCTCAGTGTATTGAGAGCCAGGCCTAGAGACAGGAGGTCCTAGGTTCAAATCTGACCTCAGACACTTCCCAGCTGTGTGACCCTTGGCAAGTCACTTAACCCCCATTGCCTACCCTTACCACTCTTCTGCTTTGGAACCAATACACAGTACTGACACCAAGAGGGAAGGTAAGGGTTTAAAAAACAACAACAATATTAACAAAACATTTCTTAAACCCTTACTTACTTGGTTATAACTCTAGACAGAAGGGCAAGAGATAGGCAAAGGGGGTTAAGTGACTTATGCAGGGTCATACAGCAAGATGTAAAACCAGAATCTCCCATCTCCAGACCTGGCTCTCAAGCTACTGTGCAACCTAACTGCCCCCTAACAGTTTTTTAAAAGAGTATCTGGAGAACCTCATTAACTATAATCAATATCTGTTGTATTTTATATATAGTATTATACCTAACATATGCAGTAGATAGAATCTTAACTTCATTCATCCTTCCTTTCCCCATCTCCTTTCCACTCCCACCTTTCTGTAGGTCTGGAATATTTTTTTTCCTCATTTTTTATTGTCATGCAAAACACACTTCCATTTTAGTTCTTGTTGTAAGAGCAAACTCACACATAACCAAAACCCTCATATAAAACCAAAAATACACTGAAGTGAAAGACAACTGCAACAGTTCTTTCTCTGGATCTGATACATATTTTTGATGGTTAGAGTGGGAAAGGTACTAAATAAAAAATACCTTGTATTATTAACTTTTGACTCCATTTTTCTGGATGAACATATCTCTTACCCTTTCTATCCACCTGGATGACTATCTGATGAACCATCTGCCTGTTGGTCCACACCAATAAAAAATTGATTTCACATTCAGCTAATAGTGTGACCTATTTGTAGATTTCTTATTCAACAATGGCTGTGCTAGACTGCAGAATACTGACTTTTGTCCCCAGTCCTCTACTGGACACTTTTACTAGACTTGGAACTCTCAGGGCAGACTCTTGGTATTGTGAACACTTAATGGACAGTCACAGGTTTCTCCTTGTTTTCTTCCTCCCAGGTTCTCCACTTTTTTTCTGTCTGACTTTGTCATGTCAACTTTCTGGGTCTCAGTTTCCTCATTTTCAAAATGAGGATGTCGACCTAGATTATTGCTAGGTTCCCTTTGATGTCTAACATATGAATGCTGTGCTTTGTATTCGAGGACAACTACTTTCTCCTACTCTGCTGAGCCTTCCTTGAGAGACAGAATGTCTAGAGAGAGCCCTACTTGCCTTTGGAACCACAATTCCCAGATTAGTTTGATTCTGATCTAGACTTTTCTCCCACTCCTTCTGCTGGGGATTTCTATGATGCAATGTATGTTCTAAAGAAATTGATGCTTGGGGCAATGAATCTTCTAGAGAGAAAACACCCATTCCAACCATGGCTCAGATAACTGAAAAGCCCACTCTTATCAGAAAAAGTCACTAAGGGTTTCCCCATAGACCAGAGATTGAATTTATGTGTTCTCTGCCTGTCTTCTTTCTCTTAAAGACTAATATCTTTTGTTTTCAGATCCTCCTTTTCTCCAAATATTTTTCCTCTTTTCTACCCAGAGATCATTCCCTTTAAGAAGGTCACATTTTAAGGGGAAGAAACTAAAAGTCTGTCAGACTGAGATTTGAGGTTACAAACCTGTTGCACAGTTTCAGAGCAAAGCTATATATTAAGGAAGAATAAAGGGGAGCTAGGTGCCTCAGTGAATAGAGAACCAGGCCTGGGGAAAGGAGGTCCAGGGTTCAAATCTGGCCTCGGGCACTTCCTAGCTGTGTGATCCTGGGCAAGCCACAACCCCAGCTGCCTAGTCCTTACTACTCCTCTGCCTTGGAGTCAATACTTGGTATTGATTCTAAGACAGAAGGTAAGGTTTTGTTTTGTTTTTGTTTTGTTTTCTGTTTTTGTTTTTTAAAGGAAGGATAAGAGTGATTCCAAGTGTAAGAGGACCTTGAATGCCAGAATGAGGAATCTAGAATTATCTGATAGGGAGACATAATAGTTTCTTGAGTGAAGGAGTAGCATGATGAAAGTGGCTCTGTCTCGCTTTCTGCCTGGATTGGTTGAGTTCTGCAGATCCTCTTGCCACAGAACTTCTTCTGAGGAAAGGATTTTACTTCCTTTTACCTCCTGTTGCACTGACTCCCCATCCAATTCATTGACTTAGATATAAGAGTCATGCCCATTCAACCTCCTCCCTCAAGCTGATCATCCCTGCACCTTCCAGAGGCCACTCTATTTATCTCATTCCATCAGGTCTCCTGGAACCTTTGCTCTGATGCCAACAAAGAGCCATCTCTCTGCTTTTACAGAAACCTGGTTCTTCTCTGAGGATGTGCCAGTACTTACAACCCTCTCCAATGGAGGCCCTTCATTTTCTCTCTTTAGATTCACAGGGCCACAGGGAGTGGGGATAAGCATAGTCTTTGGTTCCCATGGCCACTTCCAGCCCCTTTTGACTATTCTTCAAGGACCTTTCCTTTTTAGGAATGCGTGCAATCCACTTAGAGAACCTTTCCCCCATCATATTTGTATTCATTACCACTCCTGATTTTTCAATGACTTTAATATTAGAGTCATCATCTTATCTCTTCCTCATTCCCAGCCATTATTCTGGGAGGCTTTGATACTCATGGGGACAACTTAGTTATAAAATTCCTTAACTTTCTTCATGTCAATAGCTTCTATCTCTATTTTCAGTTTCCCATCTGGTGGTCCAGTGGAGAGAATGTTGGGCTTGCAATCAGAAACAATGTGACCCTGGACAGGTGACTTAGCCTCTCTTGTAAACCTCAGTTTACTCATCTATAAAATGGGGTTAGATTTGATGGTTTCTAAGGTCCCTTCCAGTTCTAATGTCCATTCAAAACTGTACCATTTCTGAGATGTAGGACCAATTTGAAATTCCATCATGATTTAATCTTTCTACTCTCACATTAAATCAAATCAGTCTTTATCTTTATCTTTATCCTCTTGACCTCTTCTTGTTTCCTTAATTAGTCCTTCCCATTCTGAATTCATTTGCCTCCTTAATCAGCCATGATCTCATGATTTTGTCACTTTAAAGTTTCACTTTCTATCATCCTAGGGTCTGTTGCTTCCCTGATACTTTATCTCATTCCTAACCTTTTGTTATTATTATTATTTATTATTTTAAAATGCTTTAAATCCTTTCCCTTCAGTCTAAGATAGAAGAATAATAAAGTCTAGGCAGAGTTTAGTGATTAGCCCAGAATATCCCTGAGCTAGGAAGTATCTAAGGTCAGATTTGAACTCAAGTTCTCTCAATTCCTTTCCTGGTGCTCTAACCACTGAACTACCTACTTGCTCCTCCTCTATTACTTTTAAGTGTGTCATGAGGTCCTGAGACTGAAAAGTTTGAAAACCATTCCTTTAAAAGATAGTCCTCATGAGTTGTGTGGTGAAAACATTCCTCAGCCACTTTTCTCCAAAAATTTGTGACTTTAGTTCATGGAAGAGAGACAGGAACTTAAGTACATAATCATTCTCTTTAGATGGTCTCCAAACTTCATAAAATGCTGCATAGACCACTACACTGAAGGAGAGCAGCCTTGAAGCTAGGAATACTCAGGGTCAAATCCTGCCTCTGACACATACCAACTCTATGATCTTGGGCAGGTCACTTAAACTCTTAGTGCTCTAGGCACAAGAATGTGAGAGAGAATTTTCTCTTCTGGGAGTATCTTATACCAAAGAAATGATAGGTTTGTTTCTTCTCCTGGTATCAACTACCACCACTGGCTAAATGCATAAATGAATAAATGCCTCCTGGGACTCTGGGATACAAATAAAATGGCACAGAGGGTAGATAGGGGATTTAAATTTGGAAATGAATCATTTAAAATATTCTGCCTTTGCAGAACTTGGTCTGAATATCTCCCACTTATTACTTCAGTCTTATCCTAGAGTGGGTTGATCTTCCCACACTCCACCTGGTGGCCCAGATAGGGAGTCTGGTTTCATTCTTGGAAGCTTTTAGAAGTAGACCAGCTATATGGATTTTATGCATAGATAAAAGGACTCTGTATTCAGTCTATGGATGGTTACATTCTCTCTCTGTGTATGTGTCTCTCTGTTTCTCTCTGTCTCTCTCTTTTTCCCTCTCTGTCTTTCCCCTCCCATATATATTTTTTTCCCAAAGAAAATCCTTCCATATAATCCAACAGGTTATTAATTGAGCCCCAAAAAAGAGACTGGAGCATTCTTCAGTACAAATAAGGCAAAATGCATATAGACAATGAATGTAGAACTTACTTTTGCCTAGGAGAGAAAGAAGAAAGAAGAAAAGGGGGAATGGGGAAAAGGGGGTTATTTTTGTTTCCCAGAACTCCTCCTTAAAAAAAAAAAAAGAAATTACTGGGGCAGGGAGGTGGCTCAGTGGATTTAGAGTCAGGCCTGGAGACAGAAGGTCACAGATTCAAATTTGACCTCAGACACTTCCTAACTACATAATCCTGGGCAAGTCATTTAACCTCAGTTGCCTGACCTTTACTGCTATTCTACCTTGGAACCAATACACAGTATTGATTCCAAGATGGAATGTAAGGGTTAAAAAAAAAAAGATATTTATTTTTGTTGATGACTTTTGACTTTTCTTTCTTAAAATGAATTATTATAAGTGACTTTTGTTTTTATATCACCTAATTTTCAAATGTTTCCCTTCTCTCTCCCTTCCAAAAGAGCCATCTCTAAATATAAAGAAGAAAAAAAAGTGTAGCACTACTCCATGCAGTGGAAAAAATATGACATTATCTACAGTGTTCCACACCCACAGTCCCATACTTCTACAGAGAAGTGGGGAAGGTGCCTTCTCATATGTTTTCTTTGGAACCAGTCTTGGTAATTATATTTATAAAGTGTTTTGTAAGCCTTAAAAGAGTGGCATAAATTCTAAATATCATCCTCATCATAATTGAAATATTCAGTATCATTTTTATTATTTTTTTATGATTAAATTTCCTGTCCTTTTTTGTAAAACAAAATGGAAACAATCCCACTGGATCCTAATGTTTCTTAACAAGACATCACCAGCCATCCATAATCCACATTTCTAGGTAGATCCAGAATTTCCTATAACCTTATGGTTTACAACTAAACCTACAAGATTGGGGTGGAGGGGAGAGGGGTGATTATCATCATGAGTGCATTATCTTTTGTATTTAGTCTTTTTTTCCCCCAACTGGGCCTTTTGCTATGAAAAGGGGGAAAGGAGGTTATACTGAATAGGGATGCTTTTCTTTTTTTCCCTTATGTGCATAACTAAGCCAGTTTGGCTAATATTCTCAGTTTGAGATTCTTTTTATTTTTGTGATATTTGTCTTTATTCCCTGGGGCCCAGACCCTTGGACGAATTGAATAGAACTTGAATTGTCATGCTCTCAGCCTTACATTAACTTAGTATATCCATATCCCATCAAGCAGGTAAGTGTGGTAGAAAGTACATCAAACTAAGGAGGCAGAGAAAATCTGAGGTTCATTTATTTATTTTGAATTTTATTTAATTGATTAATTAATAAAAATGTTCCATGATTACATGATTCATGCTCTTTCCCTCCCTCCCCTCCCCCCCCAGCCAATGAGCAATTCCACTGGGTTTTACATGTGTCATTAATCAAGATCTATTTCCATGTTGTTGATGTTTGCTCTAGAGTGATTGCTTAGAGTCTACATCCCCAATCATGTCCCCATCAACCCATGTGATCTAGCAGTTGTTTTTCTTCTGTGTTTCTACTCCCACAGTTCTTTCCCTGGATATGGATAACATTCTTTCTCATAAGACCCTCAGAAAAGAAAACCTGAGTTTTGATGATTACTACCTGTGTGTGAGACCTAAAGCAAGTCATTTAAGTTCTCTGCTTCCATATCTGTAAAATGGGTTGGATTAAATGGGTTCTGAGGTTCCTTCTGACTCTAGAATTATGATCACACAGAGCTGTTCTCTTCACCCCTCCTCTCAAGAGGTTACTAGTTTAATGGGCTGTTTCATTTAGCTTATAAAGCTAAATATGCTCAAAATGATCCCTCCAGTGTCTCTACTTAATTATTTCTTTTCATGCAGTTGGTACTTTGTTGATTTTGTGTGATATTACCAGGAATAGCATCTCACATTTTTTTTAAATTCAATTTTGCTTATTTTCAGTTCCAAATTCTCTTCCCCTTTCACACTTCCCCTACCCATCGAGAAGGCAAAAACACAAAACCCATTACAGGTATGAAGTAAAATTTCCCTATTAACCATGTTCTGAAGAGGGAGAAAAACAAGAAAAAGGAAGAGAAAAAGTATTTTAGTTTGTATTATTGTTGTTCTTTCAATTCTTTATCCTGAAGAAGATTTTTCAATCATAAGTACTTTGGACTATGGTAGGTCACTGATCAGTTACTAAGTCTTTCCCGATTGATTATCTTTACAATATTGCTATTATTGTGCAGATTGTTTTTCCTGATTCTCCTTACTTGGTAGCAGAATATAATAAATCTTAAAATATAATAAATATAATAAATATTCCCAGGTTTTCCTGAAACTATCCCCTGCATTATATTTTATAGCACAATATTACAGTATTTCCTCAAACTCTTATACCATAAAATACGTAGCCATCTCCTAGTTTCCAATTTTGTCACTAAAAATTACACATAGAAACAATTAAAAAAAAAAACAACCCTTACCTTCCATCTTGGAATCAATACTGGGTATTGGTTCCAAGGCAGAAGAGTGGTAAGGGCTAGGCAATGGGGGTCAAGTGACTTGCCCAAGGTCACATAGCTGGGAAATGTCTGAGGCCAGATTTGAACTTAGGACCTCTCTAGGCCTGACTCTCAATCCACTGAGCTACCCAGCTGCCCCCACAAAGAAACAATTTTTAATAATTGCTTTCTGACATTTTGCAATTAAGATTTTCTCCTTTCTCCTTCTCCGTCCCACCCAAGGTATGTAAAGATGGGATTAATTCTCCCTTGCCCATTTTTATAATTAATCACCAGAAGCATACACAGCCCACTTATCCTTAAATGGGGGAGGTCTGTGCAATAGTGGGTGATGAATCAGAACCCATTGACTGTCCCCTGGGCAGTCCTAAACAAAGCTTTAGTTGTAATTGGTCCTCATAAAATGGAAAGAAGTTACAGGAAGTGACGAAAAGGAATGGTCTTTAAAAATGCCAAGAACTTCCTCTGACCAGGTCTTTCACCTAGAACTTGACCCTGGAGGAGCTCTGGCTGAGGACTTTGGACTGATTCTATTTTTCCTTAGAACTACCACTTGGGTAAGTGAAAAAGGCTGACTTTCTTCCCTGGCTTGCCTGGAGGTACTAGACTCTGGAGGGGCCCCTCAGCTGGGAAGAGGCCTTGTGACTAAAACCTTTGTTAATTGACCCCTCAGCCCTCTGGCTGGAGCTTCTGGAGCCCTGCTGGAGTAAAGCCAGGACTTGAGCAATAATCTAGCTCATTAAGCTAGATTTCCTACTCTGCCCTCTTTTTCATTTCTCTACTTTCACACTTTCCCTCTATTTTATAAATAAATTGCTAAAAAGTCATTTGGAATTGATTAATTCCTGGAGACTATACTCTTAAATAACCTAGTCCAACCTCTTACATTCTGCTCCTAACAGGTGGTAAATAGGCTGATATAGGTTATATCGGTGCTTTCCTGCAATACATATTTCCATATTCCTATGCCATGACAGAATACATATCACACATATAATAAAAAAACTCATGAAGGAAATAAAGTAAAAGATTGTGTTTTTTGACATGTAATCAGATTGCAATAGTTCCTTCTTTAGCTATGGATAGCATTTTTTTTTCCAAGAATTCCTTGGGGTTCTCTTAGAACCTGGTTTTATTGATAATAGTTTATTCCTTTCCAGTTGATCATCATTTGGGCAAGAGCTTCAATTTGAAAAGGTCCTTTCTCATTCATAAGGGCCAGCTTGGTCAGTGGATCATGGAACTACATGATCAATCATATGTCTTTCTTCTGCATTTTTACTCCCACATTTCTTTCTCTGAGTAGCACATTTTAAGAAGAGACATTGATAGGGGGCAGCTGGGCAGCTCAGTGGATGGAGAGGCAGGCCTAGAGACAGGAGGTCCTGGGTTCAAATCTGGCCTCAGATTCTTCCCAGCTGTGTGACCCTGGGCAAGTCACTTAACCCCCATTGCCTAGCCCTTACCATTCTTCTACCTTGGGGTTTTGGCATTAAAAGATCACTCTACTACAAATATGAATAAATAAGTTTTGAAAATGACACATGTATAACCCAGTGGAATTGCTTGTCAGCTCCGGGAGGTGGGTGGGAAGAGGGGAGGGAAAGAATATGAATCATGTAACCATGGAAAAATATTCTAAATAAATAAAATTTAAAATTTAAAATGTGTTACCCAAGGGGAAGCTAGGTGGTTCAGTGGCTTGAGATCCAGGCTCAGAAATGGGAGGTCCTGGGTTCAAATTTGATCTTAGACACTTCTTAAGTGTGTGACCCTGGGCAAGTCACTTAACCCTCATTGACTAGCTCTTTACTGCTCTTTTGCCTTGAAACCAGTACACGGTATTGATTCTAAGATAGAAGATAAGGATTTAAAGAAATGTGGTACCCAGAAATGAACATAATACTTCAGATGAGATCCAGCAAGGGCAGAGTATAGGTGAGTTATCATCTGTGTATTCTTGGAAACTCTATTATATTAAGATATGCCCAAGATCACATTTTCTTTTCTTTTCTTTGTTCTTTTTGGCTATCAGAGCACACTACTGACTCATTGAGCCCGAAGTCCACTAAAATCCTTGTTTTTTTTCTTTTCTTTTTTTGGGAATAGCTGCTGCCTAACCATGTCTTTGCTATATTATACTTAAAGACATTTTTTGTACCCAAATGCAAGATTTTATATTGAATTTTAGCTTATTATATCTGACCTAATGCTCTGGCTTGATAAACTCTTTTTGGACACTGACTCTATCATCCTCTGTGCTAGCTAATCCCTCCTCACTTTTCCAGCCTACCATCTCTGACTGTCCATGTCATTGATGAAAAGGAGCACACAGGGCCAAGCACTGATCCCCAGGGGTGCCTTGTTGAGGAGGATGTCCCTGATTGACTAGGAAGCATATCAGAAGGAAGCCAGAGAAGGAAGCTGGGAAAAATACACGGGAAGATGCACTGTCTTTCCTTATGCCTGGCATATATCCCTTTCTCATCTTCTAACTTTTTACAATTCCTAGTTTCCTTCAAAACTCAGATCAAGCACCATCATCCCCAAATTTTCTAGTGCTTCCAGGAAGAAATTACATTGTATTTATTTTGTATCTGTTATTTCACTAGCTGCAATGGGTGGCTTGCTGTTCCTCATATGTGCCATTCCATTTCATGAGAGATGTATTTGGACCATTTATCATGGTTCATGTTCATGTTTACATATTTGGACCATTTGTCCCCCTTGTTGCAATGTTCTAGTTTCTCACTTTTACCTTCTGGTTACCTTCAAGACTCAGGTATCTCTCAAATTCTACCTACTATAGGAAGCCTTTCCTGGTCCCTCTCCCTTCCTTCTCTGCCACCCCCCAACACCTCCTCATTATCTTGTATTTGTATAGTATGCATATTGTATCTACAGTTATTTGCATATCGCTTCCCTCATTAGATTGTCTCAATTCTCTCAGTTTCTAGTCTCTTCCCCTCTTGAATCCAGCCTCTCCCCAGTTTCCAAAACAATTTCCCCAAAGCAATGTCTGACCATATTACTCCACTGAGTAATTCCCCCTTGGCTTGAGGATAAAAAACAACTTCCACAGCTTGGTCTTGAACATCCTTCACAATCTGGTCTCTGCCTACCTTTTCAGGATTATTTCACATGACTCTTCCTCCGTTTCTTAGAATCCTTTAATTCCTTCAAGATTCAGTTTATAAACTATCAGCATTTCCAGCTCCTGGCCCCTTTCCCTCTTCATCTGTCCACCTGTCTTCTTCCTCCCACACCAGTTGCTAATATATATATATATATTTTTTTTTTTAAGACATTTAAAAAATATTTCTGCCTTTATTTTTTAAAATAAATTTATTTAGTCAATTTAGAACATTATTCCTTGGTTACAAGAATCACATTATTTCCTTCCCTCCCCTTCCCGTAGCTGATGCACAATTTTATTAGGTATTACACGTGTCCTTGATCAGAACCCATTTCCATGTTGTTGGTGTTTGCATTAGGATGTTCATTTAGAGTCTACGTTCCCAGTCATATCCCCTCAACCCATGTATTCAAGCAGTTGTTTTTCTTCGGTATTTTTACTACAGTTTTTCCTCTGAACATGGATAGTGGTTTTTCTCATAGATCCCTCCGAGTTGTTCAGGATCACTGCATTGCCACTAATGGAGAAGTCCATTACATTTGATTGTACCACAGTGTATCAGTCTCTGTGTATAATGTTCTCCTGGTTCTGCTCCTCTCACTCTGCATCAATTCCTGGAGGTTATTCCAGTTCCCATGGAATTCCTCCACTTTATTATTCCTTTGAGTATTCCATCACCAACATATACCACAATTTGTTCAGCCATTCCTCAATTGAAGGGTATCCCCTCATTTTCCAGCTAATATATATTTTTTTAATCCTTACTTTCCATCTTAGTAACATCTTTAGAAATGCAAGGGCTAGATAAGCCTATTGAATGACTTGCTCAAGGCTGCACAGCTAGAAGGTGTCTGAGGCTATATTTGAATCCAAGTCCTTCTGAATCTAGTTCTGGCACTCTACTTACTGTGCCACCTAGCCCCTGCTAATACCCTTTTGCTCTTCTAATTATCATTTATCTATTTATCTGGTTGCATATTACATCTGGTTCCACGATAGAATGTCTTGAAGGCAAGGACCATTTTGTATTTTGTCTTTTTATTCCCAGAGCTAAGGGCTTTGCAGGTAATAGTCATTTAAATATTTTTGGATTGAAGCTCTTGCCCAAAGCAAAGCTGAGAATTTTGACTCCTAAGAAGAGTTAATTAAAAGATGCAGTATAAGATGAGTGGCTTCATAAACAAACCACATTTTTCTGTTCTTTGTATATAGAAATGTTCATGTTTGTAGGTGTTCATCAAGTTCAGAAAATTATTTTTACAAAGAAGCATGAATCATCGACTCATGAAAATTCTACTAGATATTCTTTTTTCTTCTTCTTCTTTAAACTGTTACTTCCTGTCTTATGTTAAGATTGAATTTGGCTATCTCCTGATTGTACTTAGCTCTTCCTAATTGTGAAGATTGAATTGTAATCCCCTATCTAATTTTAGATTTTAATCCCCAAAACTGTTAACCCAGTATTTAAAGTATATCTACCCATTTTAACCACAAAAAGGTGTGAACAAACCACAAAAGGCATGAACACCCATTTCATACATCGAGTGGGCAGTCTTGGAGAGGAATGTCTGCTGTGATTGGTAGATGTAAAATTTAGGGGAGATGACACAAGAGAAAAAGAACTTTAAATACAGGAAACAGAGGCACATGGAGAGAAATGAAGGATTCAGTCACTCAGAGTTGGACTGGAAGAGACTCACTCAGGCTTGGAGTGAAGAGAGTCACTTGGAGCTGGAGGGAAGACAGACACTTGAGGAGAGACTGGAAGAAAGACACTTAGACTTGGAGTGAAGATACTTGGCTGTGGAATTGAGCCCCTGGAGGAGCTCATGTAGGAGACTTCAGATTGCTTTCCTTTTAGACAGTTACTGTGGTGAATGTAAAGGCTGACTTAGTTTCCTTGCCTTTCTAGAGGTGTGAACCTTTGAGAAAGGCCCATTGTCTTGAGACTCCTTTCCCCTGGCTAGGGCCTGAGAATTTCTACCTGGTTCAGAGGAAGCCAGAGCTTTCTCTCTCTCTTCCTTAATATCTTCCCTCTATTATAAATAAACTACCATAAATTCCATTTACTTTAGTAATTCATTTTGGGATTTAGAAATTAAATCCCTGGTGACCACCAATTAATTATTAAGCCCAAACAAAAAAAAATTAACACTTAGAATTGAGATATTATGTATTATTTCCAAGGCAGAAGAGCAGTAAGGGCTAGGAAATTGGGAATGAGTGACTTCCCCAGGCTCAGATTGCTAGGAAGTATCTGAGGTCAGATTTGATCCCAGGATCTTCCATCTCTGGATCTGGCTTTGTATCCACTGAACTAGCTACCTAATTAATGTGCTATCCCTCTAATTAAAAGTTTTAAATTAAAAGAAGTATTTACTTATTTCTGTTGCAAAATTCATAATATGGGCCTTCATAAATTAAGAATGTCCTTGAGAACAAGGGTAATTTTATTTCTACAGTGACCACAAAACTTTGCATGTAGTATATGCTGTTAAAAATGTTTGTTGAACTAGGGGATAGGTCTCCTTTCATTAATTCAGTGTTTTCCCGGAAATTCCTAGCTTAAGGAATTAGATTAGATCATATGGTTTATCTATCTCAAAAGTCCTCATTTTGAAGATAAAGAATCTGGAACCCAGAGAAATTAAGTGATTTTCCCAATACAGATGATGTCATATGGTGTTAGTGTCAATAACAGGGTTAGAATTTTCACTCAGATCTTCTGACTCCAGTCAGGGAATTCCAGCTGGGATTCCTTAAGTACCACTTACTAGTTCTCAAAAATGTGTGACAAGGTGGCCACTGTACCAATAAGAACTAGAAAAGAACATAGAGAGCTTTTAGTCTAGCTCCTTTATTTTATGGGTAAGGAAACTAAAGCCCAGAGAATTTAAATGATTTGACCAAATCCCAAAAGTTTTCTCTTTCTCTGTCTCCTATCTGTCTCTTGCTTCTATGCCTCTACCTATGTCTCTTTTGGCACACATAATCCCCAGAACATATGTAGGTTGTAGCTTTTGCTCAGCTATGTCTAGAGAAATGATAGCCACTATGATTTAAAACCAGTCTTCTGCTTTTCCCTTCCTTCACTAAGCAAAATATGCCTTGAAAAAAATTTTTTTAAGTGTGTGGTGGGGAGGGGAAGTAGTTTCAGAACCAATCAGCACTTCAATCATGTCTGACTGCAAACATAGTATTCAATACTCATAGTTCCCCATCTCTGTAAAAAGGAAAGAAAGGTATATTTTTAAAAATCCCACCCCTTTCTAAGTATCAATTATAAGACAGAAAAGGAGAAAGGCTTAGGTTATGAAGGTTAAGTGATTTGCCCAGGATCACACAGCTAAGAAATGTCTGAGATCATATTTGAACCCAGGCCCTCCATACTCCAGGCTTGTCACTTGATCTGTTGTGCTACTTAATTGCTTCTTAATTTTTTTTTTTCAGAGCTTCTTCTAATCCAAGTAGCAAGTATTACTTTACCTTAGTCCTACCCTTTATTAGTAGTTCATGATCTGCTAGAAGCTCCTCTATCTGGATTTGAGGATGTTAAAATCAAATGAAGCCATTAGCCTCTCTCTGACTTCTCTGAGGACCAGAAGAAATCCCATGTCCTTTTTGACTTTTTCAGATTGAACACAGGTTAATAAAGTCACAAAATCTCAGAACTGTGTGAATTTTAGATTTTCTCCATTTTGCTTAGTGTAAAGATTAAAAATTTGGGGGGGGAACTGGGGCAGGTAGAAATTAGTTTCTCTCTGCAAGGAGTATTATATTTTTATGAGGTTTATTAAAGGTTAAGGATTAAAGAAAATACAGAATAAGAAAGCACTTACCTAGGCCCAGAGAGGCTTAGACAACCTCACCTACATTATGAAAGGACCCATCTGCTTGCAAGCGGGAACAGGAAAAAAAGAGACCCCGCTGTAGGCAGAGACCCTTTAAATAATAATTTGTTTTTGGCCCAGGTGAGAATTCAGTGAGATTACAAAGCATTCTGGGGAAGTGGAGCAAGGACTTCTGAGGATTGAAGTCCTGGATTCAAGTCTCCATTTTTACATTTTACTGTGTGATCATTTTTGGAAAAAAGAAAAATTTCCCCAAAAGGATCATGTAAAATAATCAACTTAAGGATTACAATAATTCGAGGATAAGAGAAAAAAAGAACAAAACCAATAATTGCTGGACGCATTGACAAAAAGCCAGTTAGGGGGCAGTCCCCTTTGGCATGAAAGTATACATACAAACAAATGTTCAATCAACCACACACAAAGTTCATTCTTGTGCAGCTTGTGGTCTGGAGGCTTCTTCATGGTATCTTCTCCAACAGTTCAGTTTCTGGATTCAGGGAAGTAGCATCTTTCTTTACCTAAAATTCTTTAAAGGGAATTTAAACTTTGCAATTTAAAATAATGATATTTTTTACATTTCCCCGTGTTGTGGGTGATTGAAAAATACAGGATCACTTAGGGATGCATGGCTGAGGTATGAGGTATATGAATCAATTGGTAAGAGAAATTTAAAAATCCAAATTAAAAAATACTGGATGAAAATATAGACTATCAAAGTCTTATGTGTAAAAATTCTAAGTAAAAGAAAAATAAATCTATAACAGGCCCTTGAATCAGGGCCCAATTAAAATGATCTAAGCAATGATGCATTTACCCAGTCAATAGCCAGGACTACAGAAAGGTACCACACTATGAAAGGCAGAAAAGGGGACCAGATTATAGGAGCCAAGGTTTTGGGGATACTTGTCTGTGAGTATTTTCAGAGTGAGTGTGGACACAAGGAAAGCCTATGTCTAACAATGTTAAACACAGTAACCTTGAGTCTTCACACTAGGTTCAAAACCTTTGCATTGGCCTAGAAGTGCATCAATCCATCCTGGATTGGATTTTCTTAGGCCCTGTGCAATGGCTCTTTTGTGTATATCTTGTCCTGGAATCAGACAGAATCATTAAGTAAAGTCCCATAATTTTTAAGTAATTAGTGGCATAATTTTTATAGTCAAGCTGTTTGGGGGCATGCATTAGCAAATGTATTTTAAACTTATAGTAATGAAAAATCAAAACGTTAAAATCTAAATGCTGGTGACATGTGCTTCAAATATAAAAAAGGAGAAAAAATAAAATAAAATAACTGAAATAGTATATTGCACATACAAGAAAATGTAATAAAAGTTTTTAAAAATTCAAAAATATAGCTTATAATCATTGACACTTTGTGTCAGCTAAGAAAATAAAGATTACAAGGCTTTCTCACCAAAAATGAGATCCATTTCCTCTTCATATCTGGCCATGATTCACTGTAAGTATGAGCAAATGAATTGAGCAAGGTAACATTTTTCATTGTTCAAAACAGTAGTACAAATATGTAGTTATCAAAATCCCCAAAATTCTCAATAGCCCAATTAATTACAATAGCAAACAAACACTATCATATTTCACATAAGTTGCTATATGGCATTTTTAAAAAAAGCCTATCAATTGATGGATATTTGTCACAATTTTTTACAATCATAGCAAATCTTTCAACCTTGGTGAATATATTTTCACAGTAAATTTTCCAAAGGTTGTTATCCAATCGTAACCAGTTCTGATGAAGTCCATCTATCCTCTATGTGACAATTTACAAAGGCAAAAATAGAAAAGCTGTTTTTTCATATATGGGATTAATTACAATGATATTTGTTCAATATGGTTATAGGGGAAAAGCAACAGAATTTAACAGTTAAACTCAGTACATTAAAATGATTCAGCGTAACAGAATAATATTGAATGCAGTAATATATGAATTTAAAATCACAAAGTTAAACCTTAAACAAAGCAAACAGTAAAATACTGTTTATATATATAAAACAGAGATTTATATAAACCACTGGAGTCTGAAATGCCTTAAACCTCCAGTCTTTTTAAAGTTCCTTGGGTTTTTTTATCCATTTAGATGTCTATTGTCCGAAGGCAAATTGATAAGGGGTAAGCAATGAGGTCCAAGTGATCTGCTCAGGGCCACATGGCCATGAAGTGTTTCAGGCCAGATTCCAACCAAAGACCTCCTGTCTCTAGGCCTGGCTCTCAGTCTACTGAGACACCCAGCTGCCTCCCCAAAGTTAGCTAAAGGGTTACAGGAAGCTGAATTTTCTTTAGGTGAAGTCAATAAAAGGATCAATGCAATTAAAAGATATCCTTGTAAAAGAGCCATGTTTTTAAGTTCCTGTTTGTAAGTCTCTTCTCTCCTTTTTTCTCTCTCCCCTCCTCCGATACCTCCTCCTGCCCCAGTCCACGTGGCTAATCTTAGCCTAAGGGAAAATTACCCCGTTTTTACCAGCTGGTAGAAATGAGTTCTGAGCGATGAAGGAGACTTGAATCCAGGACTTCAATCCCCAGAAGTCCTTGCTCCTCTTCCCCAGAATGCTTTGTAATCTCACTGAATTCTCACTTGGGCCGAGAGCAAATTATTATTTAAAGGGTCTCTGCCTATGGCAGGGTCTCTTCTTTTCCTGTTCCCGCTTGCAAGCAGATGGGTCCTTTCATAATGTAGGTGAGGTTGTCTAAGCCTCTCTGGGCCTAGGTAAGTGCTTTCTTATTCTGTATTTTCTTTAATCCTTAACCTTTAATAAAACTCTAAAAATCTAATACTCCTTACAGAGAGAAACTAATTTCTACCTGCCTCAATTTTCCCAAAATTTCAATCATTACATTAGTCTAGCACCCAGGAATGTATTCACCTACATCACACTGGCATGTGCTAGCAAGTGACAAATCAGTAACAACTGTCTGTCCTCTGGGTTGTCCTAAGCCAAGCTTGAGCCACAATTGGCACATGTGAGATGCGGGAATTCATGTAGAGAACTGCCTTTGTATTTTGCGTCACTTCCTGTGGGGACTGCCTGGGTGCCAGTAGACCCTGGAACTTGAGCCTGGAGGAGCTCCTCATATGGCTTCCTTGAGACAGTCACTTGGTGAGTGATAAGACTGACTCCCCTTTCCCTTGGCTCTCTAGGGAGGCCCCCTTGGCCAAGGTCTTTGAACTCCTGCCTGGCTCAGCCTGAACTGGAGCAGTTTAAATAAATTCTTTTTCCTCTCTCTCATTCTTAATGTCTTCCTCCTATTGTAAATAAATCACCATAAAATTCCATTCTGACTTGAGTGCTTCATTGGGACTTAGAAATTAAATCCCTGGTGACCAACTAAATTTATATTCAGTCTCAACCCTAAATTTACCCTTAACAACTGGAAGGCACCTCAGCCTCATTCTGCTCTAATTTTCACTCCTTTTTTAGTCCCCAAATTATATACTTGGCATCAACAATCTCTGTAGGAATTCAGGAATAAATTGTGAAAGTCTTCTAGGTGTATAAAACCCCTGAAATTCATGTGACTTGAACTTACCCTTCTTTTCTAGATGGACTTCAAATCACCAGTGGCCATAGACCACAGCAAGAGAAATATAAATATGAAGCTCATGGATATTGATTCTCAAAAGGGTCAAGCGGAAGACCAGGAATTGGACAAGGAGGCACATCCATAGTGCTTGATGCTCCCAAACTATCAATCCCCAATCTTCATAATGGTAAGGGACAAAAATGATGGATTATACATAAAATTTTAAAGTCTTTCTAGAAGAAAATTAATGCAACTAAGATGAGGGAAGTAGTTGATTGGCAAAATACTTTATAGTTATATTTCTGATAAGGGTCTGATTTCTAAGATATATAGAAAGCTAACAGAAATCTGCAGGATCAAAAACAATTCCCTGATAATTGGTTAAAGAATATATACAGTTTTAAAAATTAGTACAAGCTATTAATAACCCATATGAAATATTCTAAATATCTTGTAAGATACATGAAAACATAAACAACTTTGAGATGTCATCTCAGACTCAGAAAGGTGGAAGAGAAAAAGGAAAGAGTCAGATGTTGGATAAGTTGTGAGAGGCACACTAATTCATTGTTGGTGTAGCTGTGAATTGGTAGAATCATTATGGAAATCAACTTGGAATTACTCAAAGAGAGATGCTAAAAACGTATTTCAGAGATTCTATTTCTATGCATTTACTCTAAAGAGGATAGTGACAAAAAGAAGTCCCCATATGTATCAAAATATTTATAGCAGCAATTTTTTGTGGTAAGAAAGAACTGGAAACAAAGTAGATGCCCATTGATTGGGCAAAGGCTAAACAAATTTTGATACATGAATATAAAAGAATCTGTTGTTAAGAATTTTTCTTATCTTAACTTATCTTAATCAAGTACTTGGAGTGATCTACCCTTTTAACTTAATTAGTCGGGAACTTGTGAATTCTTTTGATAAGAATTCATATTCTCAGAGGATGGGAGGTGGATCCCACAGATACTGCCCCGTGGGCAGTGCTAGGCAAATTGAGAGACTTTGATTGGTTCCTGAGACCAGCCCACAGTGAAATGAAGGAGGAACCAGAAAGACAGGAAGTGATGTGGAGAAAATTGCTTATAAAAGCCAGCTGAGAGCATTCTCAGTGACTTTTGCTTCTTTTGTACTGGTGGCTCTGCTTGGAGGATTTTCTGCATTGGAGAATTTCTGCTTTGGAGGCTGAGACTCTCTTGCTCCTCTGGCTAGAGACTGGAACTTTGTCAGGAGTGGGCTAGATTTCTTCAGAGCAGGCAGAGTGGTAGGCTAGACAATTCCTCTATCATTTTCCCACATTTCCCTCTTTACTATCTCTACCCTGCTGTCTAGTCTAGTCTAGTAGTTGTCTCTTGGTAACCGAGGATGACTATTGTCTTTGTGCGTTTTTGTGCACAAAGACACTTGTGCATGAAGATTTAAGTGGAAAAGTCGATGCACAGAGACAGTCCCACTCTCTCGGCTTTGGAAGCCTGGGTCCAGTGGCATGAAAAGTCGTTACATCTGGAGACTTCCTCAGCTGCATTGGATGGCCATGTTGTCTTTTGTGCTCTAGCATGCCCTAAGCACTCCACAGTGCCTTACTGTGTCGCCATCTCAGCCGTTGAACCTTCTTATTGGTTTCTTCTGTCTGGCCGAAGCAGCCTTCACATGCTGGGTGAGCAAAGCCTTAGTTCACCAGGGGTCCACGACAACCTGATGGCTACCCTCACAAGGTTTAGCCAGCCTGTTGAAGCCGTTGCCCGGGGTGTGGCTGCTGCCGCATGCTAGCAGCTACTAGGAGCCATAAGTGAGAGCTGGGTGTCAGGTGAGGGTCATAGGCTGGAGAGCTGCCCTAAGAGGGCACAACAAGCCCTCCATACCAGAGATACTACCCCTCCCTGAACACCCATATGCCAGAAAAGGTAAAAGATAAATGTTGTAGAGGATACAGTTAATTGAGATACTAATATACTGTTGGTGGAGTTGTGTTCTGATCCAACCATTCTGGAGAGCAATTTGGAACTATGTTCAAAGGACTCTAAAAGTGTGTGACCTTTGATCTATTAATACCATTACTAGGTCTGTATTCCAAAGAGATCCAAGAGAGAGAGAGAGAGAAGGACCTATTTGTACAGAAATTTATGGCAGCTCTTTTTTTGTGGTGGCAAAAAACTGGATATTGAGGTATTATCCATAATTTGGAGAATGGTTAAACAAGTCATGGCATATGATAGTTATGGAATACTATTGTGCTATAAAAAATGACAAGCAGGAAGAATTCAGAAAAATCTGTAATGGTTTATATGACCTGATAAAAAGTGAAGTAAACAGAACCAAAAGAGCATTGTACCCTGCTGTAATAAAGCTATTAAAGCTGCTAACAGTCTTGTGACTTGAGTTAATTTTATAAATGACGACCACAATAATTTTTAAACATTTCTTATATTTTAATTATTTTAACTTTAATTATTACATTTGGCAACTAATTTTAATTATTACACTGTGCTATAAGAAATGATAAATATAAGGAATACAGAGAAGTGTGACTTATATGAACAAATGAGAGATAAGCAGGACCAGGAAAACTGAATGCTGTATCCTTTATTATAAGGGACAATGCTTTGAAATGTGTAAAAGGAAGAAAGGGGAATGTGAATGATGTAAAAACAAAAGGAATCAATATTTCTTGGAATCAGGAAGTTCCAAGGTCAAAACTGGTCTCAGACACTACTGGCTGTAGTCATTAACCTCTACTTCAGTTTCTTCAACTATAAAATGGAAATAATAATAGCACCTACCTTCCATGGAGTGTTGTTGTGAGGATAAAATGAGATATTTGTAAAGTGACTTGCAAACCTTAAATCTCTCTATAAAGGCTGGTTATCTTTTCCAAGACTCTTGCCTCTCTCAAGTCCTCATAGTTTATCAAAGATTCAAGCTTTGAAACCTTTAACTCTTTTAGTCAAATCCTCTCTTTACATTGCCTAGAGATATGAGTTGAATCCCTATTGTCCTATATCTCTTCTGCTTTTTGTAGTTAAATTCCTCAAAAAGTTAGGTCTACATAGGTGCCTCCACTTTGCCTCCTTTGCTCTCTTAACCCCTTATAACCTGGCTTCTGACCTTTTCATTTCATTGAAACTGCTGTTTCCAAAGAGATTTCTTAAGTTGATTAAATGATTTTAAAGGCTTTTTCTCAATCCTCATTCTCCTTGAACTCTCTGCATTCTTTGACACTATTGATCACACTCTCCTTCATACTTTTCTCTCTAGGTTTTTGAAAAATCACCCTCTCCTGGTTTCTAACTTGTCTGAATGCTTCTCTGGCTCCCTTATTGGATAGCTTACTCTAGATTATACCCTCCAACTATAGGTGGCCCTCAGAATTCTACCCTGGGACCTTTTCTCTTCTCCCTTTCTATACTACTTTGTTTGGTGACCTTGTCAGCTTCCGTGGATTTAACATCTCCATCCTTATTATTCTCATACCTCCCTTTCCTATACCAATCTTTCTGACCTCTAATCTCACATTTTCGACTGCTTTTCAGACATCTCTAACTGGATTGTAGTAGATAACTTGAATTCAATATGTCCAAAACAGAATTTATCTTTCCCCCTAAACAACCCCCTACTTCCAACACACAACTTCCTTATTATGGTAGAAGGCAACACCCTCCTCCTTGTCCTTCAGGCTCATAGCCTAGAAGTCATCCTGGATTCTCCACTATTCTCCCATATTCAAGTTATTGACAAGGCCTGCTGCATTCATGTTTACATGGCCTTTTGTATATGCCCCTTTCTCTCTGACACTGCTACCATGCTAGTGCAGTCCCATAGCATCTCATTCCAGGTCTATTGTAATAATTCATGGGTCTACTTCCTCAAATCTTTCCTTACTCCAATCCATTCTCCAGTCACTAAGGTGATTTTCCTAAACTGTAGGTCATAATCATGTCACACCCTCCACTCAATAAATTCTAGTGGCTTCCTCTTGCTTCCAGGAGTAAATACAAGGTGGAATTTGGCATTCAAAGCCCTTCACAACCTAGCCCTCTCTTACCTTTCCATTGCACTCTTTGATCCAGATCTACTGACCTCCTGGCTGTTCCACAAACAAGACATTTTATTTTAGCTCCAAGCATTCTTTCTGGCTGTCTCTCATGTTAAAAATGTTCTTCCTCCTCTGCTCCTTTAAGGCTCAAGTAAAACCTAATCTTCTACAGGAAGCCTTTTCTAATCCCTCTTCATTCCAGTACTTTAACTTTTAATTATGTCCTTTTTATCCTGTTATGTAGTTTGCTTTCTATATATTTGATTGTTGTCTCCTCCATGAGATGGTAAACTCCTTGAAAGGACTGAATTTTTTGCCTCTTTTTGTAAGCCCAGATCTAGAATGATTCATGGAACAAAGTTGCCACTTAATGGTTTTTCTTTTTCGAATTAATTTTATTTTTTCCCTCATTACATGTAAAAACAGTTTCCAACATTTTTCTTCTACAAGTCTTTTCCCTTATATCTTTGGGGTACAAACCCAGCAGTGCTATGGCTGGATCAAAGGGCTGACAGTCTTTTAGTGCCCTTTGGGCATAATTCCAAATTGCCCTCCAGAATGGCTGGATCAATTCACAACCCCACCAGCAGTGAATTAATGTCCCTACTTTGCCACATCCCCTCCAGCATTCATTACTTTCCTTTGCTGTCATGTTAGCCAATTTGAGTTTCTAACATTTTTCTAAGAATTTTGAGTCTTCAATTCTCTCCTTCCCTTCTCACAACCCTAGCCAAGATGGCAAGCAATCTCATATAGATTTTACATATGTAATCCTGTAAAACATTTTTCCATAGTCACTTACTGTTTTTGATGATGTCCTGAGTCTGCAGTGCTTCTTCTGTATGCAGCTTCAGCTTATCTGGTTATTTGAAGGCACCAAGTATTACTAGACCACTAGCTAAAGACAGGGAAACTAATGGGCAAAGGCTATATGAAGGTATGGGATGAGGGAGACAGGCCAGAGCAGGATGGCTTCTGCTCTCCCAGAAAGAGAAAGCCCTGGTGGTGCTGGCACCTGCAGGGTTATTAGGGAGGAGCTTTCTATAGAGCACTTTCATTAATTGCTCATCTAATTGAAGGTTAATTAACTGCCAATTTGTACCAAGGACTTGGCAGTGCGCTGGAGGCATTTATTTTCCTTCAATGTGAGTTGCCCTCAGGAAAGGGATAGAGATAAAGATGACCCAGAGTTCTAACAATAGGCTTCTACAACACTCATCTCTCCACCCACACACTGACTGGAACACCCAGATACACACATTGTGACAGACACACAAACAGCACGCACTGACATGGATACGGAGAAACACAGATACACCGAAGGACATGCCTATAGACCCTTCCCGAAAGGTTCTATGAACAAGGGACACCAACATAGGATGTACCCGCACCAATGCACAGGCACCAACTGCGCAGTGACCATCGACAAGAAGTCCTGTAGCTGGGCAAAGGCACTGACATCCATCGAAATCCACTTGGGACCCCGCTGTTATACACGTGCACACAGGATCAAGAACACAAGCGTCGGTACTGGTGAACACACGTAGCATGATGGTAGTGTAGGAGGCCTTGATGGAGCACCCGCCACCCCCATCCATACCTGCCAAACACAAACTCAGGGCGGACAGACGGAACAAGTGCACACTCACCTGACCTGCCCCCCCCCCCCCCCCCCCGACTTAAGATCTCTTTGGCCCATATTCTAGTTCTGCCAACGGTGGGCTCGGGAACTGGGGAGGTTCGCGAGGCTGGGAGGGGCATTAGAGGAGCCTGGGAGGAAGGCTCGAGGGAGCGTAGGAGCGAGGCAGCAAGGGGTGCGATTAGGCCCTGGGAGACACGAAGGGCGCGTGGGGCTGGGGTGGCATGAGGCTGTGAGGGGCACCAAGGCTTAGTGGGGAAGGCGCGCTGGGGCGTGTGTCCGTTCCGGACACTCTGGCCAAGTCCAGCTCGGGAGCCACGGGGGAGGAATCGTGGCCCGCTACAGCAGTGCTGTGCGCTGTAACCTAGGCCTCCGGCTAGCAGAGCCAGGGAGGGAAGGGTTAAGCCCACCGAGCTCCCGCCGGGGCGCAGCCTAGAGCGGCGGCGGCTGAAGCAGCAGCGGCGGGAAGAGTAGGAGAAGGGGGGTGGTAAAGAAAGTGGGAGGAGAGGGGAGAGGAGGAAAGGAGGGGGACGGCGCCGGGGCAGGGGCCGGGCCGGGCGGGGACAGGATGCCGAGGGGGAACTTCCTGTTCCCCCAGCCCCCCGCCCCCCGCCCCCGGCCCGGTCCCGCCGCCGCCTCCTCAGCCCCAGCCCCGGTGCCAGACCTGGTCCCCGCCCCGGCTTCTACTCTACACGTCGGGGACAGACGGGGACCAGTTGCCCGCAGCCCGGCCCGGGGAAGCAGCCGGAGCCGGAGGGAGCCGGGGGGAACCCGCAGCCCGAGCTCCAGCTGCTCGTCCCCCCTCCTCTCGCCGGTGAGTTCGGGGCCCGGCGGGGGCGGGGCTGGGAGAACTGGCAGGCGGACACTCATCACTCGGCACGACACGACACTACAGCAGGCTCTCTGTCCCGTCCTCCCTTCCCCCGCCTGGCCGTGTCCAGTCCAGCCTCCTCTGGTCACTCCTCTTCTCCCAGGCGGCCAGGCCTCAGCTGGGCCCGGCCCGCTCCTCAGCTGGTGAGGACGCTGCCTCCCCCTTTCCTCTGATCCTTCCCTCTTTCCCTCCCTCCCTTCATCTCCTTCCCGGCCTTCCACATTCTCCTGCATTCTCTTTCATTATCCCCTCCTCTCCTTCAACTCAACTTTCATCCCTTTATCTCTTTGCATTTCCTTCAGCTTGTGATTTTTCCCCATTTCTTTTTCTCCTTTATTCCTTCATCTTCATCCTTTCGTCCTTCTCTCCTTAATCTTCTCCCTTCTATTTCTGCCCCTCCATTACCTCATCATCTCATTCTTCTCTTTTATCTCCTTCATTTCCCCCTATTTTCCTCTTCATCTCTTTTCCTTCATGTCATTCTTCTCTCTCGTTTTTTCTTCTTCTCTTTTTCACTTACCCCCCTTTATCTTCTTCATCCATTATCTGCTTCTCCCCTTTTCTCTCCACCTTCCTCTCTGCTTTCCTCTCATGTCTTTGCCTCTTTCTCTCCCTGCTTCATATCTTGTCCCAGTACTTTCTCTTATTCTTATCTTTCTTTCTCCTTCTTTGGGCCTCCTCCTGATTTTGTTTTCTCTTCTGGCTTTTCATCCATCCTTCAACTTCCACTTCCCTTCCATCCAGGAGTTGGGCATCTCAGTTTTTAGTTCCTTCAATTCCCATTTCATCATTCTTTGCTTACAACTAGCATAGCACTCTTCCTATGCCCTGAATATGTTTTTTTTGTTGTTGTTGTTGTGTCACTTTATTAGGTGACCAGTTCCTTAAAGAGAATTATCCAACTTCATATCTCCCATAGCAAGCAAATGCTTTGTAGTGGGTACTTAATAAATATCATTGATTTAATGGAATGACCATTTCCTATTTGGTCATTTGACCACCTGTTCTCTGAAGTGGCCTTTACCTTCCTTCCTGGCATTCTGACCTTTCCTTCAGATTTCCTTTCCTAATTCATCTCTTCCAGCAAAAAAGAAAAAAAAAAGCACCCCCCCTCCCCAATTACACAAGCACTTCATTTTACCCCCTTGTCTGCCTCCCTCCCCAGCTCTTACTTTATATTTGATGTTTGTTAAACTGATTGACTGGAGCTTCTACTGAGATTGGATAACTAAAGACTATTGATTAAGTAGGCCAAGCTGGAGAAAAAGACTGAGAATCTTTGGAGAAGTTGGCTAACTTGTCATTAAAGATTCACTGAGGATTTCTTGGAAATAGGATAATCATGAATTGTTTTTTAATCATACAGAGGCATTATTAATTCCTAGTTCTTTTAGGAACTTCTAATCCATGAAGAGAAAACTAAATGCTTATTGAGTGCCTACCATACACAAAACACAATTTTTAGTGCTCAGCCCTTTGAACATCAACTTACTCTGGATTCTCCTTAGTATAGGTTCTTGTTCTTCTACCATGGAATACACAATAAATTCCTCTTGACAAAATGTTTTGTTTGGGACCAGTGCTTCTCTGTCTTTTCTGCCCTTGAAGTCTTTAAAATCTGGTCTCAAAAAATATTAGAACAGTCAAGTCCAGTAGAACTTGAAATGGTAGGTGAAAGTAGTAGTGAGCTGCCTTGGATAGTAAGGGTGATACACGAGGCCAGGCTCTCCACCCTTAATAAAGTTTCCTGTGACTTCCTGGGGTAAAACGAGAGGACTGGACTAGACTATATCTAAGATCCCTTCCAGTTCTAAAGCATAACACCTGTGCTTTGGATATAGCCATTGTTTTATAAACCTTTTGACCATTACCCTCTTCATTTGCTTTCTGACCCTACTGTGTTCTGGGTGTCCTACTCTCATAGAGAATATAGGATCTTAGAGTTGGAAAGGACCTCATAATAGGTAGCCTAGGATGATGCTAGGGAAATCTCTGTTGGGAATCCCAGAGCATCTATTTTGGCTATTCATTTGGCTTCATTCAGTTCAAGAAATCTATTGAGTACTCAAAATTATGCAATGAATTATTTGCTGTGGGTAATACAAAGATGAATAGTTCTCATTATCTGGAAGCCTACACTTTTGAAATTGTGAAATGTTTATATGACCATACAAGGTTAATCTGATTAAGTACCAGGACAGATTATGTAAACAGTAAGACTAGGAATTTAGAGAAAGCAGAGATCAGTGTGGTGCTAGTATCACTTCCTAGAACAGGTTTTCCTCTCTGAAAGTTTGAGTTGCTATATATGCAGTAATTAGCTCTTAGGAAGATAAATGACTAGATACACAGTTTGGTATAGTGTGGGAAGAGCAATGGACTTGAAATCAGGAAGTCTGCATGATAAAACTCTTCTACTGGGTAACCCTGGGCAGGTTATTTAACTTCTCTGGACCTCAGTTTGCTTTATCTGTAAAATGAGGGTGTTGCACTGAATGTTTCCTAAAGTTCTACCTAACATTATATGAGTCTGGGACCCTTTGCTTCAGACCAGGACAGTTCCACTGCCTACAGGAACTTCTTCATACAGGTCTCTTATTGCCATTGGAAATCCATTGTAACAAAAATGGAATATCTTTGTTTTCCACTTTCTCTTATCAGCTAGATTCTAATATTGTCTGTCTGTCAAACTTGCATATCCTGAGGAGACATGCTATACCTTCATATCTTACTACCACTTCCAGTCTTGTCCATTGCCATATCTTTCCACCGTTTTTTTTTGCACCAATCACTCTTTCATTTCTCTTCCTTTACTTTATCTTCATTACCAGAGTCCTTGTTCTAACTGGTTAACTTATGACTTGACTCCTGTTACCTCTAATTTAGCTTTTGGATTCCAGGATCTCTGTCCTTCGGAATTTCATTTTATCCACAGCAGAGCCCTTGTATAGTTCAAAGTTTCCCAGTGGCTCCCAGCATCAAGTCCTATGTGTAGATTTTCATCAGATTCCTTTTCTACATAATTACATCTCACCCTACCAAACAATATTTTCAAAAACTGCTAAGGCAAACCTTCATATTGTTTTATATACATTCTGTTACCCCTCTCTTCCTACTTCCTCTCAGTACCCTTTTCATCTTTTTTGAAAAGTCAACCGCAACCCACTGAAATTTGTAAATTCTAATTTTTTACAAACATTTATTAACTGGCATTTGTCATTTATAGTTTGTCTTACCTTTATATAAGTTCAATTAAATTTACACATCTATCTTGTCTGCCTTGTTTCTCCAAGAATTCTAAATTCACAGAGAATGTGAACCATATCTAACCCAGATGTTTTGGGGTAATGGTTTTATAAATGTAAGCTGTTTGTGAAATAAACATGTTATGCAAATCTTAAAGTAAGACTGGAGTGGGGTAGCTTCATAGAAGCAACAAATGTTGGGGAGGGATTTCAAAGAGGAGAAGCCTCTTGAATGTTTTTGTTTTTGTTTTTTAGAGAGAAATCAAGGAAGGTTAGGATAAAGAAGTAGCAGTTTGGGGGAAGGGCAGTAAATAGGCCAGAAGGTGGGTCAGTTCTATGTGTGCTCTTTCCAACTCTGAAAGACTCCAAGAAATTGTTGTCATATATCCTCAGGTTGAAGCAAGATTGTAAGATTTGGAGGGCAGGGCTATAGATAATTAATTGGGAAGGTAGTGATATAGTCTCTATTCTGATGTATCTAATCTGGTTTATTTAATAAGGTTTCACTTATCCATTTTACTTTAACATAGTTATGTGGCAACTTAGCTTGGAGAAGAAATGTTACCACTTATGAGCATGTTCCCTAAACGACATCTTGACCTTGAAGGGTCCAGCAGTTTTTATTGTACTGTCCAAAGCTTCATCACAACTTCTTCTGGCTTCTCTGAAATTGCACAGATGAATATTGACTTTGCCTTCATGTCCCTCAGTTTGATGGGGACAAAGAGGTGGCATTTTTGTGAATCTAATGGTTATTCCTTTGACATTTTTTTTTGGTCAAGAATGATAATGGTAGCTGTGATTGCTTTTTAGCTAGAGACTGGCCAGTAACACTAAGGATTTATTAGGCCTCTTCAATAGCTGATTTATGGGAAAGTTGGTCAGTGTTTCTCATAAGGGAATGAAGGGTCACTTAGGTACCAGGAAGAAGGAGCTCTTTGTTTCTCGATTCATCCCAGGGAGAGTCAGTGATTTGAGTTGTTTCCTTCCTCCTTCTGAGCAGAGCTCCCTGGAAATCCAACTTGACCTCCAAGATGGAGCGAGGGGATGAAGCATGTGTGCTGGACCTTCGGTGCTCTGAGGACAGGGATATCCCGCAAGGAGCTCATTCAGGTGAGGGAAGAAAGTAAAGAGGCCATCTACCCCCACAGCTGGTGAAACTTTTCTTTGTAAGACTGAGTGATCATTTTCATATGCTTCAGTCCATTCAATGGCAGAGACAGATAGACTTAAGGGAAATGGGAATCTATTCAGGTTGAGTCTGGGCATCTTTATCATAGTCATTCTATCCCATGGCAGAAAGTGATTATGATACATGAAAGACATAGAATCAAAATGTTATGGAAATGTAGATGTGGGAATGGGTATTTGCAGGCTAGGAATTGACTGGGCTGCATTAGTGTATGCAACCTATAAATATATATATATACACACACACATATATATGTATGTATGCATACATATTTATACACATATATGCATTGAATCTTTTTGTAGCCTATATATATAACAATTGGTAAATGCCAGTTTTGTTAACTGATCCATCTATTTCAGAACACACATTTGCAAAGAGAGAAACTAAGGCACAGAGAAAGCCAGAGGCTCCCCTGAAATCATCAAGTTTTACAGATCTTGACTCTTCTGTTTATGAATGAAGCTTCCTAGCTACCCTGTCCCTATATATTCTTGGGTATGAGCCTTTTTTTTCCTGTTTGGAAACAATAGGTTTCTTTTCACATTACTTTCTTTTCTTTTTTTGTGGAGGGGACATGAAGATAAGATCTGGGTCCTTTCCATCTTACATCATGGAATAGCCAGATGCATCCTAGCTGATTTGAGAACAGTCTGGAAAAAAAGTCTCAAAACTGCCAGAAACAAAGAAAAACTTTAGAAAGAATCCTAGAAGACTTGGATTCAAGTTCTGGTTCTGCTACTTACTTCATTTGTGACTTTGGGAAAGTCACTTAACTTCTTTGGGCCCGAGTTTCCTCATCTGCAAAATGAAGTTAGACAAGGTGATCTCCGATATCTCTATCATCTCTAAATCTGATCTGTTTATTTCCCTTTACTTCTATTCTTTCATACCTATTCTTGGTCTCTGCTCTTTTCTATTTCATCTCTCCTTAATTCATACACTCTGACCCCTCAGAAGTATTTCCTACCATTGTGGACTTTTTAGAAATATGAACCTTCACTTCATATGCTAACTAGAATCTTATAGTTTGGGGATAGTCCTGAATGATAGTGAATTCTGTTGTGTTTGTTCACCACTCTATCCCATTGTAAAATGTCCCTATATTTCCAAGTTTTTACTTGTTCTTAAGAGGCTTATTTTATCCTTAGTATCTCCTGTTATTTAACAATCCTGGTAAGAACCATCAGATTCTTGAAGGTGCAGTATTTTTAATATCTTTTATAAGTTCTTTTATTCTAAAAAGTTTTTACACAGTGTGTTAACAAGCAACTTTGAAACAATTCATTATTTTGGAAATAACTAACTTTTAATTGTGGAAATAATGAATTTTCCATAATTTATTATTTTCATAAATGAAAGATTTGCTTCATTTTAGGGATACCTATAATGGGTTTCAAAGAATTCTTGATTAATTTTAATTATCTTGTGATTGATCCATTCCTCTCCTTCCCATGATTTAGCATTAAATAGTTATATTTGAAAATATTTTGTGCCCTGAGCTTATCAGAGGGAAGGGTGGCTTGAAATGGTGGCTTTTGTTTTGACCTGGCCAAAGATGAATTTGAGGCAGAAATGGAAGCTGGACCAGGTATGGTGAGGTGGGAGGAAGGTAAAGGAGGAAGTCAGGTTGGACCTCTTGTATTGGTTTCAGAGCAGGGGAAAGTTATGTCCTTTAGCCATTTTGGGTGTCAGTCACAGACTGTTTTGTGGCCCTGGACCTTTCATTTCCAGATACCAGACGGACCGGCAGTGATTTCTGCCACCCTGCCTTTCTCTCGGTGGCCCCAGGACTTTGCAGAGAATTAGCTTCTACATGGAGGCCCGCCTTTTCTTGCTTAGTCCTTTGGTGTGGATCCTTTCGAGATTGGTCTTTTTCTACCTCAAGATGCCATCTGTATCACATTGTAATTTTAAACGTACCCCCATGATTATTTTATTCAGGCCCCCTTTCTCTCCCCGAAGTTTTGTTTTTGGCGCCACGTGTGGAGCTAGGTAGGCTGGGGCAAAGGGAAGGGCCAGTGGGAGGGGATGCGTAGAAAGATCCCCAGATCCTCACCCGACCCTGCCTGGTTCAGTGGTCTCGAGACTGCTAGCCGGACTCTTTCCCTCCATCCTGCCCTTTCCCCTCTAGGAGATGGGAGTGAGAATGAGGAAGAAGAGGAGGAGGGGAATGGCAGCCCACAGCAGCTTTTGGCCACAACGCCATCTGGGGATGGTGAAGAGGAAGAGGAGGACGAACCTGAGCTCCTGCAGCCCCGACTGCTGCGTGGTGGGGGGTCTGGCCGCGGTCGAGGCCGGAAGCTGGCGCCCTCAACTCCCTTACCACCTGCCCACGGCTATGAAAAGCTTAAGGAGCTGATGGTTTTGCCCCCGATGGCCGCGTCAGTAGCAGTCCCTCCGGGTCCTGGCTGCGGGGAGCCTCCGATACCACCTCGGAAACGCCGGCGGCGGAGCCGGGACCGACCCACCATCTGTGGGGAATGTGGGAAGGGCTTCAGCCGAAGCACCGACCTAGTCAGGCACCAAGTGACGCACACAGGTGAGCGGCCGCACCGCTGCGGGGAGTGTGGCAAGGGCTTCTCCCAACACTCCAATCTGGTCACGCACCAGCGCATCCACACGGGCGAGAAGCCCTACGGCTGTGCGTACTGCACCAAACGCTTCGGGGAGAGCTCGGCTCTCATCCAGCACCAGCGCACGCACACAGGTGAGCGGCCTTACGCCTGTGCGGACTGCGGCAAGCGCTTCAGCGTCTCCTCCAACTTGCTTCGCCACCGGCGTACCCACTCAGGGGAGCGGCCCTATACATGCGCAGACTGCGGCGAGGGCTTCCGCCACAAAGCTCAGGCCCGGCGACACCAGCGCCAGCTCCACGGGGGAGGAGGTGGGAGCGGCCTGGGGTTCACCAGCCCTTCCCTGGGTCCCGGAGAGCCTGAAGCAGAGCTGGGGGATGAAGAGGGGCTAGGGGACCTTGGGAATAGGGGCGAGGGCAGCCCTGATGGTCAGTGAAGCTGAATGAACTTCGGGAACCAGGTTTGGGGTGGGAAGTGGGGAGAGGGCAGGCTGGCCTGGGTGGGGAAAGGGATCCTATGGGAGGGTGTGGTGGGGAGCAGGGAAGAGTGACCATTTTGGGCCAAGCAGTAGGGATCTGAAGCTTAAAAAGTGGTGGTCCTGGGCCAGGAGATGGGGATCAAGGCTTCTCTCACTAGGACTGCCAAGGTTAGGGGAATTGGGAAGGATAGAAGTGGGGAAATCAGGTAAACTGATCGGTAGAGTTTATTAGGGTTCTTTGGCACGGATTTTTTTTTTTCCTAGTCTGGGGAGCAATGTAGCATCTGAAGACTGGACTTTGGGGACTAAGCAGCTCTGTAGTGGTCTGGGTTGGTCTCTAGAGGATGTTGGCAGTGGCCCTCAAGGTTGGACCAGAGACAGTGGGTCATGAAGGCAGGATAAGGGAGAGGGCAATTTAAACTTAGAGGTTTCCCGATAGAGCAGTGCAGAATTGGAGGGAATAGAATTGATGTTTTCCGAATTGGCACAGAATGTGGGCTGCTGAGGCCCACACTCATTTCTACCACAGTGACTGCTTTATTTCAGGGAGAGAGAGACATTTATATTCTCCTCCCTCCTGTGAAAGGTCAGGTGGAGGACCTACTTTGTCTGCCTGACACTTTTCAGATTCTAAAGCAAAAGTCATAATGAAGAGTGGGAAAGGAAGCTCTCAAATTTGAGCTGGATATCTTGAGGCCTCTTCCTCCTCAGACATTCCAACAGGGGATGAAAATAATTGATTTGATGGCCCTTTACTAAGCACCTGCAGGAAGCAGACCACTCTACTAAGCTTAGAAAGAGATGCAAAATATAGGTAGGATATGGTACTGCCCCCTTTGGATCTTATAGTCTGGTAGCTAATGCCTGTGTCTGAAAAGAAGCCCAACTTTTGAGACCAAGTCCATATTTTCTCTGAAGCAAAGATTCCACTGAAAGAACTGATCTTGTAAAGCAAAAGGAACAGAAAGCCTGCCCATTCCCTGTTCCCCTTCATCCTTGGGAGTTCACAAGGGAAAAGGCCATTAGGCCCAAGGTTAGATCTTAAGATAGGATGTGTGTCCTTTCTTGAGCTGGATGATGAAGAGCAATGATTTAGTTTTTCCCTGTTGTGAAGAGGTTAGGCTTATTGTTTGATTGGGTAGCAGGAAGGGCTGAGTCCTTGGACTGAGTGGGGAGGACTTGGGGACAGTGGAAATGATCCTTGACTTAAAAAAACAACAACAAAAAACCTTTTGGAAGTGGAATCAATAAGACTTGGTAAACTACTGTATGAAAAGTAGGGGAAAGAGAGGGAAGAATCAAGGATGACTCCAAGAATTCAGTAACAGCCTTGTAATATATATGAGTGTTAGAGCTTAGAGCTAGTGATGTGGATAGGAGAGGTCACTGTGGTGGGTTTTCTCCACCTCTTGCCCCCAAACACCCCTTGGTTATTTCCTTCAATAACTGGTTCAACCTTTATTCCTTCTTTTCTTCTTCATCTGCTACAAACCCTTTTTGCACACAACTTGTAACATTTATACAAAAATGTTAGGAAATGAGAAAATTTTACAAAAATAATAAAAGTTTGAGTAAATAGAATATCTGTTCTTGTCTTGCTGTGTTTCTGGATTAGTCACCTCTGTCTTTAAGCCCTTGTTTCAGTAGCCTTGATTCCTGTTTACAATGAAAGGGATGTTTCCCAAGTGCTTTGGGACCAGGAATTTAATCTAGGTGTGTTTTTCTGCAGATTCTGATGTTTTAGAATCAGTTGTAACTTAAAGCTCCTGACCTCAAATTTCAGTTTTGAGCAACATGGGATGAATATAGATGTTAGGAAAAGGAAAAGTGGGGTGAGGAGAAAGATGATGTGTCCAAGAGCCTTCATCTTCAAAAAACACTCTGACCTATAATGAATACTGAAACCATTAACAAAATTGGATCCTGTTGATAAGGGACTTATATACCAATGGTCTAAGCTGACTTTTACCTGACCCAGGAAAGGTAGACCTGAAAATAAAAAAGAAGGATCAATAGGGCTTTATAAATGGTTGTAGATAGAGGATAAGGGAGAAGAAAAAGCAAAAAATTAGCTCAAGTTTTTGGGTCTGGGTAAGTGGGAAGATGATAGTACTTTTGACAATAGTAAAAGAAATCAAGAGAGAGAGCTGGGCTTGGAAGATATGATGAGGTTAGTCTTAGACATATTGAATTTGAGGTGATGACTGGACATCAAAATGGAAATGGATAGCAGGTAGTTATAAACATAAAACTGCTGTTCAGAAGAAAAAAATGAGGCTAGAAATATAAATTTACATTCAATAAGCACATATATCTATAGTATGCCAAACATCATGCTAGGTGTTGATACAAAGACAAAAATGACAGTCCATTCAAGGAGCTTATATTCTTCTTGGGGAAACTATTTCCACAAATACAAAAATGTACAAAGTAAATACAAGATTTTATGGCGAAGACAGTAAGGCTAATAGCAACTGGGGATGTCAGGATAGACCTCATATATGAAGTGAAACTGGAACTGAAACTTAGAAACTAGGGATTTCTAAAAGGAAGAAATAAGGAAAGCATTCTAGATGTAAGATGACTGCTTCAAAGACATGGAAATGGAAAATGAAATGTTCTACATGAAGATAGTAGGCTAATTCAGTTGGAATGTAGAGCTTTCAAAAGTGAGTAAAATGAAATAAGCCTCCAAAGGTAAGTTGGAACCAGATTGTAAAGAGCTTTAAATACCAGAGGAAAGTGTTTTTGAGCCTAGAGTAAATAGTTACTGGAGCTACTTGACCAGGGTGTGATATGGTCAGACTTGTGCCTTTTTTAGGAATATAAATTTGACAGCTGTATTAAGGATAGATTGGATAGAGGGGGGACAATTCAGGGAGATGGATTAAGTTTTCAAAATAGTGTGAGAGGTGTTAAGGCTCTGAATTTGAATGGTGGCTATTTTAGTGAAGAGAAGGGAATTAATTTAAGAGATGTGGAGATAGAATCAATAAGACTTGGTAAACTACTGAATGGAGAGTAGGGGAGGAGAGGGAAGAGTCAAGGACAACTCCAACATTGTAAACCTGGTAACTGTAAGGATAATGGGTTCTCAAAGGAAAGAGAGAAAAGGGAGAATTTTGGAGGAAAAATAATTATGGTTTTGAACATGTTTGAAAAGCCTATGGGAATCCAGTTGGAGATGTCTAATATGAAGTTGGGGTTGTGAGATTGGAGCCTATGAGAGAGATGGAGGTCTAGAGATAATTTCCCCCACTAGGAACTGATGAAATCAACAAGGAGATAGAACAGTGATAAAATAAAACCTTGGAGGATACCTACTGGTAGTGGAATGATAATTGGGCTCATGATACCTGATGGGATCATTGAGGAAGAATTTAGAGAGAGTAGGGCCCAGGGAAGAACTTTAGGGGACACCCATAATTTAGGGGTAGGACTTGGTGATCCAACCAAAGAAGTAGCCAAGTAAGAGGAGAACCAAGAGAAGAAGGAAACCTTAGGGAATAAAGAATATCAAGGATAGTGGTTAATGGTGTCAGATGTTGCAGAGAGCATTGTGGTGATAGTTGAAGACACATGAGTTCTTTGAGGGAGGAAATATGAGCAGTTGTCAAAGGATAGAGGTCTGGGCAATGTCCAGTATGGGCTTAGGAAGCAGCTTGAGGTTATGTTCCAAATATTTGTATGTTGGTTATTTTGAGATCAGAAAGCCTCTTCCAATGGATTCATGTTAAGTTCGCAGTCCAACTCATGAACCTATTTGACTCAGCGTAACTGAAGTAGCATGCAATAATCTTTTACCCTGAGCCTCCCAGTACCTTGCTGAGCTCAGAGACCCAAACCCACTGGTCCTTTTGAACCCTGAGGTCCAATAGAAATCCTCTGGGCACAGAGCCACTAGTCCTGACCCTTTTAGGTCCTAACGGCTAACCCAAGCCTGGAGCTTGAGTACTGGGATTCTCTCAATTCTGGGGCTTCAACAACTGGATAGCTTTTAGGGATGAGGCATGGATATTCAAATGGTGGGGAACATAGATAATCAGGGGCTAAAACTATAGCAGCTCTCTTATTCTGGGGCCAGGCACTCATGATTCAGTGTCTCCTTTTGATATGACAGAATGGGCACTAAAAAGAGTTGAATTTGCAAGGTGTGAGAGAGGCTTTGGAACACTTGGTGCTTGCAATTCATCTAGGTTCCCCTAGGTGGGGCTGATGTCTTATTGCAACTAGTACACAAGCCCAGCATTTCTTTAAAAAAAAAAGGGAAAAAAATACTTTATGAAATTAAGTCACCCCAAGAGTTCTAAGGAAGAGGCAGAATGGCAGAATGGATAGTGATCTGGTTGCAAAGCTAGGAAAACCTGGTTTCAAGTATGTATCACCTCTAACACTTGGTGGAGCCTTCCATTGTAAGTCAGTTAACTCTTCAATACCCCGATGGCTCTCTAAGATAAAATTCTAGAAGTATTGCTGATTTGCATTTTTTAAAAAGAGTTTCCTCACCAGTGGTTTTCTATGCCATTGAAATCTTGGGTCTGGACCAAAAATAAAAGGGCTTCAATAAGTAACAGAAATATGCTTTTGAATAACAATGAAATAACAAAAACCTCCATATATTTGAAATACCTTAAGGACATTGCTACTGCGTGTCTGTAATTGTTTAGCTTATTTAAAGTTGCACCTTACCTAGAATTAATTTGGAATCTTCCTGGCTTTGTAGACTGCGTCTGGGTTTATGTACAACTCCCTCATTCTCCGAAAGAAAGAAAGGAAGAAATCCCTGGGCTGTTCTGATTCTGAAGTTTTCAGATTTGTCCCACAATAGTAAGAGGACTATTTAAAATGACTGCTCAAATTCCATTGGCATGAACTACTGAGTAGAATGCTCTTAATTAGTTTGCATACTTTATCTGAGAGTAGCATGGAGACTGTATTCCTTATTTGAAAAGTACAATAGACTCTTTATAGGAGAGAACAGCTTCCCAGTTTTTTCTCTACCAGTATCAACAAAAAACTTTCTGCTGGCTCCTCTGTAGTACCTATGAATCATCTCAGGAAGTCCCCAAAGATTATAGTTCTGCAGCTAGAGTGAAAAAAGTTTCTGAATGAGAGACAAGCCTGTGTAGTGTCTATTGTTTCTTTTAGGTTTCCTTTGATCTATTTTTTTTTTAACCCTTACCTCCCATCTTAGAATTAACACTGTGTATAGGTTTCAGGGCAGAAGAGTGGTAAGGGCTCAGCGATGGGGAGGGGGGGGGAGGTTTAAATGACTTGCCTAAGGTCACACAGGAAATATCTGAGGTCAAATTTGAACCCAGGACTTCCTGTCTCTAGGGCTGGCTCTCAATCTACCCAGCCACCTAGCTGCCCCACTTTCATTTTTTAATTTGCATTTTACTTACTGGTATTATAGCTTTGAGCCTAGGTTCTTGCTAAAGATTCTCCATAGATCAGGAGGGCTTGACTTGGGGTCCATCCACATAAAAGAGTTAAGAACCTTTACTTAAAGGGAGAATACATTTTGGACACTCACCTGAATCAGTCAACTAATTTGAAATATATTTAGAATATAATTATTTTATCAAACAAAGTCCTATGTAGGAACTCCTTCTACTGATACAGAGGTAGAGAATGCAACTGGTTTATGTCTTTGTAGAATGTCTCAGAGGGAAGATTTGAATCCAGATCTTTCAGATTCCAAACATAGCACACAATCTGATATGCCCATTGCTTCATATTTTAAAAAAAATTATTTATTTGATTAATTTAGAGTATTTTTCTATGGAATCATGATTCTTGTTCTTTCCCTTCCCTCCTCCCACCCCCTCTGGTAGTCAAGGAGCAATTCCACTGTGTTTTTCATGTGTCATTGATCAAGATGTATTTCCATATTATTAATATTTGCAATAGAGTGATTGTTTAGAGTCAACATCCCCATAGAACCATGTGATCAAGCAAATGCTTTTCTTCTGTGTTTCTACTCCCACAGTTCTTTCTTTGGATGTGGATAACATTATTCCTAATAAGCTCCTCAGAATTGTCCTGGATCATTGTATTGTTGCTAGTAGCAAAGTCAGTTACATTCGATTGTGCCACAGTGTATCAGTCTCTGTGTGTAATGTTCTCCTAGTTCTGCTCCTTTTACTCAGCATCAATTCTTGGAGGCCGTTCCAGTTCACATGGAATTCCTCCAGTTCATTATTCCTTTGAGCACAATAGTATTCCATCACCAACATATACCACAATTTGTTCAGCTATTCCCCAATCAAAGGGCATCCCCTCATTTTCCAATTTTTTGCTACCACAAAGAGTGCGGATATAAATATTCTTGTACAAGTCTTTTTCCTTATGATCTCTTTGAGGTAATAACCCAGCAGTTGTACAGCTGGATCAAAGGGCAGCCAGTCTTTTAAAGCCTTTTGGGCATAGTTCCAAATTGCCTTCCAGAATGGTTGGATCAATAAACAGCTCCACCAGCAATGCATTAGTATCCCAGTTTTGTCACAATCCCTCTAACATTTATTACTTTCCTTTGCTGTCATATTGGCCAATCTGCTAGATGTGAGGTGGTACCCCACATTTGTTTTGATTTGCATTTCTCTAATTGTAAGAGATTTAAAACACTTTCATGTGCTTATTGATAGTTTTGATTTCTTTATCTGAAAACTGTGTACTCATGTCCCTTGCCCATTTATCAATTGGGGAAGCTCACATTTTTGGCCATAGTAAAACAGTTTTTAAGCATGTAAATTTTTTTTCCCTAATTATTTGGCCAAAAGAAGAGACTGAAGGAAGAAAGTAGTCAGCAGGACATAACATACACTGGTCAGAGATAATGGAAAATAAGAAAAACACATAGGATTGGATGATTAGAAAGAAAATGATGACTTTAAAAAGTCAAATTACAGATGACCCAACCATTCTACCCATCAATTTCATCAATTTTGTTCTTTCTTAAGGCTTTTTTTTTCTTGGACTTCTTCCAAGGTCAGTTAACCTTTTTTCTTCTTCTTTTTTTAAATTTTAAATAACTGGATGCTACTCTGAAGACTTGTCTTTGGGGATAACTATCTTCTTTGCAAAGATTTACACAGGTGCCAGCTGGGTAGCCCAGTTGACTGAGAGCCAGGCCTAGAGACAGGAGATCCTAGGTTCAAATCTGGCCTCAGATACTTCCTACCTCGGTGATACTGGGCAACTTAACCCCCATTGCCTAGCCCTTACCACTCTTCTACCGTGGAACCAACACACACAGTATTGGTTTTAAGATGAAAGGTAAGAAAAAAAATTAAAAACAACAACAACAAAACACTCCAAAGATTTGCACAAACGGTTTTGTGACTATTTCTTGCCTCTAAAAGATGATCAGGACCAGGTCAGCCTGGGCATCTGCTTCATTTATCTCATGTTATAGTTTCATTTCAACTCTCGAGGGTCAGATAGCCCTTCTTAAGGTGTCCAGGCTCAAAGGGAACTAATTCCATGCTAATCAAACTCATAAGAGATGAATTTATAAATCAGTTTATTAACTTAGAGTGGAAATGTTAGAATTTGTTTCAAAGGCCGACTCCATAGCCAGATTTGATCAAGTTGCAGCAGTTGGCAATGCAACAGTCTCACTTTCCCATGACACTTGGCAATACTGGATTGAGTGCAGGTTTGGATGCATCTGCTCAGATTACTTATCATGAATTTACCATTCAAATGACTTAATTGGCTGCATAATTGGGTGTCAAGGTGACAAAATCAATGAAATTCATTAGAATCTCAGGGCTCAGATCAAAATCAAGACATTCACAGACATTTCAGGCAAGTGTTAATAAGGGCTTGAATGACAGTGTTGCTCATGTGAGTGGAGGAAAGGGCATGGATGAGAGAGATGTTTTGCTAAATGCAGTCTTGTATTTTTCAATAATTTTTTAAATGGTAAGCCATGTCTCTCCCCAAAAGAATATAAATTTCTGTTACAAACCTGTTTATAAATCCAGGGATTATTTGAGAATGTGTTTTGATAGATTATATCTAGACATTACTCATAGATGGATTTGGGATACATTTATTAGACACAGAACTAAAATACACACTCATGACTTTGGAGATTTTAGCTCAGAAATATCTGCTGATCTACTAGAGAGAATTTGAATCTAATATAAAATCCAAACATCTATTCATTACAGACATTCATATATGAAAAAAATGTACACAGATTATATAATGTCAGCATGGGTGAAAAGGGACCTGACTTATAGAGGTCATTTATTCCAACCTATATCTTCCTGATTTGTGATATATAAAAAGTCCACAAAAATATCTTAAAAACAGAATCAACTAAGTCAAGAGTGGGTGCAAATATAATCTCCAGGACCTCTATGGGTGTGGGGGAGGGCGGGCAGGGGGGAGAGAGACAGAGAGAGAGAGAGAGAGACGGAGAGAGACGGAGAGAGATAGCACTTATCTATCCTCAGTTTCCAGTTTCTTGAACTATATTTTATTAGATGTACATGAACTATATTTTATTAGAAAGAAGCACACATGCTATGCCCTTTTAAAAGCCCTTACCTTCTGTCTTAGAATGCTTAAAAAACTAAATATAGGTTCCAAGGCAGAAGAGGGGTAAGGGCTAGGCAATTGGGATTAAATGACTTGCCCAGGGTCACACAGCTAGGAAGCCAGATTTGAACCCAGAACTTTCTGACTACAGGTCAGGCTCTCTCCTACTGAACCACCAGACTGCCCCAATGCCATGCCTTTTAGAGTGCTTAGAGAGAGTGATAGGAATACGCTTCTCATTTTTTTTTCCATTTCATTTCTTGTTCAACTAAAGGTCTTGCACAGGGGTGTGTATCAGAGATCATTATAGACCTTACCCTGGGTCTCAGGCCTTGATGATCTCAATTAGCTTCTTAGGCCAACAATTCCTTCTTAGAATTGGTCCAGGGGAGGTTTTTCTTGGTCTAGATTCTGCACCTCTCTCTTTCCAAGCCTCTATTTATCTTTAAACTCCAAGTCAAGGCACATAACTTCTTGATCTCTTTGGGCTTGGGGCCAGTTTAGGTTTGAGGATTACCTTGTATGCTACACTTGATCCCTATTATCCCTCTTTCCCTCCTCTTCCACTGCCCTTATAATGGGGGGTGGGGGTGGGGAAGAGTTTTTGTAGCACATTCACAAATGATACCGAGGGTTAATGTACTTAAAAGTTTGTATAGAGGGAAATTCCTGAGTCAGACTGGATAGTACCTAAATTTTTTATATAATATTTAACTAAATTTCCTCAGTTCTAATTTGGTCCTTATGATCTTTGCTAGATTAAGAACTGATTCGGTGGTGACTGGCTCTCTCCAGGGCTTCAGAGAGAAAGATGGTTTCTGCTCCAGAATATCTCCATACTGATTGAAATTTGCCTATTTAGGGATTCTGCATTCTGCCCTACAATTACAGTATAATTCTCAGCCAGTCAGGAAGAATCCTGTATGTGGTGGCCTCCATGAATCAGTCACACAACAGGCTTACTATGTGCTAGGCACTGTGCACCTCTAGATGATTTTTAAGAAAATGCTTCTCCTGGTTTTCCTCCTTCCCATCTGACAAAAAGTTTCTTCTTTTTCTATATCATAATGATATGGATCATCATCACATTCTCACGAACTCTGGTTGTCCCCCAAGAGTCTGTTTTGGGCCCTTTTTCTTATTCTAGATAATTTTGCTTTGTGATTTCATCACTCTATGCAAAGAGACATCTTACATGCCCAGTCACAGTCTCCCTCCTGAGCTCTCTCTAGTCTTGCCTTTTGGAAATCTTGAACTGGATGTCCTATAGACATTTCCAAAACAGAATTCATTATTAGAGAGTTTGCTGAAAAACCCTTCTTTTGTGTCAATTTTCCTATTATTGTCAAGGGCACCATCATTTTTCCAGCCATCAGGTAGCCTCAGGACATTCTCAAGCCCTCACTATCTCTTAGTCCCCATAGTTAATTTGTTGGCAAGGCTTGGAGAAAATATGGTTTTCAAGACTCTGAATTGCCAAAACTATAAAGATAATTTTAGTGTCTTGATTTTTATCAAAAAGAAGTGGTCGCCATGGGAAAAATTCCTAAATATGAAATACCCAAGTCAGTTGGGTTTTATGGAGATTTTAATTAATACAAATGAAGGAATTAAGGGAAGGGAGAGAGACAGAGTAAGAGAAAATAGTAGGAAAAGGCCTAGGCCATTTCTAGGCCTAAGCCTTAAAAGAGATTAGTCAGTCTTTTATCTACTTACCACAAGATCTGTTCCAAACAAGCTCTAGTGTTCAGAGAGACCCTCCAATTCAGCTTCCAAACTCAACTAACTAATTCCACCTTGATACTTCCTTTTAAAGAAAATTTTCCCTTGTGTCACCTCCCCTAAATTTTCACATCTACTAATCACAGTAGACGTTTTCCCCAGGACTGACCATTCTTAGTTCACTTCTTCTTTTGTTATCACCTTCTCTGGGTAGACTAAAACTTCACACTTCTTTTGTTAAGTTTGCCTTTTGTAAGTTCCTTGACCTTTTAGTGATTAATTTAACCTTTATAGGTACTTAGCACCCTTTTGTATTAGATTTAAAAATAGATCTAGCTTAAGGTTTTTGCTTTACTATAAGTATGAGTTAGGGACTTTTTCATTGTTCCATCAGGAGTTTACAACTTTATCTTCCCCTAAGGAAGGCACTGTGAGCAGCGTGGAGTATTTTTAAAGTTCTCAATACATTCCTGACTAAGTACTTCCATTGTTACAATAGGGGAATAACTTAACCAAACCTTCTAAGGTATAGTCTGAGCAATTTTAAGATTCCCACTGTTGATTTTGCCTTTTCAGCATATCCCAAACATGCCCCCTTCTCTCTGACACTGCTACCACTCTAGTACAAGTTCTCATCACCTCATACCTGGGTTATTGCAATATCCTTCTGGTTGGTCTCACAGCCTCAAGTCTCTTCCCACTACAGTCCATACTTGACTCAGCTGCCAAAGTGACCTTTGTCATCACCTGCTCAATAAACTCTCCTGCCTCCCTATTGCCTCCACATATTTTATAATTCAGTCATACTGGACCACCTGATATTCCTTGCATATGGCATTATTTCTCTCAACTTTTTGCTTTTTTCACTTGCTCTCTGTCATGCCTAGCATGTTTCTCCCTTTTCATTTTTACCTTCTGACTTCTTTCAAAACTCAGCTCAGATTTTATCTTCTGTAAGTGGATCTTTTTGGCACCCCCTAACCCCATACACAGCAGCTACAAATGTCTTTCCCTGTAATATTAACCACTGCCCACAAGGAGCTCACATTCTAATGGGAGAGACAATGTAAAAAATAGTACATGTCAGATATATGCTGTGTAAATGGAAGATAATCTCAGAGGGAAGACATAGGGCCATGGGATCCAGGGAGAGACCAGGAAAGACTTCCTTCAGAAGTTTGGATTTGAATGGAGTCAAAGGAAAATTATTCAACAAACACATATTTTTTTTAGAGTCCCCCTTTCCTAGATCCCTGCAGATTGTTCAGGGACATTACACCGCCACTATTGGAGAAGTCCATTACATTCAATTGTACCACAGTGTATCAGTCTCTGTGTACAATGTTTTCCTGGTTCTGCTCCTCTCACTCTGCATCACTTCCTGGAGGTTGTTCCAGTCTCCATGGAATTCCTCCACTTTATTATTCCTTTTAGCACAATAGTATTCCATCACCAACATATACCACAATTTGTTCAGCCATTCCCCAATTGATGGGCATCCCCTCATTTTCCAATTTTTGGCCACCACAAAGAGCGCAGCTATGAATATTCTTGTACAAGTCTTTTTCCCCATTATCTCTTTGGGGTACAAACCCAGCAGTGCTATGGCTGGATCAAAGGGTAGACATTCTTTTATCGCCCTCTGGGCATAGTTCCAAATTGCCCTCCAGAATGGTTGGATCAGTTCACAACTCCACCAGCAATGAATTAATGTTCCTACTTTGCCACATCCCCTCCAGCATTCATTACTTTCCTTTGCTATCATGTTAGCCAATCTGCTAGGTGTGAGGTGATACCTCAGAGTTGTTTTGATTGCATCTCTCTGATTATAAGAGTTTTAGAACACTTCTCATGTGCTTATTAATATTTTTGATTTCTTTATCTGAAAACTGCCTATCCATGTCCCTTGCCCATTTATCAATTGGAGAATGGCTTGGTTTTTTGTACAATTGATTTAGCTCTTTATAAATTTGAGTAATTCAACCTTTGTCAGAGGTTTTTATGAAGATTTTTTCCCAATTTGTTGTTTTCCTTCTGATTTTAGTTACATTGGCTTTGTTTGTACAAAAGCTTTTTAATTTGATGTAGTTGAAATTATTTATTTTACATTTTGTGATTCTTTCTATATCTTGCTTGGTTTTAAAGTCTTTCCCCTCCCAAAGGTCTGACATGTATACTATTCTGTGTTTACCCAGTTTACTTATGGTTTCCTTCTTTATGTTTAAGTCATTCACCCATTTTGAATTTATCTTGGTGTAGGGTGTGAGGTGTTGATCTATTCCTAGTCTCTCCCACACTGTCTTCCAATTTTCCCAGCAGTTTTATCGAATAGTGGATTTTTGTCCCAAAAGCTGGGATCTTTGGGTTTATCGTATACTGTCTTGCTGAGGTCTCTTGCCCCCAGTCTATTCCACTGATCCTCCTTTCTGTCTCTTAGCCAGGACCAAATTGTATTGATGACTGCTGCTTTGTAATATAGTTTGAGGTCTGGGACTGCAAGGCCCCCTTCCTTTGTGTTTTTTTTTTCATTATTTCCCTGGATATCCTTGATCTTTTGTTATTCCAAATGAACTTTGTTATGGTTTTTTCTAAATCAGTAAAGAAATTTTTTGGGAGTTCCATGGGTATGGCACTAAATAGATAAATAAGTTTGGGTAGGATGGTCATTTTTATTATATTGGCTTGTCCTATCCATGAGCAGTTAATGTTTTTCCAATTGCTCAAGTCTAGTTTTAGTTGTGTGGCGAATGTTTTGTAGTTGTGTTCATATAGTTCCTGTGTTTGTCTCGGCAGATAGATTCCTAGGTTATTTTGTCTAAGGTGATTTTGAATGGGATTTCTCTTTCTAGTTTTTGCTGCTGAGCTGTGTTGGAGATATATAGAAATGCTGATGACTTATGTGGGTTTATTTTGTATCCTGCAACTCTGCTAAAGTTGTTGATTATTTCGATTAGCTTTTTGGTTGAATCTCTAGCATTCTTTAAGTAGACCATCATGTCATCTGCAAAGAGTGATAACTTGGTCTCCTCCTTGCCTATTTTGATGCCTTCAATTTCTTTTTCTTCTCTAATTGCTACTGCTAGTGTTTCTAATACAATGTCAAATAGTAGAGGTGATAATGGGCATCCTTGTTTCACTCCTGATCTTATTGGGAATGCATCTAGTTTATCCTCATTGCAGATGATATTAGCTGATGGTTTTAGATATATACTGTTTATTATTTTTAGGAAAGACCCTTCTATTCCTATGCTTTCTAGTGTTTTTAATAGGAATGGGTGTTGTATTTTATCAAAGGCTTTTTCTGCATCTATTGAGATAATCATGTGATTCTTGTTGGTTTGCTTGTTGATGTGGTCAATTATATGGATGGTTTTCCTAATATTGAACCAGCCCTGCATCCCTGGTATAAATCCTACTTGATCATGGTGGATGACCCTTCTGATCACTTGCTGGAGTCTTTTTGCTAGTATCCTATTTAAGATTTTTGCATCTATATTCATTAGGGAGATTGGTCTATAGTTTTCTTTCTCTGTTTTTGACCTGCCTGGTTTTGGAATCAGTTCCATGTTTGTGTCATAAAAGGAGTTTGGTAGAACTCCCTCTTTGCTTATTATGTCAAATAGTTTGTATAGTATTGGGATTAACTGTTCTCTGGATGTTTGATAGAATTCACTGGTGAATCTATCAGGCCCTGGGGATTTTTTCTTAGGAAGTTCTTTGATGGCCTGTTGGATTTCATTTTCTGATATGGGATTATTTAAGAATTCTATTTCTTCTTCTGTTAGTCTAGGCAGTTTGTATTTTTGTATATATTCATCCATATGACCTAAATTGGTGTATTTATTGCCATATAATTGGGCAAAGTAATTTTTTTTATTTTAATTTTAATTTAATTTAATTTAATTTAAAAGTTGAGTATTTCCTGTCTCTGACCTCTTTACCCTTTCAGTGTATTGATGTTCTCCCCCCTCCCACCATGAGCTTCTTTATGACATATAAATTTATCCCCATTTGTTTCTTTTCCCATTTCTTTTAATATTAACCTATTTTTAAGCTCTAGTTATATATATATATATATATATATATATGCATACTCATGAGTATGTATTTTTGCATGCATATATATCTGTATACCTATTTATGTCTTGTCCTTTCATCCTATACAGTTTGTTGCTGTTCTCTCTAAGTATACTTCTTTTTGCTTCCCAGCTAATAACAACAGTTTTTAAGAGTTACCAATTATCTCTTTTCTTATAGGGATACATATAATTTTAACTTATTGAGTCTCTTAAAAATTTTTTTTTCATTTTTCTTTTTTTCCCCTCTTTTTAAATTACTTTTTGATGATTCTCTTGAGTTCTGTGCTTGGACATCAAATTTTCTTTTCAGGTCTGGTCTTTTCTTTACGAATTCTTGAAATTCTTCTATTTTGTTGAATGACCATACTTTCCCCTGTAAGAATATAGTCAGTTTTGCTGGGTAGTTGATTCTTGGTTGTAGACCTAGTTCCCTTGCTTTCTGGAATATCGTATTCCATGCTTTCTTTTTTTCAGTGTGGATACAGCCAGATCCTGAGTTATCCTCACTGTGGTTCCTTGGTATCTGAATGACTTCTTCTTGGCAGCTTGTAATATCTTTTCTTTGGTCTGATAGTTCTTGAATTTGGCTATAACATTCCTGGGTGTTGTCAGTTGGGGATTAAGTACAGGAGGTGATCTGTGGATTCTATCAATCTCCACTTTTCCCTCTTGTTCAAGGATTTCGGGGCAGTTTTCTTTAATAATTTCCTGTAATATAATGTCCAGGCTTTTTCTTTTGTCATGGTCTTCTGGTAGGCCAATGATTCTTAAATTGTCTCTCCTTGAATGATTTTCTAAATCCTCTGTTTTGTGAATGAGATGCTTCATATTTTCCTCAATTTTTTCATTCTTTTGGTTTTGTTTTATAGTGTCTTGCTGCCTTGTGAGGTCTCTCGATTCAAGTTGTTGTATTGTGGTTCTTAAAGACTGGATTTCATCCTTAGTTTTTTGGTCGTCCTTTTCCTTTTGGTCGGATTTTCTTTGGAGGTCATCTTTCATCTTCTTCACCTCATCTTTCATCTGCTTTGCCTCATTTTTCATCTCCTTTGCCTCATTTTTCAGCTGGTTGATTTTGGCTTTCAAGACACTATTTTCTGTTTCCAGATGACTTATCTTAGTTTTTAAGTTCTTTTCCCAATTGTCTTCAGCCTCTCTTAATTGTGTTTTGAATTGCATTTTGAGTTCTTCCAAAGCCTGTATCCAATTCGCTGGGATTTCTGATTTTTCCTTTGCTGATCCCTCCCCCTCTGTTTCATTCGCTCTTTGCTCATTACCTGTGCAGAAGCTGTCCATTGTAATTTCTTTATTCTTTTTCTATTGTTTGTTCGAGTTTACCCCTTCTTTGCTCCCCGTATTTGGCTGTGCTCTTGCTCCTCTCATTTTGTTTTGGTTTTGAGGCTGTCAGTCTCCCCTCTTGGAGCTTTGTCAGATCTCTTGGTACAGTCTCTAGGGGAGGAATGTTAGCTTCCCTGTCCTCTGGAGGCTTTTGATTGGATTGAGTTCAATTGGGTTGGTCTGTATGTGGTATGACGCACTGAGGCTCTGAAGACTCCTGGAAGGCTGGGCCGCTGAGGCTCTCTCCAGTTCTCTCCAGCTGCTTCTCTGCTGTCTGCAAGTGCCTTTGTCCGCCTCCCTAAACTCTGAGGAGTTCTGATGGGATTAGTTCAACTGGATTGGTCTGAATGTGCCTGAGGCAAGGGTGAGACTGGAGCCCGAAGGAGGGACCCAGCCAACGCTTGTTTCTCCCTGGCTTCCTCCCCGCTGTCCAAGCTGGATGCTCCGAGCCCCACTGCTCCCAAGGTAGACCCTGCAAACTAGCACCTTTGCCCGCTCAGAGGTTCCTGCTGCTGCTGGGGGCTCAGCCCTCTGGGTTGTGGGGGAGGGGTCCTGGGACCTTCGCTCTGCCTTCCCCTTAGCCCTGAGTATTCTCAGATTCTGGCTTTTGGGGGGGGCCTACCTTTTGATTTGAGTCCAGAAGGAGGGTTCCCCGCTTCTGTCCTGTTGTTCAGATTGAATTTCGGTGCCCTAGGAGCATTCAGTCTGTATCGGTAAGGAAGGGTCTTCCACGAGGTCTGACCTTTTGCTGCTTGCTAAGCTGCCATCTTGACTCCTCTGGGTAAAGTAATTTTTAATGATTGCCTTAATTTCCTCTTCATCAGAGGTGATGTCCCCCTTTTCATCTTTGATGCTGTTAATTTGCTTTTCTTCCTTCCTTTTTTAAATTAGATTGACCAGTACTTTGTCTATTTTGTTTGTTTTTTCAAAGTACCAGCTTTCAACAAATACTTAAGGACCTAGTATATGTCACTGCTGTAAGTGGAAAGCAAATCTATATGGGGATTGATCATCTGGTTAGGCTGTCTGAGAATGGGATTTGGATTTATGTCAGTAGGTAAAACATTTTTTAAGTGCCTAATATGCACTAGACATTGCTAAATGTTCGAGATATAAAGAAAGATAAAAGAAAGTCCCTGATCTTGAGGACCTTGAAGTCTGATGGAGACAATGTTGAGAATAACTTTTTATAAACAATCTAGATATAGGATAAATTGGAGATAATCAGAGGGAATGGACTGGAATTAAGGGGTATTGGATAAAAACCTTCCTTTAGAAGGTAGGATTTTATCTGGAACTTGGAGTTAGACATATAAGCAATACTGTCATAGGAGTATCTAGATCACTTGGCTAGACTAATGAAACAGATGGGGAAGTTTGGGGAATAGATCATAAAACTATCATGAGGCATGATGCAGTAGTGAAGGGATATTTGAGAAATATATATGTTGGCAGGAGCTTTCTCTTCTAAAATCAGAACATCTGATCACTTCTTGATTTGCTTTGGTGGAAGTGACAAAGAACTGTCATTTTTTACTTGATTCTGACCAATATAGTGAAGTCTTTTGCTTAAGTAGAAATGATAGCAGCCTTGGGATTTTAAAACCATTGCCAAAGATGTATTGAAAATCTATTTTCCTTTTTGGAGAAAGACTATGAAAAATATTCACTTCCTGATTCATGGCTCTGCTTTGAATTTGGTCAAGGAAGAGCATCACACAGTATTAATAGTCATACATTTTTTAATCTTTAATTTTTCCAGTTATGGGTAAAGATAAGTTTTAATCCTCCCTTTCCCCTTCATTGAGAAGGCAAGCAATTTGATAATGATTATACATGTGTAGTCATTGCATAACATTTCTAGGGATTCTGTGCAAGATTCCCATCTTCTTATGTATGACTTAGGAAATTATTTGACTTGACTAAATTAGAGAAGCAGAGATAAATCTCCCATGACAGGTAAAATATAAAGTTATAGCAAGTTGTATGTTTCATCTGGGATTTACCATAAAATCCACAGCATCATGGTTGACTCTGACAATAACCTTATTACATTTAAGATCCTCTACAATCTGGCATCAACCTACCTTTCCAACCTTATCATATTTTACTCGACTCATACTTTTACACTCTAAATAAACTGAACAATTCTTCCCTCCAAATATCTTTTGCAATCTTTTGCCTTTGTCTCTATGCTTATGATCTCCCCTGTGCTTGAAATGCTTCCTCCAACTTTCTTTCTTCCAACTTTGTCTGCTGAATTCCTGCTGATCTGTTAAAGCCAAATTTAAATGCCACCTTCTCTAGGAATTCTTCCCATGGTCTACTCCTACCTCACTGTTCCTTCTATCTTCAGTGAAAATCTATCTTTCCCTTTGGATCTCATATGCAATTTATTCTGTACTATTTAATATAGTATTATATTCTATAGTTAGTTCTGTGTATTTCTTCTCTTCTAGATTATAAGCCCCAAAAGGGCAGGAGTCATGTTTCTCTTTTGTATTTACCACAAGGCCTAGTAAAATATTTGTTCGATTAATAAATAGCTTCAGCTGTATCAAAAGAGCCATGCCATCACAGACATGCCCTTCAAGCAAACTGAACCTCAACTCTCAGCTGTGAACCAAGTCTATCCAGAGCCCACAGGACACCCTCTGGAGGAAAAGGCACCCTTCTGTTGCACTTCGAATTACGACCCCCTCCAGCTCCCACCAGTCCGGCCCTGCTTTCTTTCTTTTGTTTAGAACCCTGGTGGTTCATCTAGGTACTTACTTTTAGGCAGTGAGATGCTTCTTCTTACATACAGTTGTAGCTTCCCTTTCCTTCAACAGCAAAGGTTAGTTTTATTCTCTGCCCTTACACCGATTTTGCTAGAAGGTAGCAATAGTGTTGTTTTATCTGGTCTTACAAAACAGTCAGCAATAATTGTTCTTCCTTTTTAAATACCAGAGCCATCCCTGTGCCTGCATTTAGTTATAGGCAATGTAGTCATTCACTTTATATCTTGTAGCTCCAGTGAGTTTTCTTAATTTATAGTACATTGATTTACGTGATATCCTTATTCTAAAAACGCATTTGGAATTTGACTTCCCTCTCAATCCCAGAACAGCTCCTGTGCAAAGATCTTTGGGTACTGATGGAAGAAGATTCTAGGAAGCATTCATCTGTGAACCCTGATGTTACTGAAAGGGACAGGAGGAGTCAGAGGGAGGGTAGGAAATGCCAAGAGATTTTAGAGGATCTGTGTGGTTGCTTGTTTCCACTAATACAGACTGCAGATGGCCCATACCTTTTTTATCCTGTACAGGTTGGTCTGCCCAGCATTGGTTTTTATTTTTCCTTTTTAAAACCCTTACCTGCTGTCTTAGAATCAATATTAAGTATCTGATCAGAGGCAGAGGCAATTGGGATTAAGTGACTTGCCCAGGGTCACCCTGCTAGGAAATGTCTGAGGCCATATTTGAACCCTGTACCTCCCATCTTCAGGCCTGGCTCTCTCTCCATTGAGCCATCTAGCTTCCCCTTTGCCCAATACTGCTAATGATTTCTTCTTGTCAGTCTGTCAACAAGCATTTATGAAGCTCTCACTATGTGCCAGATACTTTGCTGAATGATGGGGAAACAAAAAACATACAGTCCATGCTTTCAAAGAGTTTACAATCTAATTGGGGAAATAATATGCAAACAATTATGTACATACAACATATTGACATGAGTAAATGAAAACTGATCTCAAAGGAAAAGTACTGAGTGGGGAAATGGAAGAAAGGGAGTAGGAAAGACCTTTAATATAAGAAGTTCTATTTCTTAGTGTCATGATTCATTTTGGTAAGTATATTAATTTTTAAAGTATCTCTCAAACTGTTAATCCTGGGCCATCTTCTTGAGAAAGACTACTGATGGTAAAGAGACAGACCTTTGCAAAAATGAATAGCACATTTCCCCAAATGCAATTCCTTCTAATCTATTAATCAGTTGGGGAACCAGTTAATTGTTCATGTGCAATGATTTAAGACATTTACATTTAAATTTTATTTTATTTTCAATTACATGTAAACAAAATTTTTAACATTCTCTTTTTTAAACCCTTACTTTAAACCTTTACTTGGTTCCAAGGCAGAAAAGTGGTAAGGGCTAGGCGATGGGTTTAAGTAACTTGCCAAGGGTCACCCAGCTAAGAAGTGTCTGAGGCCAGATTTGAACCTAGGACCTCCAGTCTCTAGGCCTGGCTCTCCATACACTGAGCCACTCAACTTCCCCCTTAACATTCTTTTTGAAAAATTTTTTGAGATCTATAATCTTTCCTTCCTTCCTTCCCTTCCTCCCTCCTTGCAAAGGCAAGCAGTTTGATACAGATTATACATATGTAGACATGTAAAAAATTTCCATATTAGCCATGTTGCAAAAGAAAATGGAGTGCAACCCCCCCTACCACCACCATAATAAAGTTTAAAAAAAGGATGCTTTAGTCCACATTTAGTTCTCTCTCTGGAAGAGAATAGTATTTTTCATAAGTCCTACAGAATTATCTTGGATCATTGTATTGCTGAGAATAGCTGTCAGACACATTTTAATGGAATAATTTGATAAGCTTCACCTCAAATAATGTTAAATGGCATAACCTGGCGAGCAAGGATTTTTAGAGTCATGAGATCACAAATCTTGAGCTGGAAGTGACTGTAGAAGTCACCTAGTCTTTACAAATGAGGAAATCCAGAGATGTTAAGTAACTTGTTCACAGTCACCCAGGTAGCAAATGGTTCAAGCTCAGGTTTATGTTCAGTGCCCTTTTCACTCTGCTACTTCTCCCAAGCCTTCAAGTTTGTTGTTGATGGTTAAACATTCATATTGCATTTCTGAGGATTTTAGTGAGTTACCTTTGCAGTTTTCTAGAGCTTGATACCATTAATAGAATGTTATCTATGACAAGAGAACACTGGAGAACATTTCTAGTGCCTGGCACTTAGCAGGTGTTGACTGTGGACTGATTGATTGATTGACTGAAGGGACGGTGCCTCCTGTAAGTGACACTTGTGAACACATTTGCTGAAATAATGTCTCGATGTCAGTATTCATCAGATTACCCTTCAAAGTTATTGTCATGGAGTTGTCTTGTATGATTGTAATGTACAGAACAGAATCCTATATCCTGTTTGCAACTTGATAAAGATTGAGTTGGATTAACAGAGTATGTTAAACAGTATCATAAAGTTGTTATTACATAGCTTAATTTTTGTTCTAAAATGTTTCCACAATAGTCAGGGCAGTTACTGTGAGTTGCCAGAAGCTCCAACAAGGGCATCAGAATTATTCACACTCTGAGCTGCCTACAGGCAGTAGATAAAAGCAGGGAGATGCCATGCTTCTGAGTTGGTATCGAGGTTGGCCCATTATAATATGATGGTCTAGCACTGCTTTGGGAAGAAAGCATGATGAATCAGATGAAAACTTTTTAGGATGATATAGTGATGTTTTGGGGAGTCTGATTACCTAACTGGTTTTTCCTCTGTGTCTGTTTGTGTTCTCTTGTGTGTTCTTGAGAAAGGTTTGTATATTAGGTTGTACTGTAGGTTATTTGAGGTCTTAGGCAAAGAATGACATTAAAGAACTGTACAAAGAGGACCCTGGGTCTTAAAGTGAGTGAGTGCTCCATCCTTTAAACTGTTTTTAAATTTTCAAAGAACAACAATATTTTCTTTCCCTCTCACTTCTTTGCTCTTCTGAAAAAAAGAAAAGAAAAACAAAACCATTAAAAAAAATTTGGACAGTCAATGGTTTCATCCTTAACAATTCCTCCTAAGCCCTTTCTTATTCTTTGGAGAGTGCCTATGCATCCTTTACATGAAAAAGGTTTGTTCTTTGAGCAATACAACTGCCAGTATTTGAGGGTAGAATAGCTCAATCATGTGCAAACTACAAGGCATGTAAACAATACCTTTCCTAAGTCAACTGCCTATCTACTACTATTTTAATAACTGACATCCTGTTATCAGCTATATGGGACTTGAGCCTTAGTTGATACTAAATCAGTCAACTTTATGAGACATTAGGAAGCATTTCCTCATGGAACAGGACCAAGAAACCTTGTGTCTGACCCCACAACTATCTTTCATTGCTTTCTTAAACCTAGGTTGTTTTCCACCTTGCTCCTGGGCCAATCTAGCTCTGTGGGTTCAGACATCCATGCTATTTAATCCATAATTTCATTTTTCTCCCTTCTGTTGTTACCACTGTAACTATGCCCAGTCTAGCACATGCTACCTCTTTTCCTTCTTTTCTCTTCCCTACCATCTTAGCCTATCCTTAGAGTGGAGAAGGAGGAGGAAGGAGAAGAAGAAAAGGGAGGAGAGGAGATCCTATAATTAATCTATTTAGCTTTGTATCAAAATCCCCACAAGGCAGTTGATCCTCAGTTCTTGTTAAGGCAGGCTTGTTTGGCATCATAGATATTCCAGCTTTTCTCTGAGTTAAAAATGTTCTTTTCCTCAGTTGTCTGAGGAATAACCTGCCAAATTGCCTATCTATCTGACACCCTGTTCTATGCTTTCTTATTTCTTTTTCTTTTATAGGGTTAGTGGTCTAGAGCTAGAAGGGAGCTCAGAGGACATCTAGTCCAATCACCCCTCCCCATTTTACACATAAGGAAACTAAAGCTTAGGGAGGTTAAGTGATTTATTCAAGGTCATATAGGGAATAATTAACAAAGGCAGGATTTGAACCCAGGACCTCCAAGTGATCACCTTAGTATGATGCTGTCCTCTTCTGATTAATGAGGAAGGAACAAATTAACCAAGTCAACATATATTGAAACTGGGTCTCCCTATTTCACCCAGACTAGAAGTGCAGCAGCCACTTGTGGGGTTGATTTCAATAAAAAGTTACATTGAATCTTTAACCTGGTCAATTTTCCCTAACCTGGGCAGGTTCACCCCTTCATGGGTAGTATTGTAGCCTTCCTTTCACCAAGATATTCACCATATTAGTGCCAGACTTAGTTGGCTTTGGATCTTTGACTGCTCAGAAGTCCTGAACTCAAGTGATAACCACCTTGGCCTTCCTAGCAGCAGAGTTCACAGGCATATGCCAACAAGCCTAGATCCTTTTATTTCCTATCTATTCTTAAGCATAAGCAAGGATCCTACATTTAATCCATTCAGTAAGCACTTATTGTCTAGTATATGTGAAGTAGTGTGCTAGATGTTTGGGATGCAGAATTGGAAAATAACACAACCCTTGCTTGTAAGGAACTTATGGTGTGACAGTAAGAGAGATGACAAATGTAAAGATAATTTTATAGTTGTGACTTAAAATCTAAATTGATTGGTCACCATGGTATAATAAAATACCCAAGTCATCTGGAAATTATGGTGATTTTAATTAATATGGAGAGAAGGAATTAAGGAGAAGAGAGAGGGAGAGGAAAGAGTTAATTAATTAATTAATTAATTATAAACCCTTACCTTCTGTCTTGGAGCCAATAACAGAAGAGTGGTAAGGGCTAGGCAATGGGGGTCAAGTGACTTGCCCAGGGTCACACAGCTGGGAAGTGTCTGAGGCCAGATTTGAACCTAGGACCTCCTATCTTTAGGCCTGGCTCTCAATCCACTGAGCTACCCAGCTGCCCCTAGGGAAGAGTTAATTTAAATTGCTCTGGCTCAGGCTGAGCCAGGCAGGAGTTAAAGGCCTTGGCCAAAGGGGCCTCCCTGAACCCAAGGGAAAAGGAAGTCAGTCTTATTGCTCACCACAAGATTGTCTCAGGGAAGCTGTCTGAATGAGCTTCTCCAGGCTGAGTTCCAGGATAGAACTGGTGCCCAAGTTCCTCACAGGATGTGATCAATCAGATTCACCTCTCTGGGGGAAAAGAGTGAAGGGAGGAAGTGATGTGCCCTATATAGATGGTTTTATGTCATTTTCCTGCATCTCATCTGTACCAATGGTAGCTTAGCTTGACTTAGGACAGGCCAGGGGTCTGTCAGCTCTTTCTGCACATGTCTGTTGAAGGCCATCCTCCTAGAAACTTAATCCTTAAGTATGAGTGCAGATATTCGTGACCTTGTTAGACTAAGTAGGGTGGAGCAATGTAAAGTTCCCAAGACATTCCTGATCAAGTATCTCCATTGTTACAATAAGGAAATAGCTAAATCAAATCTTCTAAAGTAAGGTCTGAGTAGGGTGGAGTAGTTTTAAAATTCACAATCCACCTGATGATTATTGGGAAACTAGTCTCCTCATTGATCATTTAACATAATTATCTTGTAGTCCTAAAGCACTTCTAACTACAGATGTATACAATATTCAATTTCTAAGAGGAAATTACAATAGTTGGGGAGGAATAGAAAAGAGAGAAAGCAAAACCAACGTTTTGCTAGGCGCATTGACAAAAAGCCAAATTAGGGGCAGTCCCCTTTGGCCAAGGCCTTTAACTCCTGCCTGGCTCAGCCTAAGCTGGAGCAGTTTAAATTAACTCTTTCCTCTCCCTCTCTCTTCTCCTTAATTCCTTCTCCCTATATTAATTAAAATCACCATAATTTCCAGCTGACTTGGGTATTTTATTATTTGGGATTTTCCCTGGCAACCAAATTAATTTAGATTTTAAGTCACGATGCTAAAATTATCCTTTACACAAGGTAGAAGGTGATGGGGAGAGCCAGGAAATGTTCTGTGATAAGTATGAAGAGAGAGATTTTCACCAGAGAAATCATAGAGAATGTGATTTCTTGGATGATTGTAAAATCCACAAAAATTTTCTGTCAAGTGGCCCTTTCCAAACACTGAAAATTTTCTTTCCACTTTGCCTCATGAGGAGGAATATTACAAGCTCCTTCTTTTCTCATCTGAGTTTAGCTATAGCTTAGAGTGGCATTGTAGCTGTATATAATGGCTGGAGTCTTATTTGAGTTTGTTCTAACAAGGGCTTTACTACTGTGTTCTTACCTACAATTGTTTGATATATGTCTATACCCTTAACAGATGTTGCTGTGCTCGATTTCAGTTGGGTCAGTCTTCATGATGTCCTGGGCACCCTTCACAGGAAGGAAAGATCCTCCATCCACTCTTTTGATCATCCTCCCTGGTTTTATTCATGTAAGGATAGCTCTGTCCCTTTGCCCTTCTGTAAGTGGAAATTTCAACCCTTTCATGAATCTGCATTCCCTCACTAACTATTTTTCTGTCCTTCAGTTGGTTTGGTTCACCCACTTGGCCCCCTGACCAGTGAACATCATATGCATTTCTCCTTGGATATCCCGTTTGCACAATGAAGACTTTATGTCCTTGGGTCAGTTGTTAACATAAAAACAGTAATATAATAACATTAACAAAGATCAGGGAGATGTACTACATACATAAGAGTTTGACCAAAGTCAAAAAGTGATTGAAGTTCATGAAGTAGAGAAACAAAGCAAATGATCAGAGGAAAGATAGGACCTCTATTGCCAAAAGAAAAAAACACCTGGGTTCTTTTTCATCGCTTTTTATGCCTTCAAAAGGATTATCATATATTGTTATCAATCTCTGCCCAGTAATAATCATTAAGAACTTCCATTGAACACATTTTTCTATCATGCAATTCTTTTCTTAAAGCTTTTACTCTTACTCCCTGGCCTCGGTATAAATATGTAGGAGGATGGGCTTAATACAAAATTCCTTTGCTGACCTTCTGACTGCTGTATTTAGGATTCATTCCAGTCAACAGGTACAAATATTCCCAGCAATCCATCTTTTTTTTTTTTAGAAAGCCCCAAATCAGTCTATTATTATTCTTGTAGTTACAACAGAAAAGAACATTTTGAACAGAAACAAAATGAATTTTGTTACAAGGAGCATGATTTTCCTGCAGAAGGTAAGGAAGACAGGAGGAATTGAGGACACCCAATTTTATATAATTGTTTTCTGGCTTGTCTTTGTTTCATCTCCAGAGCTTAGCATAATGCATTGCATATAGTAGGTGCTTAAAAAATGTCTGCTAAGTAAATGTCTGGGTGAAATAGCGAGACCCAGTTTCAATATATGTTATATTGAATGGGGGGGAGAATACTATATATTCTGTATATTGATCACGGTAACTTTTTTAAAAATTCAGTACCCATTCTGGACATTGTCATAAAGAAGAGAACCTGTAACTGAAATAGAAACATTAAGTGAAGTGAAAATATTTAAGGAACCTCTAAGTTGTACTCATCTGACTTGGAGAAATATCAAGAGTGGAGTTCTCTTGTGATTTATGCCTCCAGAACCTACTGTTTCTTTCCTCCCTCTCATCTCTATCTTTGTCTCTGTGTCTTGGTCTCTCTGTCTCTGTCTCTGTCTTTGTCTCTCTGTCAGTCTCTTTCCCTCCCTCCCTCCCTCTGCTTAGTTATGCTTTCTACTCCTGGGTGTGTTGTAACTCTTAAGTTTATTCTACTCTTTTTTAAAAAAATAATTTGTTTAGTCAATTTAGAACATTATTCCTTGGTTACAATAATCATATTCCTTCCCTCCCTCCCACCCTTCCTGTAGCTGACTTTCAATTTCACTGGGTATTACACGAGTCCTTGATCAAAACCTATTTCCATGTTGTTGTTTGCACTAGGGTGATCATTTAGAGTCTATATCCCCAACCATATCCCCATCCACCCATGTATTCAAGCAGTTGTTTTTCTTCTGTGTTTCTACTCCCACAGTTTTTCCTCTGAATGTGAATAGTGGTTTTTCTCATAGATTCCTCCAAGTTGTTCAGGATCACTGCGTTGCCACTAATGGAAAAGTTCCTTACATTCGATTGTACCACAGTGTATCAGTCTCTGTGTACAATGTTCTTCTGGTTCTGCTCCTTTCGCTCTGCATCACTTCCTGGAGGTTGTTCCAGTTCACATGGAATTCCTCCACTTTATTATTCTTTTGAGCACAATAGTATTCCATCACCAACATATACCATAATTTGTTCAGCTATTTCCCAATTGAAGGGAATCCCCTCATTTTCCAATTTTTTTGCCACCACAAAGAGCGCAGCTATGAATATTCTTCTTCAAGTCTTTTTCCTTATTATCTCTTTGGGGTACAAACCCAGCAGTGCTATGGCTGGATCAAAGGGCAGGCAATCTTTTATTGCCCTTTGGGCATAGTTCCAAATTGCCCTCCAGAATGGTTGGATCAATTCACAAACCCACCAGCAATGAATTAATGTCCTGACTTTGCCACATCCCCTCCAGCATTCATTACTTTCCTCTGCTGTCATGTTAGCCAATCTGCTTGGTGTGAGTTGTTTTGATTTGCATCTCTCTGATTATAAGAGATTCAGAACACTTTTTTCATGTGCTTATTAATAGTTTTCTATTCTACTCTTAAGAACCTTCTCTATTCATTCAGGACCTAATTCTGAGGACCTTCACATCTTTCTCAAGGATTTATGGCCTTCTTCTAGGAATTATAATTCCCTTTCAGGGCCTAATCTTCTTAAATTCTGGTTTCTTTCTCCCTTCATCCATCCCTCTCTATCTTCCTTCCCCTTTTTCTAAAAGAACTAGTATTCTCCCCCCCATTCAAAATATCCATAGGATGCAAAATTGTTTAGCACCTAAAATATTCCTATCTTACAGTTGAGGAAACTGAGTCTCAGAGAAGATAAATAATTTGCCCCAATCATATAGGTAATTAAAAAAATTTTAAATTTAATAACAAATTTTCACATGAGTTTTATGAAGTTATGTAATCCAAATTGTCTCCCTCCCTTCTTCCCTCCCCCCTCCCAGAGCTGACAACCAATTGTCTTGCTTATACATGTATTATCACAAAAACATGTTTCTATATTATTTATTCTTATAAGTGAATAATCTTATATTACGAAAATCCTAAAATATGTACCCAAATAAACAAGTGATAAATCATACTTCCATCTGCATTCCTACTCCAACAGTTCTTTTTCTGGAGGTGGATAGCATTCTTTTTCCTAAGTCCCTCAGAATTATTCTTTTCTTACTTCTGGATTGAACAGAGTTTGAGCCTCCCATTCTTGGGATGAGACCCTGCTACAGGCTTGGGTGTGTTTCTCCCAAAACAGTATAGTACTTCATGAGCAGGTATTCCAGCAAAAGTGACTCAGAAGAATCAAAGGGGTAAGGAGCTTGGAAAGGGTGAGTAAAGAAGGATTCAATTGGATGGAAAGATTCAGTGCAAGGAATCAGGGATAGACAAAAGAAATGGATACTCCAGTTAGTCCTAGCTGTATATTAAACTCAGACTGAGGGGACATTGTGCAGAAATCTAGTTTGTGTCCTCTATATTTCCTTCTTAATATGTAATATGAGATACATTGTATTCCATTCAATCCATAAGTAAGAAAATAATTTTTTTTAAGGAGAGGTTTATGAAGGTATAATAACCTAAAAGCTGGTGGAATAGTCTTGGGGGCTAATCAAATAGCCTTTAAGGCTGATGGATTAACCCAGGGGCTAATAGAATAACTCCTCTGGAGTTGATGGAATAGCAGCTGTCCAGATGGGAGTAGTAGCTCCTCCTCTGTGGATCAGGGTTGGTATATTTATTAGATCTGGGTGCTAGTCACCTCCCATTCCAGAGAAATCTTCACCTTTCCTAGAAACCCTAGAAAATGGGCTTGGCCAAATTCAGATGAACCTGTGGTTTGGGGTTTGACACATATGTCAGAGGGAATAAGGAGCATACTCAGGTTTGGGGGATTCTTCTGGGATACTGGAACCCTTAGTGAGAGGTCCCATGTTCCCCCCATTGTCAGCCTGTCATCATTTACTAGTATAGAGGAGTCTCTTCTGGAATGATTTATTCAATGGTGGGAATGGAGAGGGGGATGCAGAACATTGGAGGATCACTATAGATAATTATGTCTAATAGTTCAGAACTAAAGTAAATAAACAATAATATGAATAATCAAGAAAATAGAACAGCACAAAGCTGATGCCCAGTATATAGAGCATTACAGACCCAGTCCTGGTGATATACTCTGCAATTTATGCTTGACATGCTGAAACCAGAGATTTTCAGTTGATGTTTAACTAGTACTAACTGGTGAGAAATGCAAAATTTCAGAGTATAAGGGTCTCGTTCCTCTTACTACCCCTCACTGCCACCCTCCATAACTACCACCCTGATGAATCCCTCATGAACTCATACTATGTCTTCTTTTACATCATGCACTGAATTACTGGTGAGTGTTAGCTTTCAATCTGTTCCTTTTTACCACATCCAGGTCAGTCTCTAATGGCCAGGGCAAATCCTTCATAAAGCTATGCCATGAGGCTATATCCTGATGCTTTGAATAGGCGAGATTGGGGTTAGTTTCTTGCTCTTAAAACACGAGCTGGTCTGTGCATATCATTCAGAGACATTTCTTTTCTTGCCTCATCATTCTGAATTTTGTCTACTGTATCAGGCTCTGCTGTATCGTTTAGGACCTGATCTAGTAATAGCCCCCTTTCAAGCCAATGATGTCCCTTGGGGATTGTGGATCTCTACAAGTCCCATTTTCTTCTACCTGGCTCCTGCTTTCTCTCAGAAATTGGCTCTTTTCTCTTACGTTGAATTAGTTTTGTTCTTTGGTCTATTCTTACTTAAAGGTAGAATTGGTGATCAGACAGACTATCCTTGCTACCTTTACCTATTATTTAACAGTGAATATTCTCCCAATGAGTAATTTTTGTAGAAAGTCAACAGTTGCACCAAAGAGGAAAAGATATCCCATCACCAAAACTTACATGTCCTCATTTCTTTTGCTTCTAAGGGTGGTCATTCTTGAGTCAATATCTTGAATTGGATTTCCACCAGCTATCTGGGAAATGCAGGAACCCGAGTTCTCTTATTAGCTCTTGAGGTGACAGTATCCCAGATGGCACATGGTGTGGTAGCACCCCTAGGATGATACATGGGATGACAGGCTGAAAATGGCTTTTTCAGTTTTCCCTTTGTAAAGGAGAGGTCCTATCTCCCACATGTCAATGACATTTCAAAAGTTTTCCTCTCTTGCCAGGATTTTAGAGCAAAAATTGATGGGAAGGCAAGTTACCTCCCACTCTCAGATCTATACTCTGGTATCTTAAAGCATTATAATTGCTAGAAAGGGTAATGGGAAGAAAAAAGAAGATGGGAATAGTCTAATTCATTCTGTATTCATTCTCACCAGATCCTACTCCTATTAATGGGCTAGTGCCTCAGAAAGTGATTGACTATTTTTCTCCTGATTTTAGGGGTAACTTTGAGGAGTTGTGGGTCCCAGTAGTATCATTTACAAGTCCCCATTTGGTGTACTCTCTATCAATCATCAGTTAGCTAGTCAGAGTTAATTAGCTTTTAGTTCCGGGTATTTGCAAAGAAGGTGTGGCATGGATAGCTGTTAGAACATAGAACACACTCACACCTTGCCATATAAGGTCCTTGGGGAAGGTGAGCTCAAGCTTAGCACACGTGACAAAAGGCTATTTCATAATTCCTGTTGTCTGGAAGTCCTTTTCCCCCTTTGTGTAGTCTTTATTAAGTTCCCCTTTGGTTTGTGTAACTCTTTCCTGGGCTTAGGGTGTTAGTGCCCTGGTGAAGAGTTCAGAAAACTGGCTTTCCTTGTTATATCTATTTTGTTCATGGCTCCAGTGAAGCTATCAGTCACTGCTGTGCCTGTGACACTACTACAGATGTACTCTATGAGAAATCACTTCCTATGGGAAGATGTACTCTTCCCACCTTTTTAAGTTTACAAAATCATCCTTTGGTTAGAGTGGTGGGGAGGAAAGGGACAGACTCTTTCCTCTACCTCCCTACCTCATAAATTCCCTCCTGGGGCTTTGCTAGAGCTGCTATACTACTATGTAGAGTTGCTATTAAAATGTTGTTTACTAACTGGTTTACTCATACATATGGCATGACTAACAAAGTACAGTATTTATTCAAGTGAGGCATGTAGAAATTTTTCACACTTAGTTTATATATTTGATTTTGATGCTCTTACTCCAAGAGGATTTTTCACTTGATAAAGGTGTCAAGGCATAGAATATGTTGTTAGCTGAATTAATTGGGGTTGAAAGGCATGGGACAACTGTCCTACACAAGGTAATTTGGGGTGGGAGGGTGCTGAGAGCTGAGTATCAGGAAGACTTCCATTTGGAAGGTGGTGCTTGATCTAAGTCACAAAGGAAACAAGGCTCCCACAAGGCAGTTGTGAGGAGGCAGCTATTCCAGGTATAAGGGACAGTCAGTGCAAAATCATAAGGACAGGAGATTTCCTGCAAAGCCCTTCTTAGATTTAAGTTTATTAAGGGCTTGTCTTCTGTTAAGGGCTTATCTCCTGTTCTCTAAACAGTTTTTCTCCAAGAGCCTAAACATGGCTCTTGGAGAAATTTGTTGATGACAAAGCCAACAAGAATAGCTAAACATATTGAATGACAGAGAATCTTCTGAACAGAAGAAGCCTAAGCATCTCTTCTCTAGTGCAGGGGGTCTTTGAGGCAGACTATATGCAAGATGATGTTTGGAGGTGGCAAGAAGGAAATATTAGAACTTCTATTTCTATCTTTTAACCTAAAAATTAATTATTACTCATGTTCACTAAACTGATTGACTTTGGAACCTTTACTTGGTCTACCAGATGATGGGTCACATTCCTGCTACAAAAGCTAAAAGCACATGTAATTTGGGGGGACTCTTGCTCTTTAGATAGAGAAATAAGGGATGAAGGCAGTGAGAAAAGGGTTGATGAAATGGCTTCCTCACTACCCCCTCCCAGAGTCCCCAGATTACTTGAGTAAAAACACAAAATGAAGATCTCCTCTTGGTGAAGGCTTGCCTTTTGATGGCCATGTGGCTGGGAAGTCTTCTCTACAAGGAGAGGAATGTGGGACCTCAAACTGGATATGCGCTATTTTAGGGCACTCACAAACCTTCCCCTTGTGACTTCTTGAAAACTGGCAACAAGATGGAATCTGCCAATGAGCTTACTCTCTAGTTGTAAACAAACGAGATTGAATTTGCTGACTGCTTATTTGATTTAATTGTTGTTTGGGGCAAACGGTAGAGGTTAGAGGGGTTCTGGGCCTCCCTAAATCTCTTTCTAATATAAATCTAATCACTGAAGTACAAGGTTTTCTCATAGACAGGGGAGAGGTAGAAAAGGGGAGAGCACTGCTCACCGATTTGAGTCCAATATCTCAATAGTTCATGGAATGAAAGTCTTCAGAGAAATTAAGTTTTCTTGATAGGAACCAGTGATGTTTAAACAGGAACTCTTGATGTTAAGATTTCTGTCAGTGTCAGAAATCTCCACAGGTGTCTTGAAAATGGCCCACAGAAACAGCTCCTCCTTACACTCCCTTCTGTGTCTCTGCCCTCAAGACCCCTCTCTGCAGGAGAATTTCCCAGAAGTCCTTGTTCAGTTTCCAATGGTTGTTCTTGCCTCATGTACTGTAGAGCTCTCAACTTCCTTTTTCAACCCAGTGGTTCTTTTTCCCTACTCCCCATCATTACACACAATGAAATACAAGCAGCCCTTCCACACTGGAACTTTCTCATTATGGTTTCTTTCTTTCTTCTCCCCCTGCCCTTTTAAAAAAAATTTGTGTCTTTATTTCAGTTTCTCAGAATTTGAATCTGAGGAGATCCCAGAGGTTTAGTCCAACCTATATCTGATCAAGAATGCCCTTTACAGTAGTTTCCCTGACAAATGATCATGCAGCTGTCGCTTAAAGATCTTTCATGAGTGGATAAATGATTTTTGTTCATCTACTTTTGTGTCCTTCTAAAATTGTTTTATTTTAATATTTTATTAACCAACACTATGAACAAAAAACAATTAACTAAACAAATGCACAAAAAGATTATGCACCATACCACAAATGCCACATTGTTTATAATTTGTTTAAAGATTGTCAACATGGAATCTAGGAATCCCGAACTTGTGGCCTAGTGGAGATCTGATGAACCCCAAGTTTCAGGACTAGCTTATAGGTTGGAGACCCCAAAGCTTGTCCTTGTTCCATTTTCCCATGGGAAATTCCTGAAGGAAATCCCAGGCTAGCAGTTTTAGACTGGGAGACCCTCAGGGGAATAGACAGTCCACTTGAGGTGGGAACTAAGTCCAAGCTGAAGTCTCTTTGGTGCTATAGGCATCATGTCTGTCTTTCAAGCTGAAGGTTCTGAATTCGATCCTCGAAAGGAGGGTGTGATATACTGGGAAAGGCTTCTGAAGATGAAGAGTTGGGGTTCATCAGATCCCACTAGGCCACAAGTTCAAGATTCCTAGATTCCATGTTGACACATATATAAATTATATATGTCTGCTAATATAAACATCCTCTGCTTTTGAATTCCCTTTGGATTTGTTTTACTTGGATACCTTTTCTCTTGATTTTGTCACGGCTCTTTTTCAAGATGTAATCATGAGATCTGTTATTCTTATTCTCTTTTCTTTTCATCTCTTCCTATATTTCCTTTATTTTCTTTATATTTCCAGCATTTGTCATTGCTAATAGCACAGTACAATCCATTACATTCAAATATTATAATCTTTTCAGCCATTTCTCCCATTTTTTGTATTTGTGTTATTTCTAGTTATTTTGTCATATCCTAGTTTCGATAGATCCTGGGTTGGTATAAGAAAATAACTAGGAATTTTTGGAGAGTTTTGAGGAAGCCATAGCTGACCCAGTGAAGGCCATTGGATGGCACAGTAAAAAGTTTAGAAATTCAGAAATGCATACAACACACATTATAGTTTCATATAATAACATCGTTTATCTTTTAATACCATAAATACACACAATTTTTTTTACTGCAAACACCCCATAAAAGAAAAAAATGTGGCAGCCCAGGGTAGGAAGGGAGGGGCCCGACGTTTTGTGTGGCTTTTTCAGGTGGCAGGGCACAGAGCCCTCGCTGTGACCTGTACTTTGTAGCAGCTCCATGGCTCAGAGGAGGGGCCTGAGCATGCTGGGAGCTGGGGCTGCTTAGGGAGGCGCTGCAGCATGCTGGTAAGTTAGCCTTGTTCCCCAGCTTCCTGACCAGCAGAGCCTGGCCTCTGTGCCACCCCGCCTCAGGTCTAAGGCTCCACATTCTTGCCTCCCTTCTCACTGCCTCCTCTCACCTGGCCCACACAGTCCCCGGGGCAAAGGTGCTTGGGCCAGGTTTGAGCTGGCCAGAGTCATAGCCTCAGGGAGGGGAAATCCAGCCAAGCTTTCAATTGGAGAAACAGCAGAAAGCTGAAGAATTGTGGCTCATTGATTTGAGCCAGAGGGCTCTTTGAAAGTTCTGGACAGGGGGCAGCTGGGCAGCTCAGTGGCTTGAGAATCAGGCCTAGAGACGGGAGGTCATGGGTTCAAATTTGACCCCAGACACTTCCTAGCCAGGTGACACTGGGCAAGTCACTTGACCCCCATTGCCTAGCCCTTACTTCTCTTCTGCCTTAGAACCAATACCCAGTACTGATTCCAAGATGGAAGATAAGGGTTAAAAAAAAGTTCTGGAGATAAGCTGCAGAGTGACAGAGGGCCTTGTTTTTCCAGATTCCTGCCCTTCCCCCTGGGTGGAATGATCATTAACCTGGGGAGTGGGAAGGTGTGTCATTCCCCCAGTAGAAAGTACAGGGAGCCACAGAGCCCAGGCCAGGCATGTTTTCCTTATTTGGTCCTGCTGGTGTGACCTTTCATAGCATTGCCTTTGATTAAAGAAGGGGGCAGCTTGCATTCCCTGGCACTCACTCTCATGTGTTTCTCCAAACATCAAGGCAGGCTCCAGCAGTGGGTAACTGAGACAGAGATTTACAAAGACAGAGTCTCTCCTTCAGTTTATTAAGCACCTGCTACATACCAAGTGCTGTAGCTGCTAAGAGAAAAGCAAAACAATGCCTTCCTTCAAGGAGCTTTAATTACATTGTGGGGGGAAACCTAGACAGACCTAAGACTACAGGAAATACAGCTAAATAACTATGGGGGAGGAGGCTGCAGGCAGATTATCAACAACTTGGGATGGGAAAGGCTTCCAATGGGAAGAAGTACTTCTGGGACCCAAGGACTTTTTTGTTTGAGTTTCATGTTTTTTTTTTTCAATTAGAGAGGAAAGTTTTGAGTTTAATGAGATGGAGAATAAAGCAGTATCTTTTCATCTAACCCAATTACCTTAAAAAAAGTATTTTGTGTGTTCTGGTGATTATTATCTATGAATCTTTACCCTATTTTAGCTATGACAGCTATTAAAATCCAGTATGGATATAAACTGAACTTAGAACCAGATGTTCAAATTATTGTATCTCAGTGTCAAGCCAAGATTTAAAAAAAAATAATGAAGCATATAAAAGCATGTTGCTCATAAAAACACTACTACTAACATTTTATAGTTTTTGGTATTGTCAATAAGCTAAAATTAATTTTAAATGCGTGTTTCATATTTGTCCTTTCAAGTGTTTATTTTATAATGTGGGCAATATATTGCAGATGTGATCTAACCAGGTCCACGTAAAGTGGGGTTAGCACTTTCTTGTATTTTTTTTAACCCTTACCTTCCATCTTAGAATCAATACTATGTATTGTTTCTAAGGCAAAAGAGTAGTAAGAGCTAGGCAGTGGGGGAAGTTTTAAATGACTTGCTCAGGGACATACAGCTAAGGAAGTATCTGAGGTCATATTTGAACTCAGGACCTCCCATTTCCAGGCCTGACTCTCAATCCACAAAACCACTTACTTATCTGCCCTTTTTGGGCTATCATTGAATAATTCCTGGTTATTTGGAGTCTCTCTTCTTGAAGCCCAAGATCACAGTAGCATATTACGTTGCCATATCATACTGTCTACTCATTAGACTTGTAGTCTGTTAATGTTTTCCACACCACTTTTTAGATGAATTGCAAACTAGTTATATCTGCCCCACCTCATACTTGTGAAGTTGAGTATTTGAACCCAAATGTCAGAATTTACAGTTATTCCTATTCAGTTTCATCCCCCCTTAATCTGGCCCAATGTTTCAGCCTGCTTCAAACCTTTTCAGATTCCAACTGCTATCCAATGTATTAGCTTTTTTCATTTAGCTTTATGCTCTCTGTAAATTTGGTAAATATCCCATCAGTTCCTTATCCAAGTCATTGATAATAATGTAGAGCCCCCGAGGGCCAAGTACACAGCTAGACAAGCTTCAACCTGACATCCAGCCATCAAAGACTAGTCTTTTCATTCAAACATTCAACCAGTTCTTATTCCAGCTAATAGCATCAGAAACCACGTTTCTCTGTCTTGTCCTCAAAAGTAGCATGAAAGCTACTTTTGTCAGCTGCTTTGCCAAAAGCTAGGACAAATTTGTAGACAATTTGTCTACAATATTTCCACTGATTTTTTTCCAGTCTGGTTAAACCTGACCACAAAGTTAGTCTACTGGGATCTGTTCTTGATGTACCCATGCTGGTCCTTTTTGACTACACTTCTTTTTCTAGGTTCAGTAAGCATCTCTTTAATGATATTTTCTAGAATTTTGCCAGAAATTGAAGTCAATCTCACTAGCCTACAGTTTGAAGATTCTGTTCTCTTTTCTCTTTTGAAAATAATTTCCTTTTCTTCAATCTTTCTCCATGATCTTTCAAAGACTTTTGACAAACTCATTATTCACATTGATCAGTTCCTTAGTATCTGGGATTTTGTTTGCTGGATCTGGCAGTTTGGACTAAAGGGCAAGTAAGTGCTTTCTACTTATCTCAGCTAACAACTCTTATTAAACATTCTATTGTCCTTTTCAGCTCAAAGATCATTCTCTTAAGGCAAGAAACTCAGAAACAAAACAAAATATGAGCAAATTTGCCTTTTCTTTGTCTTGTTATAATACTCCTATCCTTTCTGAGTAGTAGTTCTATCACTCCTTTGATTCTCATTTCTCCAATAGAGTCTCCTGACCACCCCCCCCCCCCCCCCCCCCTTTTTCCTCAGCTCCTTCTGAGGTTTAGACTGGAGAGTGTATGCTTTGGTATTTATCCTTTGTTGCCTCACTGTTTCTTTATGTGACTTTTAAAAAATCTAAGTTGGTTGGGAAATAATCAAGCCCACTACAGTATATGAATATAATGTAATATTAGCGTGCATCAAGAAACAATGATTATATTGTATTCAGAGAAACATGGAAACTCAAGTGAACAACTGATGACAAGTGTGGTAAACAGAGTCTGGAAGGCAATGTACACAATGACCACAACAATGTGAATGGAAAGAACAGGAACAAAACAATCAAAACAGAATGCTATAAAATTGTAATGACTAATGTTGGTCCTAAAGAAATAACATTTTAATATACTTTTCTTGCTTCTTCAGAGATGTCAGGAATTCTAGCTATACCCTTGTATATAATGTCAGATTTTTTTGGATGTGTTGGTTAATTTAACTGAACTTAAAGAACAATTCTCTGTTATAAGGGAAGACTTTCTGAGGATAGGGGGAAAATAAGAATACATTGGGACACATAGCTTATGTAAAGATAAAACATGTTAATAAATTATTTTTAAAAAAACCAAATCCAAGTTTGTTAGTGATTTCTCTGTGCTTCTGAATTAGTCTCTTTAGTTAAGACTTCATTTTCCTCTTCATCAAAATTTGCTTTTCTTTGTCTTCAGAATGTAATTCTTGAAATTTCTCTATCCCTCCTGGGCTGATTTCCCCAGCAGAGACTCTTTCAAAGCTTATTTTCTTCCTTAGAACTCATATGCCATTTATTTATCTTTGTCCTTGTCTGTTATCTCTCCCCAAGCCTATATCTTCTCCTTTGGTTTGTTCTTATTATCCAGAGGCTAGGATATATTTTCAGAATTTATTTTCCTCTACCAAGTCCTGGAATTTGTTAAAAAATTTTTATTGATGCTCTTATTAAAAACATTATGGACTTCCGGTCAAGATGGCAGCTTAGAGGCAGCAAAAGTTCAGTCCTCTGAAAACCCTTCCTTACTGATCACAAACTGAATGCTCCTAGGGTACCAAAATTCAAACTGAACAACAGGACAGGGCTGGGGAACTCTCCTCCTGGACTCGGATCAAAAGGTACACCCCCCAAAAGCCAGAACTCTAGATCACTCGGATCTAAGGGGTAGGCAGAAGGAAGGTCCCAGGACCCATCCCCCCCAACCCAGAGAGCTGAGCCCGAGGCAGCAGAGGGAACCTCAGGGCCTGCAAAAGGGTCTCAGAGCTGGCTATTCTGAAGGATGAACCTTGAAAGCAACCTGAGCCAGTCTCAGGGGCACCAAACACAGATGGCAGGGAAACAGAGAGAGATGGGGGAGGGGGGGGCCTGTAGCCCCCTGGCTGGGTCCTTTCATCTGAGTCTCACAGAAGGTTCCTGCTTCAAGGCAAATCCAATCCAACCCAGCTGAACCTAATCCCATCAGGAGCCCTCCCCCCTTAGAGTTCAGGGTCTTCTGAAAGAACAGAAACCTCAGGGCCGGCAAAGGGGCTGCTCCAAAGGGTGTACCTTGAAAGTAACCTGGGCCAGTCTCAGGGCACTCAACACAGACAGCAGCGGAGGTTTCTGCTTCAGGGCAAATCCATTCCAACCCAGCTGAACTCAATCCCATCAGGAGCCCTCAGAGCTCAGGGAGAAGCTCAGGCTTCTGAAAGAGCAGAAACCTTAGGACCAGCAAAGGCACTGTGGCACCTTGCGGACAGTGTTGTGCCAGGCTCAGAGTGTGGAAGTAAGGCAGCGGAGAAGCAACTGGAGGGAACTGAGAGCAGTAGCACCCGAATCACCGGCAGGCAGGGGAGGGCAGACCTTGGGCTTCCCCTGGAAGACAGAGCAGCTGCGGAGAATGGACAATTTGCCTGGGGCTAAAGCCATCAGACAGATACACAAAGAGCCAGTCCTCCTCACTCAGATAGAGATGGCAAACAGTACAGAAGTGCAAAAGCCTCCAAACACCAAGAAAAGCAAGAAGAAGGGGGTGACTTTAGACAAATTTTATGGAGCAAAAATACAAAATACAGAGGAGATAGAAGAGGAAACACAAGCAAGTGCTTCAAAACCTTCCAAAGAAAATGGAAATTCTCCGCAACCTTTTGAAGAATTTAAATCAGAAGTTATCAAAAAGATGGAAGCCTTCTGGGAAGAAAAATGGGAAACAATCCAAAAGGAACTCTGCAATCTGAAGCATGAAAAAACGCAACTACAGAAACAGCTTGACCAAACTGAAAAGGAAAAACCAGGCTTTAAAGGTCAGAATCAGGCAACTGGAAGACAATGACCTTGCAAAAGAGCAAGAATTAATAAAGCAAAGGCAAAAGACTAAGAAATTAGAAGAGAACATAAAATATCTCACTAACAAGGTGACAGACTTGGAAAACAGAGGAAGGAGAGACAATCTGAGAATAATTGGCCTACCAGAAAAACCAGAAATAAATAATAATCTCGACATCATAATACAAGATACCATTGAAGAAAACTGCCCAGAGATTCTAGAACAAGAGGAAAATACAGGCATTGAAAGAGTTCACAGAACACCCTCTACACTAAACCCCCAAAAGACAACCCCCAGGAATGTAATTGCCAAATTCCAAAGCTTTCAAGCAAAAGAAAACATCTTACAAGAAGCCAGAAAAAGACAATTTAGATATAAAAGAATGCCAATCAGGGTCACACAAGACCTTGCAATTTCCACTCTGAATGACTGTAAGGCATGGAACATAATTTTCAGAAAGGCAAGAGAGCTGGGTCTTCAATCAAGAATCAGCTATCCATCAAAACTGACTATATACTTCCAGGGGAAAGTATGGGCATTCAACAAAATAGAAGATTTCCAAGTTTTTGCAAAGAAAAGACCAGAGCTCTGTGGAAAATTCGACATCCAGACACAAAGAGTAAGGAATACCTGAAAAGGTAAATATGAAGGAAAGGGAAAAGGAGAAAAATGTTATCTTTTTCATTTATTCAAACTCTCTTCTATAAGGACTACATTGATTGATATATATATATATTAATAGTTGGGGAAAATGTAATGTGTAACTCTCAAAAATTGTGTGCATCATTAGAGTAGTAAGAAGAATCACACATAGGGAATGTTGGGGACAACAAAATGATATGGAGAAAGGGGGGATAGAAAAGACAAAGGGAGGGGGGAATCATTGATGGTACTAAGATATACTCCAAGAAATGGGGGGGGGGAACTAAATAGAATAATCTTTCTCACACAAAGATACACATGGGAAGGGGAAGGGAAGAATTCTCCTATAAGAAAGAGAGGAAGAGAGTTTTTACTTAAACCTTACTCTCAGTGAAATCAACTCTGAGAGGGAAGAGCATCCAGATCCATTGGGATCTTGAATCCTATCTTACCCAACAGGGTAAAGGAGAAGGGAAAACCAAGGGGGGTAGGGTGGGAGGGAACACAAAAAGGGAGGGAAGGAGAGGGGGGAGGGGAGGGAACAAAAAGAGAGGGGCTAGAAAGGGAAACATATGAAGGGAGGGGACTAGGGGGACTGATTTAAAGTAAATCACTGGATTAAAAGGTTATAGCTAAAGAAGAAAGGTCAGATTTAGGGGAGGATATCAAAATGCCAGGGAGTCCACAAGTGACAATCATAACTTTGAACGTGAATGGGATGAACTCACTCATAAAATGTAGATGAATAGCAGAATGGATTAGAATCCCAAACCCTATCATGTGTTGTCTTCAAGAAACACACATGAGGCGGGTAGACACTCACAAGGTCAGAATTAAAGGATGGAGTAAGACCTTCTGGGCCTCAACTGATAGAAAGAAGGCAGGAGTTGCAATCATGATATCTGACAAATCCAAAGCAAAAATAGACCTGATTAAAAGGGATAGGGAAGGTAACTATATTTTGTTAAAAGGGACTTTAGATAATGAGGAAATATCACTAATCAACATGTATGCACCAAATAGTATAGCATCCAAATTTCTAATGGAGAAACTAGGAGAATTGAAGGAGGAAATAGACAGTAAAACCATATTAGTGGGAGATTTGAACCAACCACTATCAAATTTAGATAAATGAAATAAAAAAATAAATAAGAAAGAGGTAAAAGAAGTGAATGAAGTCTTAGAGAAATTAGAGTTAATAGACATATGGAGAAAAACAAATAGGGACAAAAAAGAATACACCTTCTTCTCAGCACCACATGGCACATTCACAAAGATTGACCATACACTAGGTCACAGAAACATGGCATATAAATGCAGTAAAGTAGAAATAATAAATGCAGCCTTTTCAGATCATAAGGCAATAAAAATATTGATCAGTAAGGGTACATGGAGAACCAAATCAAAAATTAATTGGAAATTAAATAATATGATACTCCAAAATTGGTTAGTTATAGAACAAATCATAGAAGCAATGAATAATTTCACTGAGGAAAATGACAATGGTGAGACATCCTTTCAAACCTTATGGGATGCGGCCAAAGCAGTAATCAGAGGAAAATTCATATCCCTGAATGCATATATTAACAAACTAGGGAGGGCAGAGATCAATGAATTGGAAATGCAAATAAAAAAACTTGAAAGTGAACAAATTAAAAACCCCCAGAAGAAAACCAAATTAGAGATCCTAAAAATTAATAAAATCGAAAGTGATAGAACTATTGAACTAATAAATAAGACTAGAAGCTGGTACTTTGAAAAAGCAAACAAAATTGACAAAGTATTGGTCAATCTAATTAAAAAAGGAAAGAAGAAAAGCAAATTAACAGCATCAAAGATGAAAAGGGGGACATCACCTCCAATGAAGAGGAAATTAAGGCAATCATTAAAAAGTACTTTGCCCAATTATATGGCAATAAATATACCAATCTAGGTGATATGGACGTATATATACAAAAATATAAATTGCCTAGACTAACAGAAGAAGAAATAGAATTCTTAAATAACCCATATCAGAAAATGAAATCCAACAAGCCACCAAAGAACTCCCTAAGAAAAAATCCCCAGGGCCTGATGGATTCACAAGTGAATTCTATCAAACATTCAAAGATCATCTAATCCCAATACTATACAAACTATTTGACATAATAAGCAAAGAAGGAGTTCTACCAAACTCCTTTAATGACACAAACATGGTACTGATTCCAAAACCAGGCAGGTCAAAAACAGAGAAAGAAAACTATAGATCAATCTCCCTAATGAATATAGATGCAAAAATCTTAAATAGGATACTAGCAAAAAGACTCCAGCAAGTGATCAGAAGGGTCATTCACCATGATCAAGTAGGATTTATACAAGGGATGCAGGGCTGGTTCAATATTAGAAAAACCATCCACATAATTGACCATATCAACAAGCAAACCAACAAAAATCACATGATTATTTCAATAGACGCAGAAAAAGCCTTTGATAAAATACAACATCCATTCCTATTAAAAACACTAGAAAGCATAGGAATAGAGAGGTCGTTCCTAATAATAATAAACAGTATATATCTAAAACCATCAGCCAACATCATTTGCAATGGGGATAAACTAGATGCATTCCCAATAAGATCAGGAGTGAAACAAGGATGCCCATTATCACCTCTATTATTTGACATTGTATTAGAAACACTAGCAGTAGCAATTAGAGAAGAAAAAGAAATTGAAGGCATTAAAATAGACAAGGAGGAGACCAAGTTATCACTCTTTGCAGATGACATGATGGTCTACTTAAAGAATCTTAGAGATCCAACCAAAAAGCTAATCGAAATAATCAATAACTTTAGCAGTTGCAGGATACAAAATAAACCCGCATAACTCATCAGCATTTCTATATACTTCCAACACAGCTCAGCAGCAAAATCTAGAAAGAGAAATCCCATTCAAAATCACCTTAGACAAAATAAAATACCTAGAAATCTATTTCCTGAGACAAACACAGGAACTATATGAACACAACTACAAAACATTCTCCACACAACTAAAACTAGAGTTGAGCAATTGGAAAAACATTAACTGCTCATGGGTAGGATGAGCCAATATAATAAAAATGACCATCCTATCCAAACTTATTTATTTATTTAGTGCCATACCCATTGAACTTCCAAAAAAATTCTTTACTGATTTAGAAAAAACCATAACAAAGTTCATTTGGAAGAACAAAAGATCAAGGATATCCAGGGAAATAATGAAAAAAAAATACAAAGGAAGGGGGCCTTGCAGTCCCAGATCTCAAACTATATTACAAAGCAGCAGTCATCAAAACAAGTTGATACTGGCTAAGAGACAGAAAGGAGGATCAGTGGAATAGACTTGGGGCAAGTGACCTCAGCAAGACACTATATGATAAACCCAAAGACCCCAGCTTTTGGGACAAAAATCCACTATTCGATAAAAACTGCTGGGAAAATTGGAGGACAGTGTGGGAGAGATTAGGTTTGGATCAATACCTCACACCCTACACCAAGATAAATTCAAAATGGGTGAATGACTTGAACATAAAGAAGGAAACTATAAGTAAATTAGGCAAACACAGAATAGTATACATGTCAGACCTTTGGGAAGGGAAAGACTTTAAAACCAAGCAAGAGTTAGAAAGAGTCACAAAATGTAAAATAAATAGTTTTGACTACATCAAATTAAAAAGCTTTTGTACAAACAAAACCAATGTAACTAAAATCAGAAGAGAAGCAAAATTTACAAAGAGCTAAATCAATTGTACACAAAATCAAGCCATTCTCCAATTGATAAATGGGCAAGGGACATGAATAGGTAGTTTTTAGATAAAGAAATCAAAACTATTAATAAGCACATGAAAAAGTGCTCTACATCTCTTATGATCAGAGAGATGCAAATCAAAACAACTCTGAGGTATCACTTCACACCTAGCAGATTGGCTAACATGACAGCAAAGGAAAGTAGTGAATGCTGGAGGGGATGTGGCAAAGTAGGGAGATTAATTCATTGTTGGTGGGGTTGTGAATTGATCCAACCATTCTGGAGGGCAATTTGGAACTATGCCCAAAGGGCAATAAAAGACTGTCTGCCCTTTGATCCAGCCATAGCACTGCTGGGTTTGTACCCCAAAGAGATAATAAGGAAAAAGACTTGAAGAAGAATATTCATAGCTGTGCTCTTTGTGGTGGCCAAAAATTGGAAAATGAGGGGATGCCCATCAATTGGGGAATGGCTGAACAAATTGTGGTATATGTTGGTGATGGAATACTATTGTGCTAAAAGGAATAATAAAGTGGAGGAATTCCATGGAGACTGGAACAACCTCCATGAAGTGATTCAGAGTGAGAGGAGCAGAACCAGGAAAACACTGTACACAGAGACTGATACACTGTGGTACAATTGAATGTAATGGACTTCTCCATTAGTGGCAATGCAATGTCCCTGAACAATCTGCAGGGATCTAGGAGAAAAGCACTATCTACAAGCAGAGGACAAACTGTGGGAATAAAAACACCGAGGAAAAGCAACTGCTTGACTACAGAGCTTGAGGGGACATGTCTGAGGAGAGACTCTAAATGAACACTCTAATGCAAATACCAACAACATGGAAATGGGTTCTAATCAAGAACACATGTGATACCCAGTGGAATTGGGCGTTGGCTATGGGAGAGGTGGGGGAGAGTGGGAGGAAAAGAAAATGATCTTTGTCTCTAATGAATAATGTTTGGAAATGATCAAATAAAATATTGTTAAAAAAAACAAACCATTATGTCTCTCATTCCACAGTGACTCCCCTCCAACTCCATAGTAGAACCTTGCTTTTGTTTAAAGAAATTCCATACTTCTTCCCCACTTTTCCAAGTTTTGCATTTTTTTTTAGTGTCCAATTTCTGATTTTAATGCTTTTTCTCCCTCCAAAGTTTTGTACATCTCTCTAATAACCCTTTACCTATCTTAGGACATGACATAATGGATTTTTAATAGTATAAGGCACTTTGGAACTAATATAATCCAACATCCTTTGTAAGGAAACTGAAAGGGATAAGCAAAACTTGTGAAGTGTTAGGTTCAGGTTGGCATTAGTCTAAAATCTTTCAAATCTCCCCTTTCATCTTCTGGTGGTTTCTCCTAGTCCAGGGGTTCTTCTCCATTTTTGTGTCTTGGACCCTTTTGGCATTCTAGTGAAACCTATGAACCCTTTCTCAGAAGGATGATTTGTTGCCTATGTTCATAATTTAAAGAAATATTCTGTTTTAAGTCCCCGACCCAGATATTTTCCTCTCAATTGGTGACCTGTTTCTGCTCCAAATAGTATGAAAGATATACTATATTCAGTTAGAATGTAAACAATAATCATATAATTTTTTCCTATCCAAATTCATCGACCTGCTTAAATCTATCCATGGGTCTCAGGCTAAGAACCCCTGTTTTCATCTTCTCTCAGGACCTGGTATCATGAGAAAGAACTTGGTGTTTTTTGTTAATATTTAATTGCACTCGTATAGAGTAGTGGTGCCAAACTCAAAAAGAAATGGGCATCAAATAATACATAAAAATCCCTGTGGGTTACATATTGACTTAGAAAACAACATATTAATCTTATCTATATTTTATTGTATTCTTATTTATTGTGTTAAGTATTTTCCAGTTATATTTTAATCTGGTCCTTCATGAACACTTGGGAATGATGTGGGCTGCAGAAGGCTCAAGAATTGAGTTTTTTAAAGCACCTTTGATGTAGAAAATTGCCAGTAAGTAAACCCTTTCAACCAATACAGATCAATACCTGCCCCCCAACTTTTAGTCTGGTGGAGTTGTCTGGAAGCACTGGAATGTTAAGGGAACTTGCCCAGTCACATAACTGATTTATTTTTAGAGATGAGACTTGAACTTGAATCTTCCTGATTCACTCTATGCCTGCTGCACAAAACTGCCCCTCTAAGCTATTTTCTTTGGTTTAATCATTTTCCAGGTATAGTTCAGGTTCAAGAACATTGAAAAGAGACTAATAGCCAGAGGAGTAATCAGTAATCAAGAACAGGTAGACTGGCTAAAGATGGAATCACAAAGATAATAGCTGACATTGAACAATTAGCACTTAAAAGTGAACAAACATATATCATCTCTCATCCTCACAACAGCCACATCAGTGAGATCATTAATAGGGCATTACTGCCTCCATTTTCTGGAGGAGGAGAATGAAGCTTACTTAACATAGCCCAATGATTTAGTCCCTAGTCCCTCAACAAAGAAGTAGGATTCAAATTTAGGTCTAGGGTGACTCCAAGGCCAGTTCTCTTTCCCTTACACCAGTCTGTGGAAAAGAGGAAGTAAATAGAAAATGAGGTAAGGTCCACAGGAGAGCCCAGTAAGTTTTAAGCCAAAAGCCAGGAAAGTCAGAGGTTTAGGAGTTTAAAAGGGAGAAAATGTGCAACATTGAGGACAGACTTCTAGCTTGGAAGTCCAGGAACAAAAGCAACTTAGATTTATGAAGTGCATTATAATTACAAGTGATTTACATATATTCTAGGTAAGGCAGCCTGGTTTAGTGGGAAAAGCATTGGATCCAGAGTCAAAAGATTAAGTTTAAAATCCTGGCTCTGCCACTAATTACTTATTACTTTCACTAATTTACCATTCCTAGCCAAGTAATTTTACTTTTAAAGTAAATTTTGTAAGTAAATTTATTCATCTGGTAAATGAGAGAGTTGGACTAGATGATCCAGCTCTCTAGTTATGATTTCATCATCTCAATCCATACAGCCTCTGAGATAACTAGTACAAGAACTGGTATTCCCATTTTAGAGCTGTGGAAATCTCTTTAGATCACTTGTCTGAGCTTATACACCTGATAAATATTACACTTTTGTTTTGCTTATTACAATATAGTCTCTAGAGCAGAGGCAGGTCACCAAGAGAAAGTATCTAGGTGAGACTTAAAATATGCTTATGCCTACAGTTGCATAATGATCATATGGCTTTAAAAGTATGCAACTAGGGGCAGCTAGGTGGCTCAGTGAGCCATGCCTAGAGACTAAAGGTCCTGGGTTCAAATATGGCCTTAGACACTTCCTAGATATGGGACTTTGGGCAAGTCACTTAACCCCCATTGTTTAGCCCTTACTGTTCTTCTGACTTGGAATCAATACACAGTATTGAGTCTAAGATGGAAGGTAAGGGTTTAAAAAAATAAAAGGATTCAACCACTAAATGTAGATTTTTCTTAGGTTGATATTACTACATGAATTGCTTCTATAAATGAAACATGATATGCCATTGTAAAGAACAGGAAGTGAGGGATTTTTCTCACTTGAAAATGAACAAAAGAAAGACTTCAGAAATGTATATGCATAGTTTAGGTAAGTATTAGTACACTTTTGATATATAAATGCCTGGCAGTTTTTATTCACCTTTATCTGAAGGTTACATTTTTGCCCAAGAAGTGTTATGCTGTTTTCTTTAATAGCTTTAGGAAAGTCAAAGTTGCATTATTTCAGTTATTGGGATGTCTGTTAGTCAGTAAGCAAGACAATCGTCATCCTCGGTTACCGAGAGACTACTACTACTACTATTTATTAAGTGCTTGCTATGTGTTAGGCACTGCAGTCTCAGTGCATTTACATGACATCAAGTGATAATAGGAAACTTTGAGGAAGATTTAGGAATTTAAGGATTGAAGTGGGGTACAAATTCCTCAGGAGCCAACTCAAAATAATAACCTGTGCTGCTCCCAGGGCTCTCTTTGCCAGTTTGGCTAGGTTAGCTCTTCAGGGCATGAACTGACCTCCTACTCCTTACAGTGCCTACTTGCCTTCTCTTGTTAGACCCTGTGATTGATAAGTCCAACAGTTAAGGTATTTCAATTAAGATAGGAAACGACATGAATATCAGAAAAGGGAATTATGTAGTAAAAAAATTTTTTTTGTATTCACGTAGGAGAAAAACACTAGGAAGTAGTAAAGCTTAATGTCTCTGATTCCTTAGCAGGAAAAGGATGTTAGGGACTGGTGCTCTGTCTGGTGAGATTGCTTTCCCTGGAGACTCTCACTGCCTACTGGTAAATGCCAGAATCTTTTCTGTTGGTTCCAGAGAACTACAACCAATCTTGTGTCCAGTGTTGGAGGATGTCATGACCTCACTCACCTTCATGAACACTTGTCTCCCCAAATCTGCTTTCATTTCAGCTTGTTCTCAGCCCAGGTGATTCTCCAGCAGCCTTAACCTGGTGATATCACACCATGGGCTCATGAATAGTTCTCTGGGAATATAGTACAAAGAACATCATCTTCCAATGCATGAGACTCTCTTTGCCCCAAGCATCATGGTAAATACAGTCCTGGAGCCATTCCTTATTTAACAATAAAATAATTGAAACAAAATTGCTAAAAATTCAGTTGGCAAAATGAAAACACATACACAAGACTGATCAAACTGAAATAAAACTCTGATGCAATTTTAAACTATTATGGAGTTAAGACTCCTCTAAGTCTCACCTTCTACAAGAACCTTATCTATAATCCTTCCTGCTAGTATCTTCTTTCTAAGATTGTCTCCACTTTATCCTGTCTTTATTTTGTTTGTATGTAATTATTTGCATGTTGCTGCCTCCATTTGTTAGGGTCTGAGTGGAAGTGCCCCACAAAGGAAAATGCAGAGACAATGCAACAGGCAGCAGGGAGAGATTTATTTACTAGCACTAGGACAGTTCCCCAAAAGAACTGTCCTGGGGCAAACCTGAGAGTGCATATTTATAGAGTAGCTCAAAGGGGGGAATTCAAAGGCTGTGGCCTTGGGTAGAGAGTCTTACAGTTTTCCTAGGATATCTGTCTCGACTGTGGCCTTGCAGTTCTTCCAGGATGTCTATCTACTATGGCCTTGCAGTTTCTTGGAACTTGTTCATTTGAACATAGTGCAACCCCCTTCCCTTCACATTAAACTAGGAGCTCCTTGAGAGCAGGATTGTTTTTTCCTCCCTTTTCCTTTCTTTCTTCTGTTCCCCTTTCTTTGTATACTCAGAGTTTAGCAAAGGGCTTGGCAAATAGGAAACACTTAATAAATGCTTGTCAACTTGAAAAGAAAAGCATATATCAAAGATCTGTGATTTTGTGGGAACTCTCTGTTGACATAGATTGTATCTTTTAAAATATATGGTCTTAGTATGATGCCTGAAGGAGCTACCAAAAGGTTAAATACCTTTCTCATAGTCACACAGCTGATGAGGTAGTATTTGGACCAAAAATTTCCTTACTCCCACCCCAGCTCTGTAGGTGCTATGGCATTTGACCTACAAGTAAACACCCCACTAAATGAGAACATATAAATTGTAAAATATATATGCATCCAGTTATAAAAGTTAAGTTTTAAAGCCTTGCAAGGTAGATATAACACTTAGCTATATAACACTTTATATAAAGATATAACACTGAGTAAGAGAAGGTGTTTTATATAATCTCATTTTATCCTCACAATAACCCCATTTAGTATAATAGCACATTAAATTTATTTAAGGTAAAAAGAAAATAAAGATAGGTCTTAAAAGAAACTTTTTAAAATCCCCAGGAAAAAAAACTGGAACATCTGCCTTGAAGGGTTATTGTGATGGTCAAATGAGATAATATTTATAAAAAGGCACTGACCCTTAGTAGGTGCTAACTAAATGCTTATTTCCTTCTCTTCCCCCATCTGAAGTTAGAATACAGCGATGTTAAAAAAAAATCTTTAGAGGAAATGATGACAAAACTCACCAAAATACAGAATATAATAAAAACTCAAACTATCAATCAAATTAAGAGCTAAGTTTGTTCAGAGAATATAGAAGACAGATGGTTGATGTGGAAGCTGAAAGATATACTGAGAACCTAATTTAACTAGAGGGAAAAAAAGATTTGTAAATAGTGTATCTACAATTGATAAACTGGGGAAAGATCAAGGACAGGTAACATCAACATTATTGGAAATAAACAGGGGAAATAATCTAATAGCATAGCAAAACATGACAAAAAAGAATTCACTGTATGTCCTCTTTGAGAGGTTCTCATATCACCCGTTTAGGAGGGGACACATTCAAAGAATACTCATGGGCAAAGAATGTACATGGAAGGATACAGAGAATGTGGCCAAAGAAAACGCACATGTATATGTATATGTAAAACATTGTGATCAGGTCATGGTTGACTGGGACAGCTCATAACTCCAGTACTGCCAAGCTAGCAGTGACTTTTGCTTATGCCTTTCTCCAGAGCACTGGAGTCTTCTGCTGCCCTCTTCTGTTGCCTTCTCTGTTCTTTTGGCTGTGCGGCTTTCTACTGGGTTTATCAGCTGCTCTCTGCTGGGCGTTTCTGCTACTGCTGCTGCCCTTTCCTAACTAAATATTAGGTTGTCACTAAATATTAGATTGCAGCTCTCATCTGATTTCTTGGCTCCTTCCTTAAATATTTATGGACATTCTCTTGTTTCAAAATTCATGGCAACTAGTGGTGTAGTGGGTATTGAAAACAATCTCCTCATCCCATCTTCCTTGCAGTTTTTCTAGGTGGATTCGCCAGAATGATTTAAAGATCTCCCAGGCTTACAAATCAAGGAATATTAGAGTAGATAGAAAGGAATTTACCACCACTGCCACCACTCAGATAAGAACTGAGACTAAGGGATCCCAGCAGGAGAAAAAGTTCAAAGGACAGATTTTAAAATATCCAAGGACTATCTTTAGTCTTTTGTGCTGTAGACCCTAGGGTGTTATACTCAGCCATCTATTTATTGTAGTCCTTAGGCATTTTAAAATCTACCTTTTGAATTGCTTCTCTCCAGCAGGGGTCCTACAGTTTAAACTCTTATCTGAGCTACAGTTGGGGATTCCTTTTATCCTCTACCATATTACTGGTCATGAGCATGGGTTCTCTAAATTCATTTTGGAAATTCACTTTTTATTCACAATATAGGAAATTCACCTAGCAAAACTATAAAGAAACGGGAGAACAAAAGAATGTCCAGAAATAAACTAGAGGGGGAAAGAAGCCATTTGAAGGGGTGAAGAAACAGATAGTCTTCCCATTTGAAGAGATAAAATACCTACAGTAATATATGCAATTAGATAGTAGTATCTGCCATAGGAGGCTAAAGATAACTACAATTTTATATTAGCTAAATTGCTGAAATTTATAGAATGATGCTCCCCCAAACAAAGAAAAGCAAGGTGAGAGTGGGAATATATGTGCATTGGGCAAGGAAGAAGCTCCTATCATTAATGAAGGAAATCACAAAGTTAATAGGACAAAGTTTAGAAATATATTCAGTGTTGCTTTGTTTAGTTTAAGAGATGAAATTGTAAAATACGACAGTTTATATTTCCTTTCAAGAAAGCAACTATTTATTAAAGAATGCTTAAAATGGAATTTACCAATTGTAATGTTAAGTGGAAATTGCTTGAACTCAAAAAAGTGAATTCAATAATATCTTCTTTTTAAGCAAAAAAGTATGTAGATTTGCATTGAAAGCATAGTTTAAATTTTAATATGCTTTTATAAGAAGCTTTTCAAATTGATGTAGTTATAGAGTGAGGCAGCAGATAGAAGCAGGACTGAAGTCAGGAAGACTCATCATCCTGAATTCAAATCTGATCTCAGACACTTCTTAGCTGGGTGACCCTGGGCAAGTCACTTAATAGCTCTATTTCCTTCTCTTTCCTCATCTGTAAAATGAGCTGGAGAAGGAAATGGCAAACCACTTTGTATCTTTGCCAAGAAAACTCCAAATGGGGTTACAGAAAGTTGGATGCATCTGAAAAACAAATGCCAAATATAGGGCATGCATCTTTATCTGGAGTCAGGAAAGCCACCTCCCCATTGAGTCTTGGAGCCTCCCCAATGATGCTTGGTGGAGAGGACACAGACAAATCCTTATTGGATTTCTAGGATGAGGGTGCTTCCAAGATGACAGGTTAGCCTAATACTATGGAGGATGGACTCTTCTCAGAGCATTCACCCCTTTCCTCCAGCCTGCAAAAAAAAGAGAGGAGCAGATTACTCTCATGCTTTTTTACCTTCCTTTTTTCAAATTATATACAATAGGGTATTAGAGCAAATCTCTATTGTGGAGAGGAGGGAAGCTCTACAAATCATAATTTATCCCCCAGGGAATTAGTAATAACTTTGTCCCTGAAGCAGGAGGACATGGATTTGACAACTGCTTTCTGGGCACAGGTCAAGACCAGAGATTTGAGTTACTGTAGAAGTGCTTGGCAGGGCCAACTCTGCTTGTTCACACAGCCTGAGAGGAGAGTAATGGATAGTGGGCTGTTCTGGAAAAATAGTGGGAAGCAATTGGGGCATTGATAGAATTCTTGGAAAAGCACGTCAGGAACAGACATGATTGTTCACCCAGCCCAAATGAGGACTTAATGGAAAGTGTTTTTGAACCATATTCTGGGAAAAAGAAAAGAATCACTCATGTGGTGCCTGAGAGTGGAAGAGGGACCCCAATTTGGAAAAAGTAAGAAATTTGGACTTTGCCATTCTTTCCTCTATTACACAAAATGATTCAGACAGCATAAGATTATATTATTTATTGCACAGCCCCCAAATCTAATTGCCTTCTGCAGTAGAGGTGGGTTTATGGGTTATTTGAATGCTTTATGTGTTTTCTATATTTATTTATGGGTTCCTATGAGTCCTTTGAATCTTTTGCATTTCCTGTAAAAAGAAATCTCAGTAGACGGATTTCTAAAAAGTCCCAATCTACTTTTGTCTTCAGTTGTAACCAGAGAGATTTTGGGGTTCACTGGAAGGTAGTCAATGTCCAGAGGGATACTCTGTCTCAGAGGTCCTCCTCTCAGCCCCTCCACTCTAGGAGAGAGCTGATCAGAAGTGAACTGACAGTTTTGAATCCTCTCAGCTCATCTGTTCCTTCTTGGAATCTTGAGTCTTCCTTGTCCTTCCCCCGCTTGGGTTATTCCTTTTACATACTGGATCTGATTTTTCCTCCTGTTGCAACTTCTCTCTTACAGATGAAATAAAGACTGTCACATACTCAGTTTGTATCTCTGTTACTTTCATATGGGAGCTGGGGAATGAATTTGCCCATACATAGAAATTGAGGCATAAATTATGACTAAACTATATTTGGAGATTGTCCTAGAATAAACTACAGGTATGAGCAACAAACTCCAAACAAAAAACACCCCATTTGGGTTAGTCCCTAGGGACCTGTTCCATAGGTTATATAGACTTCATTTAATTTAAAAAATCTTAAGTGGTGGGGGCAGCAATGTAGTACAGTGGATTGAGAGCCAGTCCTAGACAGAAAGACAGTCTGAGTTCAAATCTGGCTTCAGATACTTCGTAGCTGTGTGACTCTGGGCAAATCACTTAACCCTTATTGCCTAGCCTCTTCCATTCTTCTACCTTGGAACCAATATAAAATATTGATTCTGTAATGGAACGTAAGGTTTAAAAACAAATGTGTACATGGTATTAATGATATTGAAAAAAAATCAAATCAGAAAGTACCAAGAGATAAACAAGATAATATACTTAAAGGCATTATTAAAAATTAGAATATAGACATTTAAAACAGATTTGTAGCCAGCTATAAAAGTTAAATTCTATAGCCTTGCAAGAAGAAAGAGCTAGAAATTGATAATAGGAAAATATTTCAACCCTCTTAACAGAATTGTTAAAGCAAATAAAAACATTAATTAAAAAAAGTTACAAACTTGACCAAAGTGCTTAACAAGTTAGATTTAACAGACATGTAGGGAAACTTGATGAGGAAAGCAAATGGCATTCTTTACTTTTTGATACATGGAATGTTCATAGAAATCAACCAAGAAGACTGAGGTAAATTTAGAATAGCAGAAATTTTATGTAGTATATTAACCATAATGCAATTTATGTAAGTGATAATAATATGAGTACAAGTTGCAATTTTATATCAGAAAACATTTTAAATTACTAAATAATGTTTGAGTGAATGCTAATTTTAAGAACAATAAGAAATTATCTAAAAGATATATCAAATTCTAGGGGAAGCAAAGTGGCACTTGGAAGCAAATTCATAGTATGCAACATTTGTGTTAATGGGGGAAAAAAGAAAACTTACTAGATGAATCTAAACCTAAGGACCTTAGAAAAGGAATAAAGCAATATGCTACAGTAAAGCAGGGAAAGGAAAATTAATAAAATGAAAGGCAAGAGAATTGTAGAAAATTAGAAATAAAACTAAGCTATCTTTTTTTTTTTAAACCCTTACCTTCCCTCTTGGAGTTAATACTGTGTATTGGCTCCAAGGCAGAAGAGTGGTAAGGGCTAGGCAATGGGGGTCAAGTGACTTGCCCAGATTCACACAGCTGGGAAGTATCTGAGGACAGATTTGAACCTAGGACCTCCCATCTCTAGGCCTGGCTCTCAATCTACTGAGCTACCCCCTAAGCTATCTTTTAACAATAAGACCAATAGAATCAAAACACAATTAGCAAAAGTAATTTTTCAAAAAGGGAAAAATCAAAATACCTAAATCAGAAATAAACAATGGGAGATTATACCAAAATTGAAAAACATTAAGAAAATATTAAAGGCTGTTATAACTATGCTAATAAATTGAGGAATGTAAAAGAAATATTTATTTCTACAATTATAAAATATCCAAATGGACAAAACATGAAATGTGTCAACTAAATATACTAATATCAGAAGTAAAATATTCAAAGGCATTTAAAGAGCTACCCTGTAAAAAAAGTCACTGGGAACAAACAAATTTATGAGTAAATTTTTCTAAATCTACAAATAACAAGTGATGTCTAAATACTAGAATGTTTCTGAATATTGACAACAATAGTAAACTATTTAATTTTAAAATTAAATTAACATTTTTTATTTCCAAGCCTGAAAAAGAAAATTACAGGCCATTTGAAAAAGATATATATATTAAATAAAATGTAGATGAATAGAATTTAGTTATTGTGTGTGTGTGTATAAATTATCCATTGTGATTAAATAGGATTCATATCTGGAATGCAAAGGTGATTTAATATTGGGAAAAATCCGCATAACAAATTACATTATCAAGATCAAATAGATTTCAAAAAGCATTTGGAAAAGCATTCATTTATATTTAAAATGCTAAAAATATAAAATAGAAAAATTTTCCTTTAATATTTGAAACTGGATAACATTCAATGGAGACATTGACATTAAGACAGGTGGAAAACAATGCTGTCCACTGTTGCCATTTCTTCTGGATGTGATTTTAGGAATGCTAGTTATAACAGTGTATCCTATTTGGATACAGAGGTGGCTGTGTAATCTCAGTAGTGTGTACTGCAACCTAGTAGCACTATCTCATAGTGTGCATACCCATATTATTTTATAAGTCTATTAGAAATCCTCTGGAGGATAGCTTCCTATTCTTTTAGTATCTTGAGAATATCACTTAAACCCTCAGGCTGTGTATGCACCTATAGGATGGATAGTATGTCACATTCTTGATATGCCTCCTTTTATTATAATTCTTTTTGATATTGTTTCATTTGTCTTTATATTGCTAATGCGTAACTGCCCTTTGAGAGGCAGGCACCAGAATGAATGATTGAAAGGATGACTAGATGAATGCATGGATGAATGAAAGAATGAATGAATAAACATTGATTAAATTTGCCCAATAATGGAGACCCAAATGCAAAAGTGAGATAGGACCTCAATAAATTTACATTTTAATAGAGGGGAGACAACTTATGTCTGAGAGTGGCAACAGTTGGAGTCTTTTGGTTTGGAAATCACTGGCATGATAAATAAAATCAGAGAGGAGTAACTGCCACCCCCCCCAAAAAAACCCAAAACAACAAAATTGTAAGAATTCTCCCTCTTCATAATTGGATCATAGAATCACTGTGTTGGAACAAACCTCTGAGAGAGGTTAATCCAATCCCCACTTGAGAAATAGTCCCTTCCACAACAAATACCTTCCATGAATGGGGTACCTAGAATTTCTCAAAAGCAGACTATTCTATTTTGGGGTAGCTCTCATCATTAGGAAATATTTCATTAGACTTGTAGGATTTGGAACCTGGAAAGGGACTTTAGAAATCATCTAATCTACCTTTGCAACATCCACTCTTTTTTTTTTTCTGATTCTAATGGGGCCAAGATCATATCTAATTCTTATTCCACATAGACAATCCTTTAACTGGGTGGCATAATGAGGAGAGCACTGCACATGGAATTAGGAAGACATTTAAATGCTGCCTCAGATTATCTGTGTGTCCCTGGTAAAAAATCAATTAATATGAGTCTTAGTTTCCTATCTGTAAAATAGGTATTAATACTAGCATCTACAGTTCAAGGTTATTGTGAGGATCACATCAAGTAATATATACATCAAGGCTTTGTAAACCTTAAAGAGCCATACAATGCTCATTACTACTTCTTACTACTACTAGCTACTTACTACTTACCACTACCACTACCACTTCAAATACTTGCAGGCAGCTATCATGTCTCCCTTAAGTGTTTTGTTGTTGTTGTTTTTTCTATGAATAATATCCTAGTTTCTTAGATCAGAAACTTTGGCCTAAAATTTCATGAACTTCTCTAGTTAACTGCCTTACCTGCCCTTTTCTAGTTGTTCTCTAGCTTATCAATGTCCTACCTAAAATGTGTCCAGAAGTAAAAAGCATACTCAATCTAGATTGCCTATTAGAGGCAGCTAGCTGATCTGGTGGATAGAGGACTGGGCCTGGAATCAGGAAGATGAGAGTTTAAATCCTGCCTTAGACATTTAGCAAAAGTATTATCCATGGCAAATCACTTAGCCTTTGCTTATCTTAATCCACTGGAGATGGAAATGGCGAATCACTCCAAGGTTTTGCCAAGAAAACCTCATGGAAAATATGGTCCATGGAGTCATGAAGAGTTGGACATAACTGAATGACAAGTTTGCCTGTCAGACCTCACCTCCCTAATCAGAAATATGATATATTTCTTTTCTTTTTCATTTTAAATTTTATTTTTTATTATCTTGCAAAACACACTTCCATATTTGTCAGTGTTGTGAGAGTACCCTCATACAAAACCAAGACCCCAAAATAAAATCATAAATACATTGATGTGAAAGATAGTATGCATCCATCCAACTCCAACAGTTTTTCTTCTGGAAGTGGATAGCATTCCCCATCATAAGTCTGTCAGGATTGTCCCAGAGCATTGCATTGCTTAGAGTAACCAAGTGAGATATTTCTTTTAACTGAGCCCAAACATTTATATTCTAGGCTGTCATTTCACTCTCTTGACCATATTGAGCTTGCACTTCATCTAAATGTGTTGCAGTGTAATGGAGTTGGAGTTACAGGACCTGAATTTGAATTCTAGTTCATCTATTTAGTACATGTGATTGTAAGGCTTAAAATTGGGTCTTAGAATTCATCTTTTTGGCTTTTAGTTTTGTCATCCACAAAAAAGAATTTAGACTAGATAATGTCTAAGGACCCTTATATCTGTAGATAGAACTTAATTCCTAAAACCACAGTTGTTCTTCAGATATACAGATGGGCTATTCAGGAACATTGAGTTTCAAAGGGAAAGAGAAGCAAGGCATGGCCAAATTGGACAAGCCTTAAAAGATTTGGGTTTGACCTTATTGGAGAGGAAAAACTAACCAATTTAAATTATTTGTCAGATTAAATTACTGTGTTATTCTCTTTAAGCCTTAGTTTGAGGGACTAGAACCATCCAGTTACAATTCAACAGTTCCATTCAATAAATTTGTATAAATATGTATTAAATTCCTTTTATATGCAAGATTGTGTAAAATACAACTAAGACAAAAGTAAAATGGAGGGGCAGGTTTAGGGGGAATTAAATTAAATCTGTTTTGGATACATTGAATTTGAAATGCTGATGGAAGATCCAGATTGAGATATCCAGCATTTGATGTAGGACCTAGAGTTAAGGGGGAAGAAGGGCTGATGTACACATCTGTGAGTCATCAAATGGAGACAGCATAACAAGAGAAGAGGGTCCAGGACAGAGCCTTGGGGGCACTTCTATTTAGGGGACCTGGAGATGGATGGTGATTGGCAAAGGAAACTAAAACAAAGTGGTCAGACCTGTAGGGGCTGAACCAGAAGGAAAGTATGTGGGAGGAGGGAATGAATGATAGTGTCAAAAAATATCACTGGTTTTCTTATTTAAAAGACCATTTACTAGTAAGCTTTGAGACCTAGATTGCACGGGGCTGAGAAGTGAATGAATGGTGAGGAAGGAGGGACAATGTATATAGATGATTTTTTAAAAGGAGTTTGATGATGAACAGGAAGAGAGATATAGGAAATAATTTGAGGGAATGGCAGGGTTCAATGCAGGTTTTTTTATTTTTAAAAGGATGAGAGTACACCTGGTCATGTTTTGGGGAGATAAGGCACTATTAAAGGAGAAAGACTGAAGATAAGAGAGAATAATTACTGAAAGGGAAACCTCCTGGAGGAAAGGAGGATTTAGGGCCAAGGGAACAAATAAAGATTAGACTTGCTCTATCTAAGAACCCACAGCCAAAAGAGGAATCCTGAATGATGGATGAAGAGCTAGAAAGAGAGGTAGAATTTCTCATCAGAAGCTTGATTTTCTCCACAGATTTGGAGATAAGATTTTCTTTTGAGAGTGAAGGGATGGGTTTGACAGAGCCTTTGAAAAGAGAGAAGTTAGGAATAGTTTCAAGAAGCATGATCAGTCATTCAGGGAAGAATTCCCATGTAGCAGAGAGGACCAATTTGAGACCAGAGATTTTAACTGGTAGCAGAACTGGCTGGTAGGGTTCTATGCCTTTCCCCCAGCAGTACAAGAGTAGGAATGGAGAAGGTGGAAGGTAGGGAAAGTCCAAGATTGAATATTGCCATGGTTATTAGCAGAAGGACCAAAGGGAAAAAGATAGTGAATAGTTGGATTTTAAACTATATGATCAAAGCTGTGAAATGAAGAAAGAAACTTGCAAAAGTGACAGGCTAGGACAAAAGGGAAGGATAGAGGTTTTGGGGAGGATTTAGACTAGGTTTAGGAGGGAGGCAGAAAGCAGATTATGATTGGAGAAAGCAATTTTGGTTTCAGGATCTCAGAGGTGGTACGGTTATGAATAATGATAAAATCTAAGATATGAACATTCTTGTGGGTGAAGTGGAGTGAAGATGTAAATCTTGAAAATTGAGAAGGTTGATGAAATGGGATTCCAGGGTGTGAGAGATGAAGGAAATTGCAAGTTTATTGAAGTCCTCAAGTATGAATCTCAAGGTAGGAGGGAAAAGGAAAATGGAACCATGTCCTCAACTCCTTCATAAAGAAAGAAGGGATTATAGGATGTTTAGCATAGTTTAACTATAAGAGGACTTCCCTATAGATGTTGAAGGGAAATATTTATATTGGTAGATGACACTGTATTATTGTATCAAACCCAGAAACATTGCAAAGACCCCTAAATGGTATCTATAATCATTCAAAGAGTTCTGGTCACCTATCTACACAGGAAAAATAAAATGGATGAAAAATGTTCCAGGGACAGATGCTATCCTACAATGTCTTCTGTCAACAAGAATTTCTGGAGGATCTCACCACATATGGGAATTCTATCTTTTCCATTTAGATTGGGATGGTAAAGTCCAAAGCAGGATGGAACAGCTATAGACTAGGAAAGTCAGATCAAGATTGACTTTCTGCTATCAGAAACTTAGCCAGTTTGCTATGTTGCCAACCAGTCAATAAACCTTTATTAATGTAGCTACCATGTGTGTGCACTGACTATGTACCATGCACTAATGTGCCCACACAGTACTATGTCCCATGAATTCAGAAAATGAAAAGCCCCTGCCTCAAGGGCTTTACAGACCAACATAAAAAGTCAATACATAAAAGGAGCTGAGAAGTAACTGGCACAGGGGCATGATTAGACAGTCCAGAGGGTGCAGCTGGGTAGGAAATGAAGAATGTTGGGCAGGGTGACATCCTTATTTTTTTTAAACTCTCACTTTCCATCCTAGAATCAATACTGTGTTCCAAGGCAGAAGAGTGGTAAGGGCTAGTCAATGGGGATTAAGTGACTTGTCCAGGGTCATACAGCTAAGAAGGGTCTGAAGACAGATTTGAACCCAGAACTTCCCATCTCTCAGCCTGGCTCTCAATCCACTGAGTCACCCAGCTGCCCCAGATGCCTTCATTTAAAAGAGCTTCTGGAAGAGTTACCTCTCTCAGAGGGGTTTTTGGGGCAGGAGGACTGATAAGATGTGAGTTCCAGGGAGGAAATGAACTTTCAAGATGATAGACTTTTCTTGGTTCAGTCTGTAGGAGCACAGCTGAGTCCTAAAATAGAGAGGATCAATACACTGCAACCAGGTTCGCTTCTGCTCTGGGATAGGGCAAGATTATCAAAGCTATATCCCATCAAAGAGTTTGGCTTATTATAATTTACAAATAAAGGATTTCCTTTTTACTTTCAATCAAATCACAAAGATGTTATAACAAAATTAATTCTAAATTAAACAAAGCATATCTTATAGAGCAAACTTATAAAATCAATAGTACTCTTTATCAGACTCGTTCTCTTCCTTTAAGACACAGCTCTAGAAATACTTCCTCTAGGAAGTCTCCCCTGATCTCTTTGACTAGCAGAGATCTCTCTTTTCTTCAGTTGCTCAGGCCTCTCTGGTGTGCATGTCCTATATTTGTAGAAGAGGCTATCTTCTCTTGTCCCTTATTAGCTTTTAACTTAGGTAGCTCAGAGGACAGAGTAATGGGTCTAGAGTTCATATCTGGACTCAGATACATTCTAGCTGTGTGACCCTGGACAAGTAACCTGACCCCTGTCTGCTTCTCTCACCTGTAAAATGGGGTTCTTAATAGCACCTACCTACCAAGACTGTGATGAGGATCAAATTACATAATGTGGATAAAGTCCTTAGCCCACAACCTAGTAGTACTTAATAAATACTTATTTCCCATTGTGGGACCATCAAATGTAATCTACTTTGCTACTAACAGAAAAGTGATAATCCAGGACAATTCTGAGAGACTTAGGAGAAAGATTGATATCCACATCTAGAGAAAGAACTGTGGGAGTAGAAATGCAGAAGAAAACATATGATTGATCACTTGTTTATGTGGGTATTGGATATGGGGTTTTATTTTTAAAAGATCACTATCACAAAAATGAATAGTATGGAAATAGGCATTGAATGACAATATACGTATCACCCCATGGAATTGCTTGTCAGCTCAGGGAGGGGAGAGGGAAGAGAGGAGGGAGATAACATGAATCATGCAACTGGGGAAAAAAATAATAAAAAAAATTTTTAAATACTTGTTTCCTTCCTAAACTATAAGATTCTGGAGGCACAATATTATATTATTTTTTTCCCATCTTTATTTCTCCAATCCAGAATCATTGTCAAAGTCCAGAAGATTTAGGCTCAGGCACCACCACTGAAATATACTATAATCCTCCCAGGCAACTCTCCCAGATTATAAACTGTGGAACAATTGCCATTGTGCCCCCTGGTAAAGGGACTTTATTCCCTGGAAGCCTCCTTCACTCATAGGCTCATCCAGAATATCATTCCCTAGTGTCCCCATTTGTGTACAGATATTCCTTACAAGCTGTGACCCCAAACCTCCAGGATCCAGTGGCCAGCTCTGGGGTGAGAAGCCCCTTCAGCTTGGGCCATTCAGGATGGTCCAGGCATTTGCCAGCCCCCAACTTGAGATCTTAACAGCGTGATGGCATCTGCTAGAGCTGTTGCTCCATAGATATTGTTTTTGAGCCCCCAGTGTCAGCTAGGTCACCACGAGCCATTAAAGGAAGACTTTTGAAAATGACACAAGTCTATTGAGTAGAGTAAGCTGTTGACTTGACCAAATGAGATCATACCTGTAAAGCACTTGGAAAACTTCTAGCTATTATTTAATTGTTTTTTAGGCAGCTAAGGAACCCAGTGGATGGAATGCTGGACATGGAGTCAGGAAGACTAATTTTGAATCTAGCCTGAGACACTGACTAGCTGTGTTATCCTTGGCAAGCCACACTTCCATCTGCCTCAATTTCCTCATCTACAAAATGGAGATGATAATAACACCTACATCTCAAAGTGGTTGTGAAAATGTAATAATATTGGTAAAGCATTTTGCAAATCTTAAAGCACTACATAAATACTATTAGTTGTTTTTCTTCTGAGATGATATTCCTTGGAAACTAGAGCCTGGAACATTGAATGTTGGTATTTTGAACCAGTCCTGTGTTTTCCTCACCTGTGTCCAACTTTTGGTAGTGTCCAACAATGCAGGCTGACACCTGCTTCACAATTTAAAGTCTTAGAAGAGTTGCCTAGACCACTGAGGTTAAGGCCCCAATATGGGCTTCATAACTGTCTGTTGAATTTAATTGAAACAAAACCATTCCAGTCAATTTC